>NC_061510.1:186556503-186573085 GCF_022539505.1 Lolium rigidum | reverse complement strand
TGAGGTCGACGGTGCCGGAGGAGCTTCGCCGGCGGCGAATCGGACGGCGGCCGGCCGGTTACTGCGAGCTAGGGTTAGGGATTTGGGGACGTCGGGAGAGCGCGGCGAGGGGAATAAAGGGGCTAGGGTTCCCCGGGATGCGGCGGCGAGCTTCTTATAGCCGCCGGGGGGCGGCGGCGGCGATCTTGGCCGGCCAGGCCATCGGGCGGCCATGGCGCTGCCAGGCAGCTGCTTTGGTGCGCGGGGAAGAAGGGCGTTTTTGCGAAAACCCCCTCGGGGAAAAACGTTGGGCTGGTGAGGGGTGCGGCTGGGCCAACTTGGGCCGTTTTTGGCTGCGGCCGCAGAGGAAAGAAAGAGAGAGAGTGGGCTGAGCCCGGGAGAGGGAAAAGAGGATCTCTCTCTATTTTTCTCCTTTTTCGGTTTTCTTTCTCTTTTCAAATTGCAAATTCAAACTGTTTTGAATTTTGTTTGAACTCAAATTCTGCAGAGAAGATACTAAACACACATGGACTTGTTGAATAACAAAAATGCCATGTTGTCTAATTTTGAAAATCTTGAGAGATTTGAATGGAGAAGAAAGCAGAGGGATTTGCATAATTGTAAAACAATTCAACTTTGATGCAAATTTTATTCAAATGCAAACTATATGCATGAGATGCACATGAACACTCATTTATTCATAAAGACAAGGTTGGGATGTTACATCCTCGTCGAGAGGCCGGCCTGCTGCAGCGAGCTCGTCGGCGTAGCCCTTCATCTTGGTGAAAAAGGCCGCCGTAGTCATGTTCTCCTTCCTCGTCTTGGCGAGGGCGACGCGGAGGTTGGAGACCCGCGTCCTGGATTGGGAGGCGAACATTGCCTTGATCGCCGCCCAAACCTCAGCTGCCGTTTCCATCCCGATGGTGGTGACGAGGATGTCCGGCGTGAGGGAGCTGAGGAGAAACGTGAGTATCTGCTGATCCGTAGCTACCCACGCGTCGTAGGCGGGGTTTGGCTCCTTGCTCGGCTTACCATCTTTTTCGACGGTGATCTCTTCTGGCGGCTCGATCTTGGAGTCGAGGAAGTTCATGAGACGGGCGCCGCGGAGAGGAGGCAGTACTTGCGACTGCCAGATGAGGTAGTTCTTCCTCGTCAGCTTCTTATTGACTCTGATACCTGCAAGGGGGTTCGTCATGTTTTTGATGGAGGCTGGGGCGAGGCACATAGATGTGTTTTCTAGGAAGTTGGCTCTGATACCATATGATCGTATGAGGTATTGTGGGAACGATGATGACTTCCATCGATTACGTGTTAATATATATAGGGGCCAACAACGGCAGAGCTAGATACAAGGAAGGTTACAACAGACAGAGGAAAACATGGGTTGATCTTGATCTTATAGTTACGATCAGATCAACAACAATACGGTTTGAACTGCCGACTACCTGTATCTGAACTTCTATCTAGGTTCGTCTGAACCTCTCTGTCGCAAACACTAACACAGGGTCCGCTCCAAAGTAAGCACAACAGATAAATATCCACAGCTAATCTTCCATTACCAGGTAGCTACGATGCATGGAAGCTCCGTGGCTAGCCTGAGCCAGTGAATTAATCGGATGGTAGTTTAGTGCTGAACAATGCACAGTCACCAAAGCTAATAACCCATCGCTGAAGGATGCATGGATCGGCTTGATCAATTCGGCCAGCTAATTACGAGGAGCTTGCTCGGCTGGGCTGCATGGTATGCTGGCATATGCAGCATACCCGGCATACCCTATAGGTTCGCCACTGAGTTCTCATCCCTTCCATGGTCCACTCCATCTCCCCACACCGCCTGATCTCCCTGCACCACCACTCTACCAGATCTACCATACAGCGTTGCAGGAGTTTTAGTTGTGGCTAGGCACGCTTGAGAATTGAGATGGATCCGCGTCGCCCACCCTCGAGGGCACCATGGCCATGGCCTAGATCATGACCTTTTTGTCGGCTCTAATACAATTATAGGTTCAACATAGAAAAAACAATAGTAAGATGGCATATACTGATTTATTATAGTAGCCGCATATCAAAATTCATAATTGAAGTCGTGGTCACAGCTATCAATGTGGCAGGGAGACACTAGCTAGGAAATAACTTCACCACGTTCACTCTTACTACCTTGCGTCACTACAAGAAAATAATCATGTAGAGACGTTCTACCTAGGACGCTTTTATGTTCGTCTTAGAATTCTGAACCAATTAGCAGGGAGAGACGTTTTTTGAGACGATGGACGTATCGTCTCATGTTTTATGTACACCACGTTTAATAACCCTACTAGTTTGTTTCCAATCCCGTGAGTTAGAGAAAAAAATGCACGCCTCTTCCCACCCTGATGAGATCTGAGATTGGGAAAAATGACAGCCGCCGCCAGTTACCATCTGTGGCAGCTCACGTCGCCGATCTTCAGAGCGTCGCCCCTCCTCCCCCCACTCGTCCGCTCGCTGCCGTCCTCTCTCCCGGTATCGCTCTGCAACCTCGGCCTCTCTCTTCACGGACGTCCAAGTCAAGAGACACAACTCTTTTTCTCCACCAACACCAGCGGCTATGGAGCTCCCGCTGCACTAGCAACGAAATCTGCCAATCCTTCATGAAGAACCTGCTCGCAGCCTGCGGAACTGCAGTTCACACAGGGCTACATCGTCAGGTTAGATCGTCGTTGCTTTTCATCCAATATGATATAGATGAGGTGTTCGATAACTTTACTGAGATGAAAATCCTTTTTGATTCCGATCAACTGCTACATCATGGTATCAGGTTAGTGAAGCTACTTAAATATCTGTTATACTGCTATTTCTATGAAGTTTTTTACTATCTAGAATTTCAAATGATGGCTCAAGGTATCTAACCTCCACCAGATTTCCCATGCCGTGAACTCTGACTATATATTCTTGATGCATTGCAGGCTGTTGTTACAATTATTTGATTTAATTTTGTGCTGCATCAATTACTAGATGATGATGTTGTACACCAATTCTCAACAAAGGTTTGTTACTCTCCCCCAAACAAGATCCTATTTGTTGTACTAGTTAAGATCTATAACTATTATTACTGAATTTCAAAGCATGTCTGCATGTTGTTGAGTAATATTTTTTCCTGTAGATATGCAATGTTCGAAAGAGAAGCTAGAGTAGCAAAGTGAAGAGATGGTGCTCCTATTCGGAAAAAGAGAGTGATGGTGCTCCTTTGATATGGATAGTTACTGCCTCTAATGGTAAAATACTTCTGTTGTGCTACTAAAGTGTTAATGTTTGCTTGTTGAGTGATGGGAATAACTGAATGTCTATCAAGTTTCATTTGGTTATGATCCAGTTGTCTTGTTTAGCTAGTGGAGGATATGTTGATGGTTCGATAGGAGCCTCTTTAAACTTGTCTCTATTTGACGAGAGAACAAAAATTGCCAAGGTAGCTAACCACAGTTCTCAAGAGTCACTAGTTTCCAGAAAAATAATCTCATGCATGTTCAACACAGTATTTATTCTTCACATGTATGTACTGATATACATCGTAAAATTCTCTTATCGGTGTGCCTATCTAAAAGTGAGAATTACTAGTGAAGTTTTCTACTTAATCTATTTGTATTTGATTTGACATTTTGTACAGGGTAACCGGTTCGATGATTTTTGAAGACAGACAATTTAAAGTATCATGGAAATCTAAGGAGAAGTTAAGATGGCGCCCTAGGAGCTCATGTACTATTAGCTGTATGCAAAAGCTTATAGTTAGATAGATGCCAACTACGTAGACAATATATTTAGGATTAAGGGATTTTGTCGGCTGAGTGTGTGATTTTGTTTTTGTAATAGATGTACAGTTCGACTGTAATATACAATTCATCTTTAGCAATAAAGATATTTTTTCTAGCAGTGACTTGTATTTTTGTACTGCTTTGTCTTTTGTAATAGAAAACATATAACTTATAGATTTCAATCGGTAATTATCAACAATACTAAGAATAAACAATACATGAATAGAAAATGCATTCCAATTATTTAAGACGCAATAAAGCGGCTCAACATGAGTAGAGACGATGAGCAAGGGAATCTAACAAAACGTCTATACAATGGTAAATATGCTTTATCAACGTCTCAATATTTCCTAAACACGCTCATATAGCGTCTCTACAGATTTTGAGACGGTGCATAATAAGACGCTTCTAAGACGTTTTACGTAGCGACTCTACGCTCCTGTAGAGATGAAATTAAGCGTCTTTAATATACAAATTGGGCGTCTCTACATGCACTTTTTGTTGTAGTGCGTCCCTGATCACTAATATATGCCATCTTTGCAATTCCCTACTGAGTTCACACACAACCATCTTTTTCTGTAGGTAAATATAAGTGACACCTTAGTTCTTGCTACATACGTTTTTCTTGGCTGATACATATCCACACATCTTAGGTTCTCTTGTTTGTTGAGCGTATGAACAAATCAATTGGTTGACGCGAATATGATGTGTGCATGCACAACTTCGGAATGAGTGGCATCGTGAAAACATCTTCAACCAAAGGCACACCTCCAGCTAGCACCGCTCCTGTGGATCGAACTAAGCCTCCGCCTGCTTCTCAGCCCTCCACGTAGCGATGCAGGTGGACGGTCCAGTGGGCCTGACAGATAATCCGCCAGGTTAGGTGCAAGGAACAACTTGGTTAATTACGTGAAAGGTGATTAATAATGAACTGACGAGGCGGACAGTTTTTTTGATGCTGGCGGGCGTCCGCCTGCATCCCTACCTCCACGCCTCCACAAACGAGGAGACACACGGGTCACAATGACATCGGTGGATCACGACGTCCGCCGCCGCGAATATCCCGTCGACCAGCTCCACCCGCTGGCCATTAACTGCCTTACGCCGGGCACCCTCTCTCAACCCATAACAGCAAGGCCATGATTGGAAGGCCACATTGCCACATACAGAAAAATAGTTGGAAGACTCGGTGTTGGGGTTAGCAATAGCAATCATAACGGGGACCGAAAAATAGGACCCAAACATTTCTAGTTTCTCTGGTCTAGAGTGTTGGTATATAGTCTATGTCATTGCACGGATGTGTGTCCAAAAACATTTACACCATGTACCATTTGAAATACATGATTGGTAAAACATATGCTCTTGAATTATTTTGAAGTTTCAGTAAATTTTTGTGTTTAATGGTGTTTTAGAGTGATCATAATTTTTGTGTGAAACTTTTAGTCAGTTTTAGCGAAGTTTCCATCTTCATTTGCGATTTGCGATTTGCGATTTTCTTTTATTTTTATTTTTTATTTGTCTATTATTTGCTGCATTACACTTTTATCTATTCAATTACACTTATTTTGTTTCTGCTGCACTTTGTCTAGACATGATTGTTCTCACACATTGGTCATATCTTGTTACAATGATGTACCCTGAAGATAAAAATTCCATATCCATTCCTTCCTTTGTATGCGGGAATTTAATTATAGTACATGATGTACCCTGAAGATAAAAAATCCTCTAATAATGTAAATGATTTGCGCATGAGATCTTTTAGATCCACACATTGGTCATCTCTTGTTAAAATCTTCTTATAAGTTTTTCAGCTGGGGATAGTTTGGTACAGGCACATCGATATATAGTTTCAAGACATGTAGGCATTTTACTTGGAAGGCCATATGCTCGCTGGCGAGCCCTTCTATTGATGCCAACCAATTACAATACTTCCATCACACCACAAACATATGTAAACATGTAATTTGGAATCATAGAACAATTTTCAGGGTGCCATACTGACAATATAGTCAGTAACTCCAGATCTGAGAATATCTGCATACATCTGGAGGGGAAAATGTGGACATGTAACACAGAAAATGACTATCACACGATTCCCTCGTTGCATTCCAGTAGACTCTGCTGTCAAAACGTTGGGGGAAATGGTGGCTCTGTAATTTAATTGGTAGACTTATGTGTTTGGTATCACCGATGATTTCTGATTCAGGACCTGCACTTCCCCTTTCGATGCAACGACAGCATATGACCTGCATGTAAAATATTGCAATGTCTCAGAAACTGCGGTGCATAACCACATGTATTCTTTATCGAAAAAAATAACCACATACGTAGTATATTAGTAGCTATATTTTGTTTTTGAAACATGCTGGTTAATGACTGGATTTCACTATATAGTTTGTCTACTCACGTAGTGTTGCAAATTATCCCATGGTCTACAACGCCAGGGATGTTCTCCAAGTCTTCTGCTACCTTTCCTGCAATGTGACCAAAACAACCAGCTAAAACTCCATTGAATAAATAATTGCTGAATTATCATCTCAAATTCATACCAAGATCCTCGATGGGGGTCGTGAAGATAACATCAAGTATGTGATAGCCCTCCTTGGTAACCAACGGAAAATCGCCTCCCGATGGGCCGGCAGTTCCAATTGATGGCCTCCTCCAAACCTTTAGGTGTCACGAAAGGGAGATGAGTGGAAACTTTTCTTTTCGCCAGGCCAGAACAAACAGTGGAAAGGTTTCAGATTCAGAAATCTGGCAGCTGCTCCGAGTATAAATTTTGTAAATAATTATCAGATTGATGAGGGGCGCACCTCTGCGTCGCCAAGGAATAAGTCATCAATCTCTTCAGCAGTGTCAATCCAGTTTCCCTGAAATGAGCTGCTCCTCTTTTAATTGATATTACAGAAAACTTAACTTTTTAAACATAAAGAAAACTGAACTATAGTGGGAGAAGATAAGAGGTTACTTACACTTTTGATCAAAACTGGAATGGAACCCTCGACGCTATTCACATATTTGTCTTTGTCAATGATAAAGGCAACCTTGCCAGCTGATTTAACAACACCCTGTGGATCCATACCAATCAACATTTGCATATAGGAAGATGAGACAATCATATATACTGATATAACAAAAGTATCTGCAGTGATAATAATATCATATTGTTTTTTTGTTCCAGAAAACAGAGACAATTCCATTTTGATGAACTTACGATGCTGCATACTTGTTCAATTTATTAGGAAACAAATGGAAATGTGATGCTTTAGACACTAGACAGAAGTCACGTAGCCTCAGCGAAAGCCTGAAAGGGTTAACCGAGTTTCTGAAAAAATCTGCCCACCTTCTCCTGAATGAAAGAAGGCTCTCCAGTCTCGATTTTCCGGCGCCCAATGACGGCAGCAAGTGTGCCCTCTTCAATAATGTCAGCATCAGTGAAAGCAAAATCAATCTATAAGTCAGTGAGCATGGTTTCAGCTAAAATTCTGTTTCTTGCCTGCAAGATTCACAGTTGCGACAGAATTGCGCCTACCTGGGGGCCTTCCTCGTTGCTGCTGATCTTTATCCCCGCTTTCTCTGCCTCACTTGCACAGGTCGCAGACCTGGCTGATCAACCCCACCAACCGATCAGACGCGGATCGATCAGAGATTCAGAGCAAGCAAACACTACTATACTATGAATTGGAGCTGTGCAGAATGTGAACCATGGAACTATTGTCGCAAATGAAACAACACTTACGAGGGTACCCCGATGATGCCAGTCAGCGAGCCTCGCCGGAGGCGCGTGCCGAGGTACTGGACGGCGAGCCCTGACGCGGCACCGGAGCCGAGCCCGACCACCATGCCGCTTGTCACGAACTCGTCCACCTGAATGTCACAGAACACGAGAGCCTCAGCAGTGGAGATGAAGTCGCCGTGAAAACTGTCGAACGGGTGGGCGGCACCGCGGCAGAGCATCGGCGAGCCTAGCTCCCTTATTACCGTGAGCTTGGCGGCGTCGAAGAGGTGGACGACGTCGGCGTCGGCGGAGGCGGCGCAGGCGACCGCGCGCCCGCGGGGACGGCATGCGGTGGAGGACGGAGCGGCGTGGCGCTGCCGCAGGCGCCAGCGCTGGGGAAGCCGCACGTGCGAGTTTTCTGCTACGCTTGCTCTCGCGAGTGCCTCCATGGCGAGTGGCAACGACTGGTGCAGGCCTCTGAGCTCGAGCGTCGTCGATTTCGACCGCGAAGCTATTACGGGATAAGATAAGGAGGGTGATGGTGCACATGCGCCACGATAACAGCTAGCGGTAGTTTTCAAAACCGGGGCATCGCTGAATGTAAAATTCTGAATCTGCAGGGAGAGGGGAGGGAGGGCCTGCAAGGAACGTAGGAAAAGTCTAATTTATCTTACGGCCCAAAATATAATCATATTTTAAAGTTTAAAACAATTAAAAAATATCATTGCATGCATATCATAGTTCTCTTTTCCAAGAACAGGGAGTTGGCTCACTCATGTACTTAGCGAGCGCGACTAGACCTGACATCTCGTTTGCTGTTAGCAAGTTAAGTATGTTCATGTCAAATCCGGGTACTGATCATTGGCATGCATTTGATAGGGTCATGCGCTACCTATGTGGTACAATGAGTTATGGGATTCACTATTCAGAGCACCCGAATGTGCTTGAAGGATATAGTGATTCAAATTGGATCTTTGATGTAGCTGATCTCTACGCCACTAGTGGATATCTATTTACCTTTCGAGGTAGCGCAGTGTCATGGAGATCTTGCAAGAAAATCATATTGACGAGGTTAACTATGGAAGCAGAACTAACTTACTGCATTAGACACAACCACCGTTGAATCAGAATGGTTGCGTGAGCTCTTGATGGACTTGCTTGTGGTTGAAAAACTTGTTCTGACAATCCTTTTGAATTGTGACAATCAAACTGTAATTGTCAAAGTGAACAATTCTAAGGATAACGCGAAGTCATCAAGACACGTTAAGAGACGTTTGAAGACTGTCAGGAAATTGCGAAACTCCGGAGTAATAACTGTTACATATATTCAAACAGACAAAAACCTGGCAGACCTCTTTACAAAGGAACTATCACGTAATATGATAGAAAGTGCATCGAGGGAAATGGGTTTGAGACTCGTTGATGTTACACCATAGTGGTAACCCAACCTTTCTGATCGGAGATCTCGTGAATTAGGACCTGGGAAGAACAAACTAGTGGTTTAATTGAGGATAATATTATGTCACCCTCTCTATATGAAGATGCACAACTCTCAATTGATGTAAGGTAGGTTGGCAATGAGCCTTAATGTGTTTATGTTGGCTATTCTAGTAAAGATGTTGTCCTACAGAGCATTCTTGAAATAACACACCTATATTAGTTCGATTGTTAAACGTCGCAATCTATGAGATTTGGGTGATCTCTAGTAAACTCATGAAGAGACCATGAAGTATGATGCATACGCTTCACCCGCGGTATAGGCTACTGGCAACCATGTACTAGTTATGGCTTTGAGTGAAACCTGTTCACGCAAAACTTGCAATTTAAGGCTTAGCCCTTTGTTCAAGTGTGAATAGATGTAGCTTAAGGCTCTAGGCGGAAGTTCAACTTAACAGTCTATGCTGAAACACTGGTATATAAACAAGCAGCGAGTATTGGTAAATCTCTAAATGGAAATTTGAGATCAGGTGGGGGATTGTTGAAATATTGGATCCACATTTAGTGGCCCATATTAGATTTCATATTTCCCTACAAATTTCAAAGCCCACATTGTGGCAGCCCATGTGAGTTTGAGTTCAAGTTGGTGGCAGCTCACTAGGGAGTGGCAGGAGGTGAGAAGTTTAGTCGCACATGAAAAGTTGGGACGAAGTTAGCACCTTATAAGGTGGGTTGTTCCACCACTTGTAAGTATGTGAAAATAGGAGTGGTACACGCGCTCGTCTCGACTCGACATGACGTGCGTTGCGTCGCGATCGTGGTGAGTGGTGAGTGGATTGAGCCCCGAGCCGAGACTTTATGTTCTTTCTGCAGTTCAGAAAAACGAACAGATTCCTAGACGGATGTGTCGCAATTAGTTGGTTTGGGTCGCTCCCGGACCGTGGGCTATCTGTAACCGACTCGAAACGTGCGTGCGACGTGGGAGTGGCCCACGTTGCCTAGGATTTTTTAGCCTATATAATCTCTTGCCTGACTACCGCACAAACACATCTAATACACGAGTTAGAGTTTCCACCTCTCTCTGCTAGCGCCGCCCTCCATCCTGCCCGCCGGCGTGCACCGGCGAACGGGAGAGCAGGTCTCCGAAACCGCTCGCCTTTGCGATCCTGTACGGGAGAGGACGAATTAGGTTTTTGAGAAGTGCTCTGCGCGACTGCTCAAGCTCTTCATCACGGGTCGTCTTCCGTTCAAATCGGTCGGTGCTGCCTATTGTCGTCTTCAACGTCGTCTACTTCGACCCGTCGTCCCCATCGTCAACAGCATTGTCATCAACAACGTTACTGCTGCGACTTCATCTGCTACACCTCCACGGCCACCGCCACTAAATCGGTACGTGCAACATATCTCGATCTGTTTAGCAATGAATGTTTTACTGTTTGTGCTGCTACTATTTATGTTAATTAATGCATCTAGTATGTTCAAGTTTTACATGTTATTAGTAGTTGTTGTCATCATGTTTAATATTCTGGAATTAATCATAAAAATTGTGGCTAATTCTCCAACATTGGCGACATCGTGCTCTATATAGCTTTCCTATTTGCTCTCTACCAATTCTTGAGTTCCGGTTGTGTGTGCCTAAAATAAATATTCTATATTTTGAACTTTCTTTCTAGAAGCAATTTATTTTTATTGCGCTAGATTTGATGGTTGGGCGGCTATGAAGTACTCGTGCACCCTAATATTTATTTTTTTCAGCAAAAAGGACCACC
The DNA here is from genome assembly GCF_022539505.1 of Lolium rigidum. Lineage (NCBI taxonomy): Eukaryota > Viridiplantae > Streptophyta > Magnoliopsida > Poales > Poaceae > Lolium > Lolium rigidum. The sequence goes on along the minus strand of NC_061510.1, from coordinate 186,562,397 downwards.
AGTCTATTAATCATCATCAACAGTAGTACAAAGAACATCAAAGATAATAAAAATTACGAATAGATCATTGGACTACCAAGTGAAGACTACAAGCACTGGAACAAGCATAAGTCACGCCAACATCCTCGCCCTCCATCACCAAAGCCATCAAAGCTTGTGGAATTAGAGCTATTTGTATTTCAGCTACTTAAATAGAACTTGTTGTTCTCAAGTACCATAAATTCAAACATTGACTCTCTCAAAAAAAATGCACATTATGGTACATTCTTGTCTGGTGGGAGTACAAAAAGAAAGTACAGTGTTAAAGACAAATGCATTCGTAAAATAAGATTCCGTGGCAAGACACGAGCACTTTTTTGCAAATCTATATTTTATTGTACCGCTCACCTGTAAATCTGAGGATCTCATAGTTTGTAATTTGGGAGAAATAAATAGGTGAACCTTAGAAAAAGGTGGGGCGTAGTGCAGAGGCGAGTCCGTGCTCACCTATCACTTCTCCAAGCAATGTCCTCAACAGCTGCCGCCCGTTCTTCCGGCATCTCCAACGACACGACATAAATGGAGGTGTAACGACCGTTTGCGGTTGGGAGGTCGAAATATGCGCCTGCACCCCAGTTTCGCCCGACGTCCACCGAGACGCAAACGCGGCCCAAATTACGTCTCGGAGGTGTCTGCGTGGACGTGACCGCCCGCTTCTCCCACGAGCCCGCCTGGCAGCGGGCGTGAGACCTGTTTCGAGCGCATTGCTCCGGCGGCCGTCGTTTTGACGTCTTCTCTTCTGCATCTGTGCCGTAACCTTCACCATCAATGGCGTCGCCTCGTCTTCAGCACGCGTGCGGTAGTTGGCCTTCTGCGCCACCATCAATAGCATCTTGTCTCGCACGTGCCCGGCATTTAAAAGGCGACCAGCACCATCCCTTTCATCGCTGACACCACCGACACCTCCACTCCCCCAAGCACCACGGCGCGTTGCCGCATCACCACAGGGAAGAAGAAGAAGAACGACTTCGGGGCATTCGGCAGTGGCCGAACAAGGTGCCGCTCGCCGTCGAGATGGCACGACTGATGAACTAAAACTGGATGCCGTACGGGAACTAGAGGGATGTGCACCTACCTGGCGGTGGCTAGCGCCTCAGCCATCATCAGGTGCCTATCATGCCCGTGCCTCTGCGAAATCTGGAGCGGACCATCGAGATATGGTGCAGGCGGTTGTACTTGCCACCTGTCCTCTGCGTGGACCCCACATATGCCCTCGACACCGATCGATGGCTCAACTGGCGCGGGATCGAGACGGATCCGAGCAGGAAGGTGGGATTTCTCGGCGATAGCGACTACCCATTCGGTCCACCTCCACCGCCTGCACACCATGCTGCCCTCGTCGAGTACGACAGCCACCCCCACCTACGCCTCCCCGCTACGACGTCGCGCTGGACTTCTGCAACGAGGAGGCCAAGGACGATAGCAACGACTTCGTCGGCGCCATCTTCCACGACTAGCAGATGGCCATGGAGTCGGGTCGGGGGTTCTAGTTGCCGAACACGATGACCGACGACGAGATCGCGAGGCTCGGCATCCTCGTGTCAAGGTGCCGCATGCGCCTCTACCACGTGAACGATACACCACCGACATAATGTCGGCATGCCTCATGGAGGGTGAGGCCCTCGAATAGGCGCTGCAGAATTCGGCCCCGCACCCACCACCGTCTCTACCGTTGTCGTTCAATCCGTGGGCTGCACCGGCCACTCCACCTCCACCACCGGCAACACTGTCGTATGCTCAGCCGGCTGCCAACTGGCCGTGGGCAATCCCGGAATTAGTCGTGATCCACGACGAGGATGAGGAGTAGGCTAGGGTTGCATGCGCTACATGGACCTTTTATTTTTTTATTTTCCTTTATTCCCGATGCAAATCATATTTTTTTTGAATGGAAAATCTTTAAAGAAATTTTGCGGGGCACCTTGAGGCACAAAGAGATGCATAGTCGAATTCGAACATCTCGGCCGACGCAAACATGCCCTATTCTTTGTTATCCCATAAAATATGGGTTAAATGAGCAACCTATATAAATCTCTCGGACAAGATGAACCGGTTTTTGTGTCAAAAAAAGAGAAGGACTGATACGTCTCCGACGTATCGATAATTTCTTATGTTCTATGCCACATTATTGATGATATCTACATGTTTTATGCACACTTTATGTCATATTCATGCATTTTCTGGAACTAACCTATTAACAAGATGCCGAAGAGCCGATTCTCTGTTTTCGCTGTTTTTGGTTTCAGAAATCCTAGTAACGAAATATTCTCGGAATTGGACGAAATCAACGCCTAGGGTCCTATTTTGCCACGAAGCTTTCAGAAGACCGAAGGGGAGTCGAAGTGGGGCCACGAGGCGCCGCCACACTAGGGCGGCGCGGCCTGGCCCTTGGCCGCGCCAGCCTGTCGTGTGGGGCCCTCGTGTGGCCCCCCGCGTTGCCCTTCCGCCTACTTAAAGCCTCCGTCGCAAAACCCCCAGTACCGAGAGCCACGATACGGAAAACTTTACTGAGACGCCGCCGCCGCCAATCCCATCTCGGGGGATTCTGGAGATCTCCTCCGGCACCCTGCTAAAATTATATCTTTGAGGAGTAGCATAATGAATTTTAAACAATTGGATAATGAACATGTTGCTCAAGCTTGGGAAAGAATGAAATCTTTGGTTAAAAATTGCCCAACCCATGGACTGACTACTTGGATGATCATCCAAACCTTCTATGCAGGACTAAATTTTTCTTCGCGAAATTTATTGGATTCAGCTGCTGGAGGTACCTTTATGTCCATCACCTTGGGGGCGGCTACAAAGCTTCTTGATGATATGATGGTTAATTACTCTGAATGGCACACGGAAAGAGCTCCACAAGGTAAGAAGGTAAATTCTGTTGAAGAATCATCTTCCTTGAGTGATAAGATTGATGCTATTATGTCTATGCTTGTGAATGATAGGACTAATGTTGATCCTAATAATGTTCCGTTAGCTTCATTGGTTGCCCAAGAAGAACATGTTGATGTAAACTTCATTAAAAATAATAATTTCAACAACAATGCTTATCGGAACAATTCTAGTAATAACTATAGGCCATATCCTTATAATAATGGTAACGGTTATGCTAATTCTTATGGGAATTCTTACAACAATAATAGGAACACACCCCCTGGACTTGAAGCTATGCTTAAAGAATTTATTAGTACACAAACTGCCTTTAACAAATCTGTTGAGGAAAAGCTCAATAAAATTGATATTCTTGCTTCTAAGGTTGATAGTCTTGCCTCTGATGTTGATCTTTTGAAATCAAAAGTTATGCCTAATAGGGATATTGAAAATAAAATTGTTACTACAGCAAATGTCATCCAAGTTAGAATTAATGAGAATATAAGATTAATGGCTGAATTGCGTGCTAGGTGGGATAGAGAAGAAAATGAAAAACTAGCTAAAGAGAAAAATGTAGCTAAAGTTTGGACTATTACCACCACTAGCAATGCTAATGATTCACATGTTGCTGCACCTCCTACTATTAATGGTAAAATAATTGGTGTTGGTAATGTTTCTACTCCTAGTGCAAAGCGCGCAAAATTACCCGAAGCTTGCTAAAACTACTAAACCGCTCGTGATAAAACTGCTGAAATTTTTTCCAACCTTGGGGATGATAATCCCATTGCTTTAGATTGTAATGATTTAGATTTTGATGATTGCCACATCTCTGAAGTTATAAAGTTCTTACAAAAACTTGCTAAGAGTCCCAATGCTAGCGCCGTAAACTTGGCTTTCACAAAACATATTACAAATGCTCTCATAAAAGCTAGAGAAGAGAAACTAAAACTTGAAACTTCTATTCCTAGAAAGCTAGAGGATGGTTGGGAGCCCATCATTAAAATGAGGGTCAATGATTTTGATTGTAATGCTTTATGTGATCTTGGTGCAAGTATTTCTGTTATGCCTAAGAAAGTCTATGATATGCTTGACTTGCCACCATTGAAAAATTGTTATTTGGATGTTAATCTCGCTGATAATGCTAAAAAGAAACCTTTGGGGAGAGTTGATAATGTTCATATTATGGTTAACAATAACCTTGTCCCCGTTGATTTTGTTGTCTTGGATATTGAATGCAATGCATCTTGCCCCATTATATTGGGAAGACCTTTTCTTCGAACCGTTGGTGCTACTATTGATATGAAGGAAGGTAATATTAAATATCAATTTCCTCTCAAGAAAGGTATGGAACACTTCCCTAGAAAGAGAATGAAGTTACCTTTTGATTCTATTATTAGAACAAATTATGATGTTGATGCTTCGTCTCTTGATGTTACTTGATATACACTTTCGCGCCTAGCTGAAAGGCGTTAAAGAAAAGCGCTTATGGGAGACAACCCATGTTTTTACTACAGTATTTTTGTTTTATATTTGAGTCTTGGAAGTTGTTTACTACTGTAGCAACCTCTCCTTATCTTAGTTTTATGTTTTGTTGTGCCAAGTAAAGTCTTTGATAGTAAAGTGAATACTAGATTTGGATTATCTGCGCAGAAACAGATTTCTTGCTTGTCACGAATCTGGGTCTAATTCTCTGTAGGTAACTCAGTAAATTAAGCCAATTTACGTGAGTGATCCTCAGATATGTACGCAACTTTCATTAAATTTGGGCATTTTCATTTGAGCAAGTCTGGTGCCTCAATAAAATCCATCTTTACGGATCGTTACTGTTTTGACAGATTCTGCCTTTTATTTCGCATTGCCTCTTTTGCTATGTTGGATGAATTTCTTTGATCCATTAATGTCCAGTAGCTTTATGCAATGTCCAGAAGTGTTAAGAATGATTGTGTCACCTCTCGAACATTTTAATTTTTATTGTCCACTAACCATCTAATGAGTTGTTTCGAGTTTGGTGTGGAGGAAGTTTTCAAGGATCAAGAGAGGAGTATGATACAATATGATCAAGGAGAGTGAAAGCTCTAAGCTTGGGGATGCCCCGGTGGTTCACCCCTGCATATTCTAAGAAGACTCAAGCGTCTAAGCTTGGGGATGCCCAAGGCATCCCCTTCTTCATCGACAACATTATCGGAGTTCCTCCCCTGAAACTATATTTTTATTCCGTCACATCTTATGCACTTTGCTTGGAGCGTCGGCTTGTTTTTGTTTTTGTTTGAATAAAATGGATCCTAGCATTCACTGTATGGGAGAGAGACACACTCCGCTGTAGCATATGGACAAGTATGTCCTTAGGCTTTACTCATAGTATTCATGGCGAAGTTTCTTCTTCATTAAATTGTTATATGGTTGGAATTGGAAAATACTACATGTAGTAATTATTAAATGTCTTGAATAATTTGATACTTGGCAATTGTTGTGCTCATGTTTAAGCTCTTGCATCATATACTTTGCACCCATTAATGAAGAAACACCTAGAGCTTGCTAATTTGGTTTGCATATTTGGTTTCTCTAAAGTCTAGATAATATCTAGTATTGAGTTTTGAACAACAAGGAAGACGGTGTAGAGTCTTATAATGTTTACAATATGTCTTTTATGTGAGTTTTGTTGCACCGTTCTGTAGGATAACGTTGCATAGAAAACAAAAATTTTCCTACCGCGAACACGCAATCCAAGCCAAGATGCAATCTAGAAGACGGTAGCAACGAGGGGGTATCGAGTCTCACCCTTGAAGAGATTCCAAAGCCTACAAGATGAGGCTCTTGTTGCTGCGGTAGACGTTCACTTGCCGCTTGCAAAAGCGCGTAGAAGATCTTGATCACGATCGGTTCCGGCGCCACGAACGGGCAGCACCTCCGTACTCGGTCACACGTTCGGTTGTTGATGAAGACGACGTCCACCTCCCCGTTCCAGCGGGCAGCGGAAGTAGTAGCTC
>NC_061510.1:186478605-186556403 GCF_022539505.1 Lolium rigidum | reverse complement strand
ATAGTGTTGCTTCCGGTTGACGATGTCGAAGATCTTGAACGTGCCATCGAGATCACCATGGCTTGGCCCTTACATTGTCACGGAAGTAATCGGAGGAGGAGCATACAGGATAAAGGACAAGAAGACAGGGGTGGAGTAGCAAAACCCCTGGAACTTGGCGCAACTCAGGCGGTTCTACGCCTAGAGCTAAAATATAGTCCTTGTAAAACTTCAATGTACTGAAACGCCCGCAAGTTTTCAGACGCACTCTTTTCCTTTTTCGGGGCACCGAGTGGGGCCGGTAAAGGTTTTTAATGAGGCGGGCTCGCGGTGCTGCAATATAATAAAGATAGTGTCAATATAACTTTTCTTTATCGGCATGCTCAAAATCCCCAACCCGACGAATTTCAATATAGTTCCTCGAAAAAAGAAAAGCCTTGCCTTGGTATTAAAATACCTCGTGAGTCAATAAAAATACAAAATAGTACTCAACAAAGAAGCTCGGGGGTTGATATTCGCCAAAACTACATATTGAATAAATGCCTTGGTTTAAAACCTCGCATTATATAAATACAGTAAATAGCCACCGAAAACACTCGGGGGCTAGACAAATATATAAATATGATTTTTGCTTCACAATATAATCACAATCATGATTTACAAGGAAGAATTATCTACCAAAGGAAAATAATTAGTTATGATTCAATATATCATCAAGGGTAATTCTGTTTTCTTCAGGAGCAGCGCCAAGAAAATCAGCATAATGACCATCCGCAAAAAAGTCGGCATCCATCCGAAGAAGGTCTTCAATCATTTCTTCAGCTATAGGCGAAACCTTCGTGTTAATACGATCGACACCAACTCTTCGGCGCCGTACCCTCTCGTGAACTTTCGCAACAACTTGGGTCAGGTCAAGCTTTGAGTGGCAGATCTGAAGCATGATAAGGGCAAATCTGGCGCCAGCTACTAGTTGAGCTTTGACAAAGTCATGGATCCTGTGGGCATCCTTAAATTTCTCCATTAACTCGGGAAGAGTTTTTGGTTGAACGTTCCGAGGAAACATGGAGTTATAAACCATAGATAGGGTCTTGGTACAGAAGTCAAGGAAGTTGCGAGTTTGAGAGGCGCGATCCTGAAATCTGACAATCTGGCGGGTCCTCTCTGGGGTAGCCCAAAACAGAGAACCATGATCAAGGGAAAGGTTAACAAGGAGGTTTGTCCTAGTATTTACCCTCTCCTCTTCGGCAACAGCATCAGTAAAGGAACCTATTAAAACAAAGGAGCAGAAAACTTTAAGAGACGTAGCATGAAGACGGGAGACATTGAAGATGAAACAAGCATACCCGACATATCCGCACTGGCTTCATTCATTAACTCGAGCATGAAATTTTCTCGGGTAGTCGCCTTTTCAGCCTCGGAAGCAGCAATTTCCCTAGCAGCCACGGCCTCGCGAGCTTGCTGAAGTGCAATTTTTTCGCCTTCAGATGACTTACGAGACTTTTCCATCATCACAAGTGTTTGCTTCTTCGCATGCTGAAGTTGCTTGCCGAAGTTCATCCAATTCTTGCGGCAAGGAATCTTCGACGGGTGTAGTATCAGCAGGAGCTCTCCTTGAGCGAGAAGAAGAAGGCGAAATATTGGAAGGAGCGGAAGATGGAGTATAGTTATCAAATACCAACTGAAATTAAATAAAACAAGACAATATCAATCAACAAGCAAAGATAGAGTTTTCATTCATCTTTCGGGATAGTTACAAAGACCTTACAGTGGAGCAAAAGAAGTACGTATCGCCAAATAACTACTTTGGCGACAAGAGCAAAAGAAACAGAGAAAGAAAAAACAAGGAGGCATGCAACTAGACCTCCGGCCTCGATGAGCTAGGAGTCGAAGGTGGCTTGATCCCGAGATATGCCAAGATTTTCTTCGTGTTGGGCTTGGCTACCTTAATAAGCGACCTCCATCTCGATTGCTCTATTTGATCGGCGTCGCCAACTTTCATCCAATCAACAGTCTGTTGGCTGTCAGCAACCAGGGCAACAGTGTTTTCGACAGCAATCTTCATGTTTTCCTGACGCATCTTCAGCCCAAGGTCTTCTGATGAATTGAAGCTCTTGGCAATGGCAAGGAAAGTCGGGGGCTCCTCTTTCTTCGGGAAGAAGTAGGGGAACAGCGTCGACAATCCTGCACTAGCATTTTCCACGCCTTCACGAATTTCGGACCCATGAAGCTCCAGATAAGAAAGTGCGCCAAGGAGATGGTCATTGATGGGATTCTCCAGATCAAAACCTTGGTTTGTTTGGGCTGCCACAGGAAACAAAACATTAATCAAAAAACAAGAAACAGGAAGTCCACTAAAAAATAGAAGGGATCGATAATATTACTTTCAGTACGTCGACTTTGTGATTTCGGACGCTTGAGGATCCCCTGCTCACGAGCAGCTTGTGCAGCTTTATGCTCGTTTAAAGCAGATTCAGCATCCTTAAGTCTTTTCTGCAGTTCCTCGACACTAGCAGCTTTTGCCCTGGCTTCATCAGCCTCGGCTTTAGCTTCGCTAGCAACAAGTTCGGCTTTTTTGCGAGCCGCCTCACTTTGCTCCAGTTTTTGAGCAAGTGCGTCGGCACGTTTTTTGGCCTCTGCAAGTTTCTCTGTCGAGATAAAAAAAAGGGAGGAAAGATCAAAAAAAAATTGCGACAAACAACAGGAGCAAAAAGTCAGAAAGAACGGCAAGTATAAAGGTTGTTACCTTCAGTTCTGCTTGCATACTCACGGGACCCAATGAATTGGGATCCGATGCGGATAAGATCTTTGATCATGGGCTGTCAAAGAAGAACAAAGCAAGAGAAACATCGGCATGAAAAAATAGTGAAGGCATGAAAAAGCAAAATAGAGGAAATATAGATATCGACAAACTTACATAATCCAAGAGCAGGGCCGAAGAGCTGCCCAATTGAGGGGCAGGTTCAAGACTTGTTTCAGTCCTTGCCCTTTTTGGTGAAGGAGCAAGGGGGCTTGATGGTGGAGTAGTGGTGACGACGTTTTGTTGAGGAGGCGAGGATTCTTCTCCTTCAACTAGCGTATCTGAGGCAAGTACAGTATGTGACGTGCTTGTCCGAGGAGCCACGTCAACGATTGGTACTTCTTCCTCGTCATCATCGTTGATTAAAAATCGACGAGCATAAAAAGCAAGACAAGATAAACATTTCGAGTACAGAAATACGGAGAAATAAAAATGACTTACGAGCTGACGAGGGATTCAATATAAGGATCATAAGCTGCCTTCGGATGAGAAGGAACAACTTCTTCGGCTTTGGAAGTGCCGGAATTTTCGGCGTTACTCCTCTTCCTTTTCCTTTTTGGAGAAACAGCGGGAGGAGGAGATTGGACCGACGTAGTGTCCTCGGAAGATCCCGTAGACTTTCGAGAATCCACGGGATCATTCACAAAAGATGGAGCTTCTTGATTGGCATCAGTAACAATGCCCCTTTCTTCGACTTCTCCATCCTCAGGAAGAGGAGGAAGGGAAGCCATAGTAGGATGGTTCTGCAGGAAAATAGCGACAAAAGAAAAATTAGAGAGATATCAATACAATGAGATGCAGGGAAAGTTAGGAACAAGATAAAAATTCGAGAAGACAAAATACCTCGGGGAGAGGATTGGCGGAGCTGTATGGTTCCACGCGGCAAGAGGAGGGAATAGGATCCTTCTTGTTCAGCGAGGAAATTCTTCGAATCAGCTTCTCCAAGTCCTTCACAGAAAGATCATTGGAGAGCCTATTGGCGTCATTTTCACCAGCATACGTCCAAAGGGGATTTTTGCGAGCCTGAAGAGGCTGCACTCTAATCCTAAGAAAGTAGGTAGTGATTTGAACACAAGACAGCTCTTTGGCTCGAGTATTTTGAAGCTGATGAATACGAGACATAAGTGCTTCTGTCGCCTTTTTCTCTTCTTCGGAAGCTTCAGCATCCCAGGAGCGGCGGCGTTGAATTTTGGCACTTCCGTCGAAAGGGATTATGTTGTGTTCCACAGAAATGGCACTTTCTTCGTGTATGTAGAGCCACCTTTTGCGCCATCCTTGGACAGAATCAGGAAATTTGACGTCGAAGTAATCAACGTCAGTACGGACACAGATAACAACACCGCCTATGTTATAGGAGGCGTTGTGGGAGCCATTGCGGCGGAGGCAGAAAATGCGTTTCCACAGAGCCCAGTTAGGAGGGATTCCAAGGAAGCATTCGCACGGCGTGATAAAAATGGAAATATGGAGGATGGAATTGGGAGTCGGCGGTGCGGTTGAATCCCATAAACAAAAAGAAGGCCGCGGAGGAAATCGTGAATTGGGGCGGAAAGGCCGCGGATGAGGTGATCAACGAAACTAACCCGGTACTCCATTGGAGGGTTTGGGTAGCTTTCTTCGCTGGGAAAGCGGATGGCATCCTCTTTCTTCATTAGGCCAAGCCTCTTCAGCATGTTGAGGTCTTGGTTGGAGATTTTAGATCTCTCCCACTCAAGATCTTCGGCGGCCATCTTGGACTCGGAGTACTCGTGGCGAGTGAGTCGCGTGCGCGGTGGCATCAACGGCCTCTGGAAAAGCAACGTTCGTGCGTGCGGAAGATCAAAGAGAGTTGGGCGCAGGGGAAGTTTTTGCAAAGAGGAACAGATGTGCGGCGCAAACGAAGGAGTGAACCGAGGTTGAAGAAAGGTTTATATAGGAATCGGGCGAAGCAATGCACCGTTGGATGAAGAAATCGTGTGGTGAAAAAAGATCTTGTACATAAAAGGGTAAAAAGGTATTTTTATTGAGATGGAACAGAACAGGCGTTACCGTACGTGCGCCAGGAAAAGCGGAGGACGTGTGTCCCCCACTTGCACGACGTGTCAACGTGGTGGAAACAATGGACCCACAAGACAGAAAAATCACGACTATTAATAGAGATGAAGTGAATTTGAATAAGGGAAGCGTGCCGACAAGAAAAATAAAAGAAGATTGGCGACAGGAGAAGTTATTTGAATACTTCGGGAGCCTTTGGTCAAATACAAGTTTTTGCCCAAATGCTCGGGGGCTACTTCGATAAAAGTAAAATTTCGAGTATGGCAATATAGAAATTGTGGGAGCCTACGACCAAGCACAAGTTCTTGGATGTAGCCTCGGGGGCTACTCCCATCGGGAGCGTTGTTCGCGCACCCGAGAGATGAAAAGAAGATCATATCGGGAAATAATGACAATATAGTGACAAGGTGGACTAAAAAGTTGAGCCTACAACCAAGCACAAGTTCTTGGCTGTAGCCTCGGGGGCTACTCCCATCGGGAACGCTGTTCGCGTGCCCGATGAAATTAAAAAAGAAAAAAGATAGAAAAGCAAGAGAGTATATTTCGAGTTATAATTAACTCTACATATACTCCCATCGGGAGAGCACAATAAGCCATATTTGAATCGATAAAATGTGCCATTCCAACAGCCGGAAAAGCACTCGACAATATATTCTCAGAACGCCAAAGTTGCGATCAATTTCTAAATGCTGCAAATTTGCGAAGGTAAGACCCCAGATCCGTTCTGCTGGGCGTGGCATCGCCGAAGACTGCGCTCTGCTACTTTTATCCGTATCAACAGATACGAAGAAAAATCCTAACGGACGCGTTAGGTACTCGATAAATTTGATTGCGACTCGACGGAATGGTAAGACCTTAAGCGGCACCTGTCGAAGTTTGCACCGAGTATCCCGAGATCATGTCCGGGGACGTGATCTTGAAGTAGGGTTTTGCGGATTGCCACTAGAGCGGTTAACTAGTACACGATCCGTCAGATGAACTAGCCCCAATTACCACTATCCCTGTACAATATAGAATTTTATATGAAGAAATATAAAAAAGTTAAAGCTCTCGAATAAAAATAAACAGTAGAGATTTTCCCTGATTCTACGATTCAAGCAAAATCTCGGGGGCTACTGACATAGGCATCCCAAATGGGCCTGCCGAAGGTAGTACCCGGGGTTTACTGAAGGCCCACTACCCGAAGAATAAGAAGATTCGGGAGCCCAAGATATATTAAGGAAAGTTAGAGTTGTAATAGGAAGTGCTATTTGTAATCTGGCGGGATGAGTTAGAAACCGTCCCGGACTCTGTAACTTGTACAAAACGAAACCCTCGGCTCCGCCTCCTATATAAAGGGGGAGTCAAGGACGAAGAGATCATCGAATCATTGTCTACAAACCCTAGTTTTCATAATCGTCGAGTACTTTTCGGCTGAAACCTTCGAGATCTACTTGCCCTCTACTTCTAACTAAACCCTAGCCTACAATCCATAGGCATTGACAAGTTAATACCTTGTCACAAGGACCACCATCCATGACACGATTCCAGTCTCCCAAACACTGAAATTGGACGAGAAAGAGGTTCGTCCCCATCGCTTTGAAAGTAACATCTTGGGCAGACGCCAATGCATTGCGTATCTGCTTAAACATGGCGTCATGGCTGAAAGCTTTTGTTGTATGAACCCTAAAAAGCACTAGCCAGCGAACATCTCCAATCAGATCATCTAGCTCCTCAGAGAAATCTAGATCAATCTCTTCTTCTCCACACAGCTTCAAGGCTTCAAGCCATCAAAACGATCCTCTAATTCATCCTGGGAACAAGCCTTCGACCCACTCCCTTCATCCTCTACCAGCGGCGTCACTGACGGGATAGCCGATGGATCGCGTGGATCCTCCATGCAGCAACGGAAACGGGGACGCTAGCAAACTTTGATCTTACCTCGACAGTCGAGATCGATTGTTTTTTCGACGATCGGTGGACTCCAGCGGCGGCGCCGTCAGAGGAGAAAAGGGGAACCCTAGAGGCCTAGGGGAATCTGAGTACTGCTGCCGACGTTAGTGTCAAAATGGTTGCTCTTGGTGGTGTAGAAGCATCCTATCATGCCATGCAGCTTCAGATTGTGAGGAGTTACCCGATGAATGCGTCCTATGACATGGTCATGTTTGTTGCGACACGGGCCAGCTTTGGCGTTGCGGTGATATTGTGGACATTGGTACTAGGAATATTCTATTTATTTTGGTTTCTATTCCAAAAATGTTTGTACAGTGTCGTTATTTCTCATTTTCTTGGTTATGCTTCCCGTTATTAACATACATACTTGTGTAATGCTTCTTGGTGGGAGCCTGTCGGTGCGGGTTCATCATAATCCATCTTTTCAAAAAATTATTTTCCTTTTCGCTAAGAAACTACAATTCAATATCCATATGCTTGGAGCTTTTGCATTTCGACTTTCTCGGTTGGTGACTTAATCTCTGAAGTGAGATTGCATGCAGTAAATTCCTCCTGGAAATTAACTAAATAAACAGTACGTACCAAGTTAAGAAAATAGAAAGTCTTAAAAAGGAAGCACGATATTTGATAACCATGATACGATACACGATATAACGAGTATTGTCTTTTTAGGCGAGTGTTATACCTAGAGCAAATCCCTAGGTATATGCAGCCAACAGGCCTTGTGACAACGTGATGCAGGCGGCGCTGCGAAGCGCTATCTAGTTTGGTTTTAACCCTGACGCGATCAAGCCGAACCTAACAGACGGGGAGGCTAGTGGGGGCGCCGATGCGACTGGCGTTGGAGGGAAGGAAACGACGAGAAGGCGTGGGAAACGCCTGCTCTTCTTGGACCAGTGTCGTCGGCCTCAGCGGACATGTCCTCTTCCTGCTCGCCTTTCACGCTGCGTAAAAGGTTGCTTGCCGTCTGCGCCTGCTCATCTTCAGCGTCTGCTCGTATTTAGCGCATGCCACTGCAGCATTGATGCGTTCTCTCGCTGCAGCATCAACACGTCCTCTCGCCGCATCATCGACGTGTGCCCTTGGCGTTAATGGCCACAGACGTCCCCTCTTCCCGCTTTAAAAGCCGCCCACACGCTGCTCCGTCTCACACTGCAGATCACCATCTTCTCCAGCCGCAGACCACCAGCGCCCCCACTCCTCCCCAACCAATCTCGGCGACATGGAGCTCTTCAACGGAGACACAGATGCTGCCAATGGCTTCGGCCAGCGGTGGTTTCTTGATGAGGACATCCCATCTGTTGATACTACCACTGTACCTACAGCCACACAAATACAAGGACCAATCACTCAAGCTCGTGCCAAACAACTTAACAATCAGGTACTTTCATTTCTTGGAACTATTTCTCACATACATGAGAATATGATGCTGCCTAAATCAGATGTGTTTGTTACTCTTAGGAATGATGGACCTAGAATGGATAAGGAGGACAAGAATTGGAGCATGATCACACATGGAGGAGATGGCAGCAAACATGTGAGGATTGAAAAGGACGCCTGATACGTCTCCAACGTATCGATAATTTCTTGTGTTCCATGCCACATTATTGATGTTATCTACATGTTTTATGCACACTTTATGTCATATTCGTGCATTTTCTGGAACTAACCTATTAACAAGATGCCGAAGTGCCAGTTCCTGTTTTCTGCTGTTTTTGGTTTCGAAATCCTAGTAACGAAATATTCTCGGAATCGGACGAAATCAACGCCAAAGTTCCTATTTTCATCGGAAGCATCCAGAACACCCGGGAAGGACCGGAGGGGGGCCACGGGGCCACCAAACCCTAGGCTGGCGCGGCCGAGAGGGGGCCGCGCCGCCCTATGGTGTGGCCCCCCTGTCGGCCCTCTGCGCCGCCTCTTCGCCTATATAAAGCCCCTGGATCAGAAAACCCGATACCAATTGACGAAACCCACGAAAACCTTCCGGAGCCGCCGCCATCGCGAAGCCAAGATGCGGGGGACAGGATCTCTGTTCGGCACCCTGCCGGAGCGGGGAAGTGCCCCGGAAGGCTTCTCCATCGACACCGCTGCCATCTCCACCGCCATCTTCATCACCGCTGCTGCTCCCATGAGGAGGGAGTAGTTCTCCATCGAGGCTCGGGGCTGTACCGGTAGCTATGTGGTTCATCTCTCTCCTATGTGTTTCAATACAATAATCTCATGAGCTGCCCTACATGATTGAGATTCATATGATGATGCTTGTAATCTAGATGTCATTATGCTAGTCAAGTGAGTTTTACTTATGTGATCTCCGGAGACTCCTCGTCCCACGTGTGTAAAGGTGACGAGTGTGTGCACCGTGTGGGTCTCTTAGGCTAGATTTCACAGAATACTTACTCATTGAATGGCATAGTGAGGTGCTTATTTATATCTCTTTATGATTGCAGCATGTTGTATCACAATTTATCCATGTGCTACTCTAGTGATGTGTTATTAAAGTAGTTTTATTCCTCCTGCATGTGTGCAAAGGTGACAGTGCGTGCACCGTGTTAGTACTTGGTTTATGCTATGATCATGATCTCTTGTAGATTATGGAGTTAACTATTGCTATGATATATTGATGTGATCTATTCCTCCTACATATGCATGAAGGTGACGAGTGTGCATGCTATGCTAGTACTTGGTTTAGTAGCGTTGATCTATCTTCCACTAAAGGTTACTTAAACATGAGCATTATTGTGGAGCTTGTTAACTCCGGCATTGAGGGTTCGTGTAATCCTACGCAATGTGTTCATCATCCAACAAAAGTGTAGAGTATGCATTTATCTATTCTGTTATGTGATCAATGTTGAGAGTGTCCACTAGTGAAAGTGTAATCCCTAGGCCTTGTTCCTAAATACTGCTGAGTTACTACTTCTTGTTTACTACTACTGCGTTACTACTGCTGAGTTACTACTGCTTGTTTCTTGTTTCTTTGCGTTACTACTGCTGCAATACCACCACCATCAACTACACGCCAAGCACTTTTACGCCACCGTTGCTACTTGCTCATACTTATTTATACCACCTGTATTTCACTATCTCTTCGCCGAACTAGTGCACCTATTTGGTGTGTTGGGGACACAAGAGACTTCTTGCTTTGTGGTTGCGGGGTTGCATGAGAGGGATATCTTTGACCTCTTCCTCCCCGAGTTCGATAAACCTTGGGTATCCACTTAAGGGAAACTTGCTGCTGTTCTACAAACCTCTGCTCTTGGAGGCCCAACACTGTCTACGAGAAAGGAGGGGAACGTAGACATCAAGCACTTTTACGGCGCCGTTGCCGGGGAGGAAAGGTAAAAGGCACTCATACTACGGTCTCGGGTAAAGTATTTTTACGGCGCCGTCGTGTGTGTGCTCAAAGCTATTTCCTTTAGATCCTGCAATTGCATCTTGTTGTTTCTTGTTTACACTAGTTTGGCATAATGTACAAGAGTGAGCTTCTTATTCTATTTCCTGATTTAAAACATGGATTGTTTGATGCGAAAATTAAAAAACCTATGAAATCTTCTTTGCATGCTTGGTAGTAATATTAGTATGAACGCTTTGAACACCATTGTTGACAATAATATAGAAAGTTCTAAGCTTGGGGAAGCTGGTTTTCATGATATTTTTAGTCCCCCAAGCATTGAGGAGAAAATTTTCTTTGATGATTCTTTACCTCCTATTTATGATGATTATAATGATAGTGGTCTTTTGGTGCCACCTACTATGGAGAGTGAATTTGATTATGATTACAATATGCCTCCTATATTTGATGATGAGAATAATAATGATAGCTACTTTGTTGAATTTGCTCCCACTACAACTAATAAAATTGATTATGCTTATGTTGGGAGTAGTAATAATTTTATGCATGAGACTCATGATAAGAATGTTTCATTTGATAGTTATATTGTTGAGTTTGCTCATGATGCTACTGAAAGATATTATGAGAGAGGAAAATATGGTTGTGGAAATTTTCATGTTACTAAAACACCTCTCTATGTGCTGAAATTTTTGATGCTACACTTGTTTTATCTTCCTATGCTTGTTACTTTGCTCTTCATGAACTTGTTTATTTACAAGATTCCTATGCATAGGAAGCATGTTAGACTTAAATATGTTTTGAATTTGCCTCTTGATGCTCTCTTTTGCTTCACATACAATCTTTTGCGAGTGCATCATTAAAGCTGCTTGAGCCCATCTTAATGGCTAAAAAGAAAGAACTTTTTGGGAGATAACCCATGTGTTATTTTGCTACAGTACTTTGTTTTATATTTGTGTCTTGGAAGTTGTTTACTACTGTAGCAACCTCTCCTTATCTTAGTTTTATGTTTTGTTGTGCCAAGTAAAGTCTTTGATAGAAAAGTAAGTACTAGATTTGGATTACTGCGCAGTTCCAGATTTCTTTGCTGTCACGAATCTGAGCCCACTGCCCTGCAGGAAGCTCAGAAAATTATGCCAATTTACGTGCATGATCCTCAGATATGTACGCAACTTTCATTCAATTTGAGCATTTTCATTTGAGCAAGTCTGGTGGCATTTTAAAATTCGTCAATACGAACTGTTCTGTTTTGACAGATTCTGCCTTTTATTTCGCATTGCCTCTTTCGCTATGTTGGATGAATTTCTTTGATCCACTAATGTCCAGTAGCATTATGCAATGTCCAGAAGTGTTAAGAATGATTGTGTCACCTCTGAATATGTCAATTTATATTGTGCACTAACCCTCTAATGAGTTGTTTCGAGTTTGGTGTGGAGGAAGTTTTCAAGGGTCAAGAGAGGAGGATGATATACTATGATCAAGAAGAGTGAAAGCTCTAAGCTTGGGGATGCACCCGGTGGTTCACCCCTGCATATATCAAGAAGACTCAAGCGTCTAAGCTTGGGGATGCCCAAGGCATCCCCTTCTTCATCGACAACATTATCGGGTTCCTCCCCTGAAACTATATTTTTATTCGGCCACATCTTATGTGCTTTTACTTGGAGCGTCTGTTTGCTTTTGTTTTTGTTTGTGTTTGAATAAATTGGATTACATCATGCTTGTGTGGGAGAGAGACACGCTCCGCTGGTTCGTGTGAACACATGTGTTCTTAGCTCATAATATTCATGGCGAAGTTTCCTCTTCGTTAAATTGTTATATGGTTGGAATTGGAAAATGATACATGTAGTAATTGCTATAAATGTCTTGGGTAATGTGATACTTGGCAATTGTTGTGCTCATGTTTAAGCTCTTGCATCATATACTTTGCACCTATTAGTGAAGAATACATAGAGCATGCTAAAATTTGGTTTGCATAATTGGTCTCTCTAAGGTCTAGATAATTTCTAGTAAAGTGTTTGAACAACAAGGAAGACGATGTATAGTCTTATAATACTTGTAATATGTCTTTTATGTGAGTTTTGCTGTACTAGTTCATCCTTGTGTTTGCCTCAAACAACCTTGCTAGCCTAAACCTTGTATCGAGAGGGAATACTTCTCATGCATCCAAATACTTGAGCCAACACTATGCCATTTGTGTCCACCATACCTACCTACTACATGGTATTTCTCCGCCATTCCAAAGTAAATTGCTTGAGTGCTACCTTTAAACAATTCAAAATTTATTACCTCTTATTTGTGTCAATGTTTTATAGCTCATGAGGAAGTATGTGGTGTTTATCTTTCAATCTTGTTGGGCAACTTTCACCAATGGACTAGTGGCTTCATCCGCTTATCCAATAATTTTGCAAAAAGAGTGGCAATGGGATTCCCGAGTCCCAAATTAACAAACTAAAAATAGACACTCCTCCATGGTATGTGATTGTTGGACGGCACCCGAAGGATTCGGTTAGCCATGGCTTGTGTAAGCAAAGGTTGGGAGGAGTGTCATCATAATAAAACTAAAATAAAAAGGTACTCCTTCATGGTATGAGATTGTTGGCGAGGCACCGAGGATTCGGTTAGCCATGGTTTGTGAAAGAAAGGTTGGAAGGAGTGCCATCCAAAAATAAAATAAAATGGGAGCCGCTCTTTGAAGGTTTGTCCGGCAAGGGGGTTAGAGTACCCGCTACCATTCGTTGACAACAACATACACCTCTCAAAACTTTATTTTTATGCTCTCTTTATGTTTTCAAAATCAAAGCTCTAGCATAAATATAGCAATCAATGCTTTCCTCTTTGAAGGACCATTCTTTTACTTTATTGTTGAATCGGTTCACCTATTTCTCTCCACCTCAAGAAGCAAACACTTGTGTGAGCTGTGCATTGATTCTTACATATTTGCATATTGCATTTGTTATATTGCTTTGCATTGACAATTATCCATGAGATATACATGTTACAAGTTGAAAGCAACCGCTGAAACTTAATCTTCTTTTGTGTTGTTTCAATGCTTTTACTTTGAATTATTGCTTTATGAGTTAACTCTTATGCAAGACTTATTGATGCTTGTCTTGAAGTGCTATTCATGAAAAGTCTTTGCTATATGATTCAGTTGTTTACTCATGTCATATACATTGTTTTGATCGCTGCATTCACTACATATGCTTTACAAATAGTATGATCAAGTTTATGATGGCATGTCACTCCGAAATTATCTTTGTTATCGTTTTACACTGCTCGGGACGAGCGAGAACTAAGCTTGGGGATGCTGATACGTCTCCAACGTATCGATAATTTCTTGTGTTCCATGCCACATTATTGATGTTATCTACATGTTTTATGCACACTTTATGTCATATTCGTGCATTTTACGGAACTAACCTATTAACAAGATGCCGAAGTGCCGGTTCTCGTTTTCTGCTGTTTTTGGTTTCGAAATCCTAGTAACGAAATATTCTCGGAATCGGACGAAATCAACGCCAAAGTTCCTATTTTCATCGGAAGCATCCAGAACACCCGGGAAGGACCGGAGGGGGGCCACGGGGCCACCAAACCCTAGGCTGGCGCGGCCGAGAGGGGGCCGCGCCGCCTATGGTGTGGCCCCCCTGTCAGCCCTCTCGCGCCGCCTCTTCGCCTATATAAAGCCCCTGGATCAGAAAACCCGATACCAATTGGACGAAACCCACAGAAACCTTCCGGAGCCGCCGCCATCGCGAAGCCAAGATCGGGGGACAGGATCTCGTTCCGGCACGCTGCCGGAGCGGGGAAGTGCCCCGGAAGGCTTCTCCATCGACACCGCTGCCATCTCCACCGCCATCTTCATCACCGCTGCTGCTCCCATGAGGAGGGAGTAGTTCTCCATCGAGGCTCGGGAGCTGTACCGGTAGCTATGTGGATCATCTCTCTCCTATGTGTTTCAATACAATAATCTCATGAGCTGCCCTACATGATTGAGATTCATATGATGATGCTTGTAATCTAGATGTCATTATGCTAGTCAAGTGAGTTTTACTTATGTGATCTCCAGGAGACTCCTCGTCCCACGTGTGTAAAGGTGACGAGTGTGTGCACCGTGTGGGTCTCTTAGGCTAGATTTCACAGAATACTTACTCATTGAATGGCATAGTGAGGTGCTTATTTATATCTCTTTAAGATTGCAGCATGTTGTATCACAATTTATCCATGTGCTACTCTAGTGATGTGTTATTAAAGTAGTTTTATTCCTCCTGCATGTGTGCAAAGGTGACGATGCGTGCACCGTGTTAGTACTTGGTTTATGCTATGATCATGATCTCTTGTAGATTATGGAGTTAACTATTGCTATGATATATTGATGTGATCTATTCCTCCTACATATGCATGAAGGTGACGAGTGTGCATGCTATGCTAGTACTTGGTTTAGTAGCGTTGATCTATCTTCCACTAAAGGTTACTTAAACATGAGCATTATTGTGGAGCTTGTTAACTCCGGCATTGAGGGTTCGTGTAATCCTACGCAATGTGTTCATCATCCAACAAAAGTGTAGAGTATGCATTTATCTATTACTGTTATGTGATCAATGTTGAGAGTGTCCACTAGTGAAAGTGTAATCCCTAGGCCTTGTTCCTAAATACTGCTGAGTTACTACTGCTTGTTTACTACTACTGCGTTACTACTTGCTGAGTTACTACTGCTTGTTTCTTGTTTCTTTGCGTTACTACTGCTGCAATACCACCACCATCAACTACACGCCAAGCACTTTTACGCCACCGTTGCTACTTGCTCATACTTATTTATACCACCTGTATTTCACTATCTCTTCGCCGAACTAGTGCACCTATTTGGTGTGTTGGGGACACAAGAGACTTCTTGCTTTGTGGTTGCGGGGTTGCATGAGAGGGATATCTTTGACCTCTTCCTCCCTGAGTTCGATAAACCTTGGGTATCCACTTAAGGGAAACTTGCTGCTGTTCTACAAACCTCTGCTCTTGGAGGCCCAACACTGTCTACAGGAAAGGAGGGGGAACGTAGACATCAGCTTACCTTTTCATTTTCATGTTTTAAACTTGTTCAAATCTTGGTCAAACTTAGGATTTGACCAAGATTCAAATGGGCATAAAATTACTTAGAAAAATCATGTACGTATCTACCCCTAACCCTAAACTCTGTCATATGAAGTCAAGCACGAAGAGAAGTGGTTTTGTGTTTCGAACATGGAAATTTCAAAAACCTCAACTCCTGAAGCTTCATTTTAGAGTGACTAAGCAGGATCCAGGCTTACCTTTTATTTTCATGTTTTAAACTTGTTCAAATCTTGGTCAAACCTTGGATTTTACCAAGATTCAAATGGGCATAAAAATACTTAGAAAAATCATGTACGTATCTACCCCTAACCCTAAACTCTATCTTACGAAGTCAAGCATGAAGACAAGTGGTTTTGGGTTTCAAACATGGAAATTTCAAAAACCTCCCAAAAGCTTCATTTTAGAGTGACTAAGAAGGATCCATGCTTACATTTTATTTTAATGTTTTGAACATGTTCAAATCTTGGTCAAACCGTACATAGGATTTGATGAAGAATCAAATGGGCATAAAAATTCAAAAAAATGAAAAACCAAAGCACATAGCCTTCTTATGTCATATAGTAAGCACTCAAGTTGATAAACAAGGTCTAGACATATTCAAACCAAAAAAATAATGTATCTACCCCTAACCCTAAACTTTGTCTTATGAAGTCAAGCACGACGAGAAGTCGTTTTGGGTTTCAAACATGGAAATTTGAAAAACCTTCCCAAAAGCCTCATTTTGGAGTGACTAAGAAGGATACAGGCTTACCTTTTCATTTTCATGTTTTAAACTTGTTCAAATCTTGGTCAAACCTTGGATTTTACCAAGATTCAAATGGGCATAAAAATACTTAGAAAAATCATGTACGTATCTACCCCTAACCCTAAACTCTATCTTACGAAGTCGACAAGCATGAAGAGAAGTGGTTTTGGGTTTCAAACATGGAAATTTCAAAAACCTCCCAAAAGCATCATTTTAGAGCGACTAAGAAGGATCCATGCTTACATTTTATTTTGATGTTTTAAACATGTTCAAATCTTGGTCAAACCGTACCTAGGATTTGACCAAGAATCAAATGGGCATAAAAATTCAAAAAAAACATAGCACATTGCCTTCTTATGTCATATAGTAAGCACTCAAGTTGATAAACAAGGTCTAGACATATTCAAACCAGAAAAATCATGTATCTACCGCTAACCCTAAACTTTGTCTTACGAAGTCAAGCACGACGAGAAGTCGTTTTGGGTTTCAAACATGGAAATTTCAAAAACCTTCCCAAAAGCCTCATTTTGGAGTGACTAAGAAGGATACGAGGCTTACCTTTTCATTTTCATGTTTTAAACTTGTTTAAATCTTGGTTAAACCTAGGATTTGACCAAGATCAAATGGGCATAAAAATTCAGAACAAATAAAAAATGAAAACCAAAGCACATAGTATTCTTATGTCATATAGTAAGCATTCAAGTTGATAAACAAGGTCTAAACATATTCTAACCAGACAAATCATGTATCTACCCACTAAACCTAAACTCTGTCTTATGAAGTCGATCAAGCATGAAGAGAAGTGGTTTTGGGTTTCAAACATGGAAATTTCAAAAACCTCCCAAATGCTTCATTTTAGAGTGACTAACAAGGATGCAGGCTTACCTTTTGATTTTCATGTTTTAAACTTGTTTAAATCTTGTTCAAACCTTGGATTTTACCAAGATTCAAATGGGCATAAAAATACTTAGAAAAATCATGTACGTATCTACCCCTAACCCTAAACTCTATCTTACGAAGTCAAGCATGAAGAAAAGTGGTTTTGGGTTTCAAACATGGAAATTTCAAAAACCTCCCAAAATCTTCATTTTAGAGCGACTAAGAAGGATCCATGCTTACATTTTATTTTGATGTTTTAAACATGTTCAAATCTTGGTCAAACCGTACCTAGGATTTGACCAAGAATCAAATGGGCATAAAATTCAAAAAAATGAAAAACCATAGCACATAGCCTTCTTATGTCATATAGTAAGCACTCAAGTTGATAAACAAGGTCTAGACATATTCAAACCGGAAAAATCATGTATCTACCCCTAACCCTAAACTTTGTCTTATGAAGTCAAGCACGACGAGAAGTCGTTTTGGGTTTCAAACATGGAAATTTCAAAAACCTTCCCAAAAGCCTCATTTTGGAGTGACTATGAAGGATACAGGCTTACCTTTTTATTTTCATGTTTTAAACTTGTTTAAATCTTGGTTAAACCTAGGATTTGACCAAGATCAAATGGGCATAAAAATTCAGAACAAATAAAAAATGAAAACCAAAGCACATAATATTCTTATGTCATATAGTAAGCATTCAAGTTGATAAACAAGGTCTAAACATATTCAAACCAGACAAATCATGTATCTACCCACTAAACCTAAACTCTGTCTTATGAAGTCGATCAAGCATGAAGAGAAGTGGTTTTGGGTTTCAAACATGGAAATTTCAAAAACCTCCCAAATTCTTCATTTTAAAGTGACTAAGAAGGACGCAGGCTTACCTTTTCATTTTCATGTTTTAAACATGTTCAAATCTTGGTCAAACCAAGGATTTGACCAAGATTCAAAAGGGCATAAAAATAAGTTTCCAATGGTCCCGTGTCCAACAAGGGACGAGTAGTTTCTCTCCACTTCTTCCTGGCATGTGGGGTGAGCAAGCCCTCCCATTAGTATCAGGGGAATTTAATTTGACAAGGGCTACATGACGACATCACCAAAAAGGGTTAATTGGTTCTATGCAACTCCTCAATTCACAAGTTGTGTTTATGCCATTACAAAAACTGAAGTTGTGTGTATGCCACTCTCAATTCTCAATAACCCCTTCTATGCCATTTTCAGTTTATAGTTTCGTATTGACCAAAATAATCCTGTGTTCAGATTTGGAGCGACTTTTGGGTGTTTCGGGCACACAAAAAATCCAAAATTTTCAAATTCTGGAAAAATATTACAACTTCTCAGAAAAATCAAAAAAAAATTACAGGAAATCAAAAACACTGAAACGAGTATATTGTTTTAATTTGAGCCATTTATGTGCGGATTTGCATAAAAAACTGACATTTTATGTTCTGTCTAGAAATTGGTAAAATTTTGTCCAAAAACTCAAACTCTTTCGAAAAATCTGAAAAATTTACAGAATGTCAAGAACACTAATATGAGTCTACTATTCTAATATGAGCCATTTATGGGCATATATGATCCATTAAACATATGTGCAAAGTACGGTCCAGATTATCTGAGAGTATGTACAAACTGTAGTATAGGGTACAAATATCTGGATACATAGGCGGTATATGATGTTGTATTGCTGAAAATGGCATAGAAAGGGGTATTGAGAACGAGAGTGGCACAGACACAACTTCAGTTTTTAATGGCATAAACACAACTTGTGAATTGGGGAGTGGCATAGAACCAATTAACCCCACCAAAAAGGGTGACGCATGTCTCCTTCACCAAAACGAGCAATACCTATACCGAAACAAGTACATGAACACAAGTACACCACCATAATAATAATACTACATGGACACAAGTACTAATATAATAAAGTAAGAGTACTAGTTTGTTTACATTTCCACATGCCACTTTTACGAACAAAAATTCGAAAATTAACCTTCAGAAATTCGGAAGCCAGGTGACACAGCAGTCATCAAGGATTGCAGCTAGCGGTACACAGTGACCTGGTCAAGATCTACCTTGAGCCTGCTTGACGCTTCAGCTCGGAGTTGAGAGCCTTCTCCTGTGACAGCTCGGCCTCTAGTTTGTCCGTCCTAGCCAGTGAGGTTCGGGATCGAGTCCGGCGAGTTTGTCCATGGTCTCCGCTTGGCCGAGGCTCCGCCGCTGGATCTCGTTACTCTCAGTGAACGATTTCATGGCGATATCGTCGAGAATGCGAATCCGGATCTTCTCGGTGGCGAGCTCGAGAATAAAGTCTCATGCACTCATCGGCGAGGCGCTTCGTCCGCCGTCTCGATGCGAGAAATCGCCCATAACCATTTCTAAAATGGTCCCGATCTCGTAGCGGGGCTTCTATCGAGATGGGGATGGAGCACAAAATCAGAAGTGTACCCGAGAGAACTACCAAGAAAGAGAGAATGGGAATCCCAATTTGCACGAATGTCTATACCTCGTCTGCTTTGAGAAGTTGGCTCTGTGGAAGATGTTTCCGCGAGGCGGGAGGGCTGCGGGAAACTAAGGCCGCCCGACCTGAAAATACGATTGAGAGAAGGTTCCAAAAGGAGGGGATGATAAGTTACGAAAGACATAGAAAGATGCGCAAGAACGGAGGATCGCCTTGAAGGTAGCGATCGCGGGCTGCGACGCCCTTGAAGACTCTTGCGCGGAAGGCACCTCGGCGGCAGCACTGGGGACGCCATTGCTTGGGATTCCCTCGGCTTCGCCGCAGCCGCACGAGCCCATCACGTGGCGAGACTTGCTCCCGGTCATGGTGGCGAAGTAGTATTCCAAGAGGTAAACGAAGTGGTGAACTGAGGAAGACGGCTAGAGCAAAGGTTAGTCCTTAAATTTGGCCTCCCCGTCTCCTCGGCTCCTCGCGAGTAGTAGGACTGTAGGAGTGATACTTATCTGGTCAAGGAGCAAACTTC
Organism: Lolium rigidum; assembly: GCF_022539505.1. Lineage (NCBI taxonomy): Eukaryota > Viridiplantae > Streptophyta > Magnoliopsida > Poales > Poaceae > Lolium > Lolium rigidum. The sequence continues at coordinate 186,536,604 of NC_061510.1, read as the reverse complement.
AAGGCAGAGACTTGGTGGGCCATTCATCTCCAACTATACTTCCTCCGATCCGAATGATACAGTACCAAATTTTTGAATGACAAATCACCCAAAACAGTATTCCATGAGTATATGTAAGCTTTGGTGTTTTTACAATATACTAGCAAGATGGCATGTGATGGCTCCAAGAGCTTGTTTCACAATTTTACATTTTTTGAACCTTGATCTGTAGTACTGGGCAAAACCCTAGTTTAACCTATTTAATTATAGATTCGTAGGTCGATTTTTCTACGTAAATTTTTATTATTACTCTACTATGCATCACATATGTGTTTGCCCGTCGAGTGAAACTCGGAGGAAGAGGGATCACTTGGAAGGAGAGAAGAAGGAGGGAGAGCATTATGGTGTCTCCCCTTTTTAGGGTGATGATGTTGACTGTTGTATAGGTTTTGTCAGTGAGCAGGAGGTGCGAGCGAGCGAGTCGAGCGAGGCCGAGAATGAGAGAGATTTGTTTTTTTTGTGTGTGAGAGGGACAACCGAAGGATCCTGAAGGACCCAGAGACTTCCAGTACGCATCCTAATGAGTTTGCGTACCTACCACACTTGGCTTGGGCTCACTGAAGTGTGGGACCTCACGCATGGGCACCACACGTAAGTGACAGACCTGTTGGTTATTTTTGAAACCCTAAACTCTATCTTACGAAGCCAAGCATGAAGAGAAGTGGTTTTGGGTTTCAAACATGGAAATTTCAAAAACCTCCCAAAAGCTTCATTTTAGAGTGACTAAGAAGGATCCATGCTTACCTTTTCATTTTCATGTTTTAAACATGTTCAAATCTTGGTCAACCCGTTCGTACCTAGGATTTGACCAAGATTCAAATGGGCATAAAAATTCAAAAAAAATGAAAAACCAAAGCACATAGCCTTCTTATATATGTCATATAGTAAGAACTCAAGTTGATAAACAAAGTCTAGACATATTCAAACCAGAAAAATCATGTATCTACCCCTAACCCTAAACTTTGTCTTAATTATGAAGTCAAGCACGAAGAGAAGTCGTTTTGGGTTTCAAACATGGAAATTTCAAAAACCTCCCAAAAGCTTCATTTTAGAGTGACTAAGAAGGATCCATGCTTACCTTTTATTTTCATGTTTGAAACATGTTCAAATCTTGGTCAAAAACATGAAAACCAAAGCACATAGTATTCTTATGTCATATAGTAAGCATTCAAGGTGATAAACAAGGTCTAAACAAGGATACATGCTTCCCTTTTCATTTTCATGTTTTATACTTGTTTAAATCTTGGTCAAACCTAGGATTTGACCAAGATTCAAAATGTGCATCCAAATTCAAAAAAAAATTAGAAAAATTAAAAACCAAATTAAAGCACAAAGTTTTCTTATGTCATATAGTAAGCATTAAAGTTGATAAACAAGGTCTAGACACATATTCAAACAAGACAAATCATGTATCTACACCCCTAACCCCTAAACTCTATCTTATGAAGTTAACATCATGAAGAGAAGTGGTTTTGGGTTTCAAACATGGAAATTTCAAAAACCTCCCAAAAGCTTCATTTTAGAGTGACTAAGAAGGATCCAGGCTTACCCTTTTCATTTTCATGTTTTAAACTTGTTCAAAACTTGGTCAAACTTAGGATTTGACCAAGATTCAAATGGGCATAAAAATTCAAAAAAAATGAAAAACCAAAGCACATATATAGCCTTCTTATGTCATATAGTAAGCACTCAAGTTGATAAACATGGTCTAGACATATTCAAACCAGAGAAATCGATCATATATCTACCCCTAACCCTAAACTTTGTCTTCTGAAGTGTCGATCAAGCACGAAGAGAAGTCGTTTTGGGTTTCAAACATGGAAATTTCAAAAACTTCCCAAAAGCTTCACTTTGGAGTGACTAAGAAGGATCGATGCATGCTTACCTTTTCATTTTCACGTTTTAAACTTGTTTAATTAAATCTTGGTTAAACCTAGGATTTGACCAAGATCGAATGGGCATAAAAATTCAGTAAAAATAGAAAAAATGAAACCAAAGCACATAGTATTCTTATGTCATATAGTAAGCATTCAAGTTGATAAACAAGGTCTAAACATTTTCAAACCAGACAAATCATGTATCTACCCCTAAACCTAAACTCTGTCTTATGAAGTCGATCAAGGATGAAGAGAAGTGGTTTAATTTGGGTTTCAAACATGGAAATTTCAAAAACCTCCCAAAAGCTTCATTTTAGAGTGACTAAGAAGGATCCATGCATACCTTTTCATTTTCATGTTTTAAACTTGTTTAAATCTTGGTCAAACTTAGGATTTGACCAAGATTCAAATGGGCATAAAAATACTTAGAAAAATCATGTACGTATGTACCCCTAACCCTAAACTATATCTTACGAAGTCAAGCATGAAGAGAAGTGGTTTATTTGGGTTTCAAACATGCAAATTTGAAGAACCCCCCAAAAGCTTCATTTTAGATTGACTAAAGGATCCAGGTCGGGATTACCTTTTATTTGCATGTTTTAAACTTGTTCAAATCTTGGTCAAACCGTACCTAGGATTTGACCAAGATTCAAATGGGCATAAAAATTCAAAAAATGAAAAACCAAAGAACATAGAACCTTCTTACGTCATGTAGTAAGCACGCAAGTGTTGATAAACAAGGTCTAGACATATTCAAACCAGAAAAAAATCATGTATCTACCCCTAACCCTAAACTTTGTCTTATGAAGTCAAGCACGAAGAGAAGTCATTTTGGATTTCAAACATGGAATTTTCAAAAACCTTCCCAAAAGCTTCATTTTAGAGTGACTAAGAAGGATCCATGCTTACCTTTTATTTTCATGTTTTAAACATGTTCAAATCTTGGTCAAAAAAATGAAAACCAAAGCACATAGTATTCTTATATATGTCATATAGTAAGCCTTCAAGTTGATAAACAAGGTCTAAACAAGGATACATGCTTCCCTTTTCATTTTCATGTTTTATACTTGTTTAAATCTTGGTCAAAGATTCAAAATGTGCATCAAAATTCAAAAAAAAATAGCAAAATTAAAAACCAAATTAAAGCACAAAGTTTTCTTATGTCATATAGTAAGCATTAAAGTTGATAAACAAGGTCTAGACACATATTCAAACAAGAAAAATCATGTATCTACACCCCTAACCCCTAAACTCTATCTTATGAAGTCAACAGCATGAAGAGTGGTTTTGGGTTTCAAACATGGAAATTTCAAAAACCTCCCAAAAGCTTCATTTTAGAGTGACTAATATAAGAAGGATCCATGCTTACCACCTTTTCATTTTCATATTTTAAACTTGTTTAAATCTGTGTCAAATTAAACACCTATGATTTGACTAAAAGATTCAAATGGGCATAAAATTCAAAAAAAATCAGAAAAATGAAAAACAAAAGCATATAGTCTTCTTATGTCATATAGTAAGCATTCAAGTTGATAAACATGGTCTAAACAAGGATACATGCTTCCCTTTTCATGTTCATGTTTTATACTTGTTTAAATCTTGGTCAAACCTAGGATTTGACAAAGATTCAAATGTGCATCAAAATTTAAAAAAATCAAAAAAATTAAAACCAAAGCACATAGTATTCTCATGTCACATATAGTAAGCATTCAAGTTGATAAACAAGGTCTAAACATATTCAAACAAGACAAATCATGTATCTACCCCCTAACCCTAAACTCTGTCTTATGAAGTCAAGCATGAACAGAAGTGGTTTTGTGTTTCAAACATGTAAATTTCAAAAACCTCCCAAAAGCTTCATTTTAGAGTGACTAAGAAGGATACAAGCTGACTTTTCATTTTCATGTGTTAAACTTGTTTAAATCTTGGTCAAATCTAGCTAGGATTTGACCAAGAGATTCAAATGGGCATAAGAATTCAAAAAAAAAACCAAAGCGCATGGTCTTCTTATGTCATATAGTAAGACATTCGAGTTGAGGTCTAGAAATATTTAAAACAGACGAATCATGTATCTACCCCCTAACCATAAACTCTGTCTTGTAAAGTCAAGCATGAAGAGAAGTGGTTTTGGGTTTCAAACATGGAAATTTCAAAAACCTCCCAAAAGCTTCATTTTAGAGTGACTAAGAAGGATCCAGGCTTACCCTTTTCATTTTCATGTTTTAAACTTGTTCAAATCTTGGTCAAACCTAGGATGTGACCAAGATTCAAATGGGCATAAAAATTCAAAAAAAAATGAAAAACCAAAGCACATATATAGCCTTCTTATGTCATATAGTAAGCACTCAAGTTGATAAACATGGTATAGACATATTCAAACCGAAGAAATCGATCATATATCTACCCCTAACCCTAAACTTTGTCTTCTGAAGTGTCGATCAAGCACGAAGAGAAGTCGTTTTGGGTTTCAAACATGGAAATTTCAAAAAATTCCCAAAAGCTTCACTTTGGAGTGACTAAGAAGGACCGATGCATGCTTACCTTTTCATTTTCATGTTTTAAAATTGTTTAATTAAATCTTGGTTAAACCTAGGATTTGACCAAGATCAAATGGGCATAAAAATTCAGTAAAAATAGAAAAAATGAAAACCAAAGCACATAGTATTCTTATGTCATATAGTAAGCATTCAAGTTGATAAACAAGGTCTAAACATTTTCAAACCAGACAAATCATGTATCTACCCCTAAACCTAAACTCTGTCTTATGAAGTCGATCAAGGATGAAGAGAAGTGGTTTTGGGTTTCAAACATGGAAATTTCAAAAACCTCCCAAAAGCTTCATTTTAGAGTGACTAAGAAGGATCCATGCATACCTTTTCATTTTCATGTTTTAAACTTGTTCAAATCTTGGTCAAACTTAGGATTTGACCAAGATTCAAATGGGCATAAAAATACTTAGAAAAATCATGTACGTATGTACCCCTAACCCTAAACTCTATCTTACGAAGTCAAGCATGAAGAGAAGTGGTTTATTTGGGTTTCAAACATGGAAATTTGAAGAACCCCCCAAAAGCTTCATTTTAGATTGACTAAAGGATCCAGGTCGGGATTACCTTTTATTTGCATGTTTTAAACTTTTTCAAATATTGGTCAAACCGTACCTAGGATTTGACCAAGATTCAAATGGGCATAAAAATTCAAAAAAAATGAAAAACCAAAGAACACAGAGCCTTCTTACGTCATATAGTAAGCACGCAAGTGTTGATAAACAAGGTCTAGACATATTCAAACCAGAAAAAAATCATGTATCTACCCCTACCCCTAAATTTTGTCTTATGAAGTCAAGCACGAAGAGAAGACATTTTGGATTTCAAACATGGAATTTTCAAAAACCTTCCCAAAAGATTCATTTTTAAGTGACTAAGAAGGATGCAGGCTTACCTTTTTATTTTCATGTTATAAACTTGTTTAAATCTTGGTTAACCCTAGGATTTGACCAAGATCAAATGGACATAAAAATTCATAAAAAATCAAAAAATGAAAACCAAAGCACATAGTATTCTCATGTCACATATAGTAAGCATTCAAGTTGATAAACAAGGTCTAAACATATTCAAACAAGACAAATCATGTATCTACCCCCTAACCCTAAACTCTGTCTTATGAAGTCAAGCATGAAGAGAAGTGGTTTTGTGTTTCAAACATGGAAATTTCAAAAATCTCCCAAAAGCTTCATTTTAGAGTGACTAAGAAGGATCCAGGCTTACCTTTTCATTTTCATGTTTTAAACTTGTTCAAATCTTGGACAAACTTATGATTTGACAAATTCAAATGGGCATAAAAATTGGGAGGAATGGTACATGAATTACAATTCAAGAAAACACAGGGTAACTTAAATACTTGGATGCCCCAAAGATGTGTGGAAGCCCAAAACAATGGCAAAACAATGGCAAAACATATTAGTAGCCCGAAATCGAACCAGTAGTTGGATATTTTTGAACTTGATCTGTAGTAGTGGGCAAAACCCTAGATTAACCTATTTAATCATAGATTCGTAGGTCGATTTTTCTACTTTTTTATTATTACTATGCAGCACACGTGTGTTTGCCCGTCGAGTGAAACTCGGAGGAAGAGGGATCACTCGGAAGGAGAGAAGAAGGGAGAGAATTATGGTGTCTGCCCTTTTTCGGGTGATGATGTTGACTGTTCTGCAGGTTTTGTCAGTGAGCAGGAGGTGCGAGCGAGCGAGTCGAGCGAGGCCGAGAATGAGATAAAAAAAAATTTGTGAGAGGGACAACCGAATCCTGAAGGACCCAGAGACTTCCAATACGCATCCTGATGAGTTTGCGTACCTACCGCACTTGGCTTGTGCTCACTGAAGTGTGGGACCTCACGCATGGGCACCACACGTAAGTGACCGATCTGTTGGTTTAAAAACTCGGTTGATTATTATACTACTCCTATGGATTCAAGGGTAGGAAAGCCAAGTTAACTCATTTACATGACATTATTTTTTCCATGAAGCCAAGTTAACTCATCTATCAATTGGTACATTTTGGAGTGACTAAGAAGGATCCAAACTTACTTTTTCATTTTCATGTTTTAAACATGTTTAAATCATGGTCAAACCTATGATTTGACCAAGATTCAAATGGGCATAAAAATTCAAAAAAATCAAAAAAAAATGAAAAACAAAAGCACCTCGTCTTCTTATGTCATATAGTAAGCATTCAAGGTGATAAACAAGGTCTGACATATTCAAACCACAAAAATCATGTATCTACCCCCTAACCCTAAACTCTGTCTTATGAAGTCAAGCACGATGAGAAGTTGTTTTGGGTTTCAAACATGGACATTTCAAAAACCCTCCCAAAAGCTTCATTTTGGAGTGACTAAGAAGGATACAAGCTTACCTTTTCATTTTCATGTGTTAAACTTGTTTAAATCTTGGTCAAACCTAGCTAGGATTTGACCAAGAGATTCAAATGGGCATAAAAATTTAAAAAAAATGAAAAACCAAAGCGCATGGTCTTCTTATGTCATATAGTAAGGCATTCAAGTTGATAAACAAGGTCTAGACATATTTAAACCATAGAAATCATGTATCTACCCCCTAAGAAGGATCCAGGCTTACCCTTTTCATTTTCATGTATTAAACTTGTTCAAATCTTGGTCAAACTTATATTAGGATTTGACCAAGATTCAAATGGGCGTAAAAATACTTCGAAAAATCATGTATGTATCTACCCCGGCCTAACCCTAAACTCTATCTTACGAAGCCAAGCATGAAGAGAAGTGGTTTTGGGTTTCAAACATGGAAATTTCAAAAACCTCCCAAAAGCTTCATTTTAGAGTGACTAAGAAGGATCCATGCTTACCTTTTATTTTCATGTTTTAAACATGTTCAAATCTTTGTCAAACCGTTCGTACCTAGGATTTGACCAAGATTCAAATGGGCATAAAAATTCAAAAAAAATGAAAAACCAAAGCACATAGCCTTCTTATATATGTCATATAGTAAGAACTCAAGTTGATAAACAAAGTCTAGGCATATTCAAACCAGAAAAATCATGTATCTACCCCTAACCCTAAACTTTGTCTTAATTACGAAGTCAAGCACGAAGAGAAGTCGTTTTGGGTTTCAAACATGGAAATTTCAAAAACCTCCCAAAAGCTTCATTTTAGAGTGACTAAGAAGGATCCATGCTTACCTTTTATTTTCATGTTTGAAACATGTTCAAATCTTGGTCAAAAAATGAAAACCAAAGCACATAGTATTCTTATGTCATATAGTAAGCATTCAAGTTGATAAACAAGGTCTAAACAAGGATACATGCTTCCCTTTTCATTTTCATGTTTTATACTTGTTTAAATCTTGGTCAAACCTAGGATTTGACCAAGATTCAAAATGTGCATCAAAATTCAAAAAAATTAGAAAAATTAAAAACCAAATTAAAGCACAAAGTTTTCTTATGTCATATAGTAAGCATTAAAGTTGATAAACAAGGTCTAGACACATATTCAAACAAGACAAATCATGTATCTACACCCCTAACCCCTAAACTCTATCTTATGAAGTCAGCAGCATGAAGAGAAGTGGTTTTGGGATTCAAACATGGAAATTTCAAAAACCTCCCAAAAGCTTCATTTTAGAGTGACTGATATAAGAAGGATCCATGCTTACCACCTTTTCATTTTCATATTTTAAACTTGTTTAAATCTGTGTCAAATTAAACACCTATGATTTGACCAAAAGATTCAAATGGGCATAAAATTCAAAAAAATCAGAAAAATGAGAAACAAAAGCATATAGTCTTCTTATGTCATATAGTAAGCATTCAAGTTGATAAACATGGTCTAAACAAGGATACATGCTTCCCTTTTCATTTTCATGTTTTATACTTGTTTAAATCTTGGTCAAACCTAGGATTTGACAAAGATTCAAATGTGCATCAAAATTAAAAAAATCAAAAAAATTAAAACCAAAGCACATAGTATTCTCATGTCACATATAGTAAGCATTCAAGTTGATAAACAAGGTCTAAACATATTCAAACAAGACAAATCATGTATCTACCCCCTAACCCTAAACTCTGTCTTATGAAGTCAAGCATGAACAGAAGTGGTTTTGTGTTTCAAACATGGAAATTTCAAAAACCTCCCAAAAGCTTCATTTTAGAGTGACTAAGAAGGATCCATGCATACCTTTTTATTTTCATGTTTTAAACTTGTTCAAATCTTGGTCAAACTTAGGATTTGACCAAGATTCAAATGGGCATAAAAATACTTAGAAAAATCATGTACGTATGTACCCCTAACCCTAAACTCTATCTTATGAAGTCAAGCATGAAGAGAAGTGGTTTATTTGGGTTTCAAACATGGAAATTTGAAGAACCCCCCAAAAGCTTCATTTTAGATTGACTAAAGGATCCAGGTCGGGATTACCTTTTATTTGCAAATTTTAAACTTGTTCAAATCTTGGTCAAACCGTACCTAGGATTTGACCAAGATTCAAATGGGCATAAAAATTCAAAAAAACGAAAAACCAAACAACACAGAGCCTTCTTACGTCATATAGTAAGCACGCAAGTGTTGATAAACAAGGTCTAGACATATTCAAACCAGAAAAAAATCATGTATCTACCCCTAACCCTAAACTTTGTCTTATGAAGTCAGGCACGAAGAGAAGACGTTTTGGATTTCAAACATGGAATTTTCAAAAACCTTCCCAAAAGATTCATTTTTGAGTGACTAAGAAGGATGCAGGCTTACCTTTTTATTTTCATGTTATAAACTTGTTTAAATCTTGGTTAAACCTAGGATTTGACCAAGATGAAATGGACATAAAAATTCAGAAAAAATCAAAAAATGAAAACCAAAGCACATAGTATTCTCATGTCACATATAGTAAGCATTCAAGTTGATAAACAAGGTCTAAACATATTCAAACAAGACAAATCATGTATCTACCCCCTAACCCTAAACTCTGTCTTATGAAGTCAAGCATGAAGAGAAGTGGTTTTGTGTTTCAAACATGGAAATTTCAAAAACCTCCCAAAAGCTTCATTTTAGAGTGACTAAGAAGGATCCAGGCTTACCTTTTCATTTTCATGTTTCAAACTTGTTCAAATCTTGGTCAAACTTATGATTTGACCAAATTCAAATGGGCATAAAAATTGGGAGGAATGGTACATGAATTACAATTCAAGAAAACACAGGGTAACTTAAATACTTGGATGCCCCAAAGATGTGTGGAAGCCCAAAACAATGGCAAAACAATGGCAAAACATATTAGTAGCCCGAAATCGAACCGAGTAGTTGGATATTTTTGAACTTGATCTGTAGTAGTGGGCAAAACCCTAGATTAACCTATTTAATCATAGATTCGTAGGTCGATTTTTCTACTTTTTTATTATTACTATGCAGCACACGTGTGTTTGCCCGTCGAGTGAAACTCGGAGGAAGAGGGATCACTCGGAAGGAGAGAAGAAGGGAGAGAATTATGGTGTCCGCCCTTTTTCGGGTGATGATGTTGAGCTGTTCGCGAGGTTTTGTCAGTGAGCAGGAGGTGCGAGCGAGCGAGTCGAGCGAGGCCGAGAATGAGATAAATTTTTTTTGTGAGAGGGACAACCGAATCCTGAAGGACCCAGAGACTTCCAGTACGCATCCTGATGAGTTTGCGTACCTACCGCACTTGGCTTGTGCTCATTGAAGTGTGGGACCTCACGCATGGGCACCACACGTAAGTGACAGACCTGTTGGTTTAAAAACTCGGTTGATTATTATACTACTCCTATGGATTCAAGGGTAGGAAAGCCAAGTTAACTCATTTACATGACATTATTTTTTCAATCAAGCCAAGTTAACTCATCTATCAATTGGTACATTTTGGAGTGACTAAGAAGGATCCAAACTTACTTTTTCATTTTCATGTTTTAAACATGTTTAAATCGTGGTCAACCCTATGATTTGACCAAGATTCAAATGGGCATAAAAATTCAAAAAAATCAAAAACAAAATGAAAAACAAAAGCACGTCGTCTTCTTATGTCATATAGTAAGCATTCAAGGTGATAAACAAGGTCTGACATATTCAAACCACAAAAATCATGTATCTACCCCCTAACCCTAAACTCCGTCTTATGAAGTCAAGCACGATGAGAAGTTGTTTTGGGTTTCAAACATGGACATTTCAAAAACCCTCCCAAAAGCTTCATTTTGGAGTGACTAAGAAGGATACAAGCTTACCTTTTCATTTTCATGTGTTAAACTTGTTTAAATCTTGGTCAAACCTAGCTAGGATTTGACCAAGAGATTCAAATGGGGATAAAAATTTAAAAAAATGAAAAACCAAAGCGCATGGTCTTCTTATGTCATATAGTAAGGCATTCAAGTTGATAAACAAGGTCTAGACATATTTAAACCAGAGAAATCATGTATCTACCCCCTAAGAAGGATCCAGGCTTACCCTTTTCATTTTCATGTATTAAACTTCTTCAAATCTTAGTCAAACTTATATTAGGATTTGACCAAGATTCAAATGGGCGTAAAAATACTTCGAAAAATCATGTATGTATCTACCCCGGCCTAACCCTAAACTCTATCTTACGAAGCCAAGCATGAAGAGAAGTGGTTTTGGGTTTCAAACATGGAAATTTCAAAAACCTCCTAAAAGCTTCATTTTAGAGTGACTAAGAAGGATCCATCCTTACCTTTTATTTTCATGTTTTCAACATGTTCAAATCTTGGTCATACCGTTCGTACCTAGGATTTGACCAAGATTCAAATGGGCATAAAAATTCAAAAAAATGAAAAACCAAAGCACATAGCCTTCTTATATATGTCATATAGTAAGAACTCAAGTCGATAAACAAAGTCTAGACACATTCAAACCAGAAAAATCATGTATCTACCCCTAACCCTAAACTTTGTCTTAATTATGAAGTCAAGCACGAAGAGAAGTCGTTTTGGGTTTCAAACATGGAAATTTCAAAAACCTCCCAAAAGCTTCATTTTAGAGTGACTAAGAAGGATACAAGCTTACCTTTTCATTTTCATGTGTTAAACTTGTTTAAATCTTGGTCAAACCTAGCTAGGATTTGACCAAGAGATTCAAATGGGCATAAAAATTTAAAAAAATGAAAAACCAAAGCGCATGGTCTTCTTATGTCATATAGTAAGGCATTCAAGTTGATAAACAAGGTCTAGACATATTTAAACCAGAGAAATCATGTATCTACCCCCTAAGAAGGATCCAGGCTTACCCTTTTCATTTTCATGTATTAAACTTGTTCAAATCTTGGTCAAACTTATATTAGGATTTGACCAAGATTCAAATGGGCGTAAAAATACTTCGAAAAATCATGTATGTATCTACCCCGGCCTAACCCTAAACTCTATCTTACGAAGCCAAGCATGAAGAGAAGTGCATGGTTTTGGGTTTCAAACATGGAAATTTCAAAAACCTCCGAAAAGCTTCATTTTAGAGTGACTAAGAAGGATCCATGCTTATCTTTTATTTTCATGTTTTAAACATGTTCAAATCTTGGTCAAACCGTTCGTACCTAGGATTTGACCAAGATTCAAATGGGCATAAAAATTCAAAAAAATGAAAACCAAAGCACATAGCCTTCTTATATATGTCATATAGTTAGAACTCAAGTTGATAAACAAAGTCTAGACATATTCAAACCAGAAAAATCATGTATCTACCCCTAACCCTAAACTTTGTCTTAATTATGAAGTCAAGCACGAAGAGAAGTCGTTTTGGGTTCCAAACATGGAAATTTCAAAAACCTCCCAAAAGCTTCATTTTAGAGTGACTAAGAAGGATCCATGCTTACCTTTTATTTTCATGTTTGAAACATGTTCAAATCTTGGTCAAAAAAATGAAAACCAAAGCACATAGTATTCTTATGTCATATAGTAAGCATTCAAGTTGATAAACAAGGTCTAAACAAGGATACATGCTTCCCTTTTCATTTTCATGTTTTATACTTGTTTAAATCTTGGTCAAACCTAGGATTTGACCAAGATTCAAAATGTGCATCAAAATTCAAAAAAAATTAGAAAAATTAAATACCAAATTAAAGCACAAAGTTTTCTTATGTCATATAGTAAGCATTAAAGTTGATAAACAAGGTCTAGACACATATTCAAACAAGACAAATCATGTATCAACACCCCTAACCCCTAAACTCTATCTTATGAAGTCAATGAGCATGAAGAGAAGTGGTTTTGGGTTTCAAACATGGAAATTTCAAAAACCTCCCAAAAGCTTCATTTTAGAGTGAATAATATAAGAAGGATCCATGCTTACCACCTTTTCATTTTCATATTTTAAACTTGTTTAAATCTGTGTCAAATTAAACACCTATGATTTGACCAAAAGATTCAAATGGGCATAAAATTCAAAAAAAATCAGAAAAATGAGAAACAAAAGCATATAGTCTTCTTATGTCATATAGTAAGCATTCAAGTTGATAAACATGGTCTAAACAAGGATACATGCTTCCCTTTTCATTTTCATGTTTTATACTTGTTTAAATCTTGGTCAAACCTAGGATTTGACAAAGATTCAAATGTGCATCAAAATTAAAAAAATCAAAAAAATTAAAACCAAAGCACATAGTATTCTCATGTCACATATAGTAAGCATTCAAGTTGATAAACAAGGTCTAAACATATTCAAACAAGACAAATCATGTATCTACCCCCTAACCCTAAACTCTGTCTTATGAAGTCAAGCATGAACAGAAGTGGTTTTGTGTTTCAAACATGGAAATTTCAAAAACCTCCCAAAAGCTTCATTTTAGAGTGACTAAGAAGGATCCATGCATACCTTTTCATTTTCATGTTTTAAACTTGTTCAAATCTTGGTCAAACTTAGGATTTGACCAAGATTCAAATGGGCATAAAAATACTTAGAAAAATCATGTACGTATGTACCCCTAACCCTAAACTCTATCTTACGAAGTCAAGCATGAAGAGAAGTGGTTTATTTGTGTTTCAAACATGGAAATTTGAAGAACCCCCCAAAAGCTTCATTTTAGATTGACTAAAGGATCTAGGTCGGGATTACCTTTTATTTGCATGTTTTAAACTTGTTCAAATCTTGGTCAAACCGTACCTAGGATTTGACCAAGATTCAAATGGGCATAAAAATTCAAAAAAATGAAAAACCAAAGAACATAGAGCCTTCTTACGTCATATAGTAAGCACGCAAGTGTTGATAAACAAGGTCTAGACATATTCAAACCAGAAAAAAATCATGTATCTACCCCTACCCCTAAACTTTGTCTTATGAAGTCAAGCACGAAGAGAAGACGTTTTGGATTTCAAACATGGAATTTTCAAAAGCCTTCCCAAAAGATTCATTTTTGAGTAACTAAGAAGGATGCAAGCTTACCTTTTTTATTTTCATGTTATAAACTTGTTTAAATCTTGGTTAAACCTAGGATTTGACCAAGATCAAATGGACATAAAAATTCAGAAAAATTCAAAATATGAAAACCAAAGCACATAGTATTCTCATGTCACATATAGTAAGCATTCAAGTTGATAAACAAGGTCTAAACATATTCAAACAAGACAAATCATGTATCTACCCCCTAACCCTAAACTCTGTCTTATGAAGTCAAGCATGAAGAGAAGTGGTTTTGTGTTTCAAACATGGAAATTTCAAAAACCTCCCAAAAGCTTCATTTTAGAGTGACTAAGAAGGATCCGGGCTTACCTTTTCATTTTCATGTTTTAAACTTGTTCAAATCTTGGTCAAACTTATGATTTGACCAAATTCAAATGGGCATAAAAATTGGGAGGAATGGTACATGAATTACAATTCAAGAAAACACAGGGTAACTTAAATACTTGGATGCCCCAAAGATGTGTGGAAGCCCAAAACAATGGCAAAACAATGGCAAAACATATTAGTAGCCCGAAAATCGAACCAGTAGTTGGATATTTTTGAACTTGATCTGTAGTAGTGGGCAAAACCCTAGATTAACCTATTTAATCATAGATTCGTAGGTCGATTTTTCTACTTTTTTATTATTACTATGAAGCACACGTGTGTTTGCCCGTCGAGTGAAACTCGGAGGAAGAGGGATCACTCGGAAGGAGAGAAGAAGGGAGAGAATTATGGTGTCTGCCCTTTTTCGGGTGATGATGTTGACTGTTCTGCAGGTTTTGTCAGTGAGAAGGAGGTGCGAGCGAGGCCGAGAATGAGATAATTGTTTTTTGTGAGAGGGACAACCGAATCCTGAATGACCCAGAGACTTCCAGTACGCATCCTGATGAGTTTGCGTACCTACCGCACTTGGTTTGTGCTCACTGAAGTGTGGGACCTCACGCATGGGCACCACACGTAAGTGACAGACTTCGTTGGTTTAAAAACTCGGTTGATTATTATACTACTCCTATGGATTCAAGGGTAGGAAAGCCAAGTTAACTCATTTACATGACATTATTTTTTCCATGAAGCCAAGTTAACTCATCTATCAATTGGTACATTTTGGAGTGACTAAGAAGGATCCAAACTTACTTTTTCATTTTCATGTTTTAAACATGTTTAAATCGTGGTCAAACCTATGATTTGACCAAGATTCAAATGGGCATAAAAATTCAAAAAATCAAAAAAAAAAAGAAAAACAAAAGCACGTCGTCTTCTTATGTCATATAGTAGCATTCAAGGTGATAAACAAGGTCTGACATATTCAAACCACAAAAATCATGTATCTACCCCCTAACCCTAAACTCTGTCTTATGAAGTCAAGCACGATGAGAAGTTGTTTTGGGTTTCAAACATGGACATTTCAAAAACCCTCCCAAAAGCTTCATTTTGGAGTGATTAAGAAGGATACAAGCTTACCTTTTCATTTTCATGTGTTAAACTTGTTTAAGTCTTGGTCAAACCTAGCTAGGATTTGACCAAGAGATTCAAATGGGCATAAAAATTTAGAAAAAAAATGAAAAACCAAAGCGCATGGTCTTCTTATGTCATATAGTAAGGCATTCAAGTTGATAAACAAGGTCTAGACATATTTAAACCAGAGAAATCATGTATCTACCCCCTAAGAAGGATCCAGGCTTACCCTTTTCATTTTCATGTATTAAACTTGTTCAAATCATGGTCAAACTTATATTAGGATTTGACCAAGATTCAAATGGGCGTAAAAATACTTCGAAAAATCATGTATGTATCTACCCCGGCCTAACCCTAAACTCTATCTTACGAAGCCAAGCATGAAGAGAAGTGGTTTTGGGTTTCAAACATGGAAATTTCAAATACCTCCCAAAAGCTTCATTTTAGAGTGACTAAGAAGGATCCATGCTTACCTTTTATTTTCATGTTTTAAACATGTTCAAATCTTGGTCAAACCGTTCGTACCTAGGATTTGACCAAGATTCAAATGGGCATAAAAATTCAAAAAAAATGAAAAACCAAAGTACTCCCTCCGATTCATATTAATTGACTTCAATATGGATGTATCTAGAACTAAAATGTGTCTAGATACATCCATGTTAGAGTCAATTAATATGAACCGGAGGGAGTACATAGCCTTCTTATATATGTCATATAGTAAGAACTCAAGTTGATAAACAAAGTCTAGACATATTCAAACCAGAAAAATCATGTATCTACCCCTAACCCTAAACTTTGTCTTAATTATGAAGTCAAGCACGAAGAGAAGTCGTTTTGGGTTTCAAACATGGAAATTTCAAAAACCTCCCAAAAGCTTCATTTTAGAGTGACTAAGAAGGATCCATGCTTACCTTTTATTTTCATGTTTGAAACATGTTCAAATCTTGGTCAAAAAAATGAAAACCAAAGCACATAGTATTATTATGTCATATAGTAAGAATTCAAGTTGATAAACAAAGTCTAAACAAGGATACATGCTTCCCTTTTCATTTTCATGTTTTATACTTGTTTAAATCTTGGTCAAACCTAGGATTTGACCAAGATTCAAAATGTGCATCAAAATTCAAAAAAATTTAGAAAAATTAAAAACCAAATTAAAGCACAAAGTTTTCTTATGTCATATAGTAAGCATTAAAGTTGATAAACAAGGTCTAGACACATATTCAAACAAGACAAATCATGTATCTACACCCCTAACCCCTAAACTCTATCTTATGAAGTCAACAGCATGAAGAGAAGTTGTTTTGGGTTTCAAACATGAAAATTTCAAAAACCTCCAAAAAGCTTCATTTTAGATTGAATAATATAAGAAGGATCCATGCTTACCACCTTTTCATTTTCATATTTTAAACTTGTTTAAATCTGTGTCAAATTAAACACCTATGATTTGACCAAAAGATTCAAATGGGCATAAAATTCAAAAAAAATCAGAAAAATGAGAAACAAAAGCATATAGTCTTCTTATGTCATATAGTAAGCATTCAAGTTGATAAACATGGTCTAAACAAGGATACATGCTTCCCTTTTCATTTTCATGTTTTATACTTGTTTAAATCTTGGTCAAACCTAGGATTTGACAAAGATTCAAATGTGCATCAAAATTAAAAAAAAATCAAAAAAATTAAAACCAAAGCACATAGTATTCTCATGTCACATATATTAAGCATTCAAGTTGATAAACAAGGTCTAAACAAATTCAAACAAGACAAATCATGTATCTACCCCCTAACCCTAAACTCTGTCTTATGAAGTCAAGCATGAACAGAAGTATGTCATGCAAGATTTAGCGGATGCGCCAATTTCAGAGATATGTCATGATCGTTGTAACAATTTTCAACGTGATGATGATTTGATCCTGCACTCGGCCTTGAACATAAGTACTAGTACAGTCTCACAATTTTTTTTATCATTATACTTTGCGAGATTTAGCGGATGCGCCAATTTTAGAGATATGTCATGATCGTTGTAACAAATTTCAACGTGATGATGATTTGATCCTTCACTCGGCCTTGAACATAAGTACTAGTACAATCTCACAATTTTTTTATCATTATACTTTGCGAGATTTAGCGGATGCGCCAAATTCAGAGATAGATCATCATCATGGTAACACACTTTTCAATGTAATGATGATTTGATGTTGCACTCGACCTTGAACATATGTACTAGTACGGTCTCACAATTTTGTATCATTATACTTTGCAAGTTTTAGCGGATGCGCCCATTTTCAGAGGTAGATCATGATCATGGTAACAAATTTTCAACGTGATGACGATTTGATGTTGCACTCGACCTTGAACAGAAGTACTACTACTGTCTCACAATTTCTTTATCATTAGCGGATGCGCCAAATTTAGAGATAGATCATGATCATGGTAACAAACTTTGAACGTGATGATGATTTGATGTTGCACTCGGGCTTGAACAGAAGTACCGTCTCACAAATTCTTTATCATTATACTTTGCAAGATATAGCGGATGCGCCAATTTCAGAGATAGATCATGATCATGGTAACAAATTTTCAACGTGATGATGATTTGTTGTTGCACTCGGCCTAGAAGAGAAGTACTAGTACGGTCTCACAATTCTTTTTATCATTATACTTTGCAAGATCTAGTGGATACGCTAATTTCAGAGATAGATCATGATCATGGTAGTGACCGGTATTTAATGTGATGATGAGTTGATTATGCACTCGACCTTGAACAGAGGTACTAGTACGGTGTCACAATTTTTTATCATTATACTTGGACGGTAGCCAAATTCAAAATCTCATAGCGGCAAAACTTCCCGCCCACAAAATACAAAAATTTCACACGCTTCCAAATTCCCATTCTACCCCTGTGGAGATGACAGCAAAGTCGGTTGGTGGGGGGGTATGCCCGTCATTTTTGGATCACCACCTCCCTAGCCCGGAAACCCTGCCCAAAAAAATTCATTTCCCTCAGACCACCCACCGGAACTTCCCAAGTCCCTCTCTCCCACATCCACGACCACCGCTGGACTTCCCTGGCCTACCCGAGCCCTCGCGATCCTCGTCATCCGGCTGCCTGCCGGAGCCGCTTCATCGACGCCTTCATCAACCGGACCGGATCATCACCGCCGAACCTCGAAACCATATACTCATCCAGCAGTCTACCGCAGTCGCTTCAGCTGCGGTATCGTCCACCCCACCGGAGCCGATTCGCCGGATCCGTCTTCCACCGCATCGGATCTTGATCACCGACACCGCTGTGCATGAACCGGATTTGCTTCACCGGCGCCGTGCATGATCTAAACTCTTCTACTGTCGCTTTTCTATTGCTTGCCTGCAAGTTCTTGTTTAATCTTGGGGGAACCTGTTTGTGCTAACGACGCACCGTTACGTTTTCGCGGATGAGATGAGTAACCATGAAGTGTAATGGCCGTCTCTCCAACCCCAAGTAGCACATGTAGCGTACTTCATCACCGGATCTATCAACCCCGGGAAGATCTGTCGTGACTCCCACGAGTGCTTCTCCTAGTGTAAGTCCCTTGTTTTAGCGCCATGTTACGGGTTCAGATGCTTGTTTGTCTGAAGCTCTTTTAGTTCATTCCTAGCTATGACCGTAATACCTTTCTATTTTCTACTTCATTGCTAACTTTAAGCGATTGAACATTTTGGTTTGCATTCCCTGCTCTGTAGATGTAGCCATCATAACTTCTATCTTGCTCAGTCGTTGTTACAAAAATTATAGGCTGCTACTATTTTGTTCATGCCAATCTTGTTCTCCCTGAACATGTTGGTTTGTATTCCCTGTACTACAGGTGATGCCATTGTTATTTCTATCTACTTCGTCGTAAGCTAACAAAGTAACTGCCTATATGTGTTGCTCATTACAACTTTATATCCCGAAACAAATTGATTTATTTCCCTTATCTACAAGTTTATGAGTGATGCCATTATAACTCCTATCTGTTTTATTCCTAGCTATTATAATAACATCCTGCTATTATTTAGTTCATGGCCAATTTTAAATAATTGCACATGTTGGTTCGCATTCCCTGCTCTATAGCTTTTGGCATCGTAACTTCTATATTTGGTTTACATTCCCTGCTCTGTAGATCTAGCCATCATAACTTTATCTTGCTTAGTCGTTGTTACAAAAATTATGGCCTGCTACTATGTTGTTTGTGCCAATTTTTTACTCCATGAACATGTTGGCTTGCATTCCCTGTACTACAGGTGATGCCATTGTTTTGTATCTAGTTCATTGTAAGCTAACAAAGTAAGGACTTAGTTTGGCATGCTATCACTCGCTATCTAGCTCGTAGTACAAATAAACTTGTCATACTACTAGATAATAATTTTGCGTGCCATATTGTTCTTCAAAAGCTGCATTATTGACTTGTTTCTCTGACTTGGCATGACGCTCACATATGGAATGCTGAACATATTGGTTTGCATTCCCTCTTATACAAGTTCACGAGTGATCCCACTATATTACGTATCCGGTCCATCCTAAGCTCCAGCATTAACTATCCTCTATGTGTTGCTCATTACAAGTTTATATCCCGAAACATCTTGATTTGCATCCCCTTCACTATAAGTTCGGGAGTATTATTTAGTTCACGGCCAAAATGAAGTAATTGCACTTGGCACATGTTGGTTCACATTCCCTCCTCTTTAGCTTTTGCCATCGTAACTTCTATTTTTGGTTTACATTCCCTGCTTTGTAGATGTAGCCATCATAACTTCATCTTGCTCAGTCGTTGTTACAAAATTTATAGCCTCGCTACTATGTTGTTCATGCCAATTTTGTACTCCCTAAACATGTTGGTTTGCATGGGACTCGACAGTAGTAAGCCTGCTGTTTCATTCTAACATGCTCGTTATATTGGTCGTTGGTATGTGGCATGCACTCTTTATTTGCTTATTGTGCACATTACAATGATCTTGTTATAACGACGAAATGATGAGTTCCAAATTCTTTGGCAAACAATATTGTAGTGTCTTTGCCTTTCCATTGTTGCTGTCTTAACTTGTAATGTCTTTGTTTCAGATATAGGTGCTGCATGGACAACTTAAAAGATTGTCGGATCGCTTCATTCTATTGCTAGGTTTAATTACCATTCAATTTCTCTGGGTTCTGTAATATTTTTTCAAAGCCTTAGAGCTGATGTAATATTTAGTTAGTTTTTATAGTTCTTTCGCGCATTTTTTCTTTGGTGCATGAGGTAAGTGAGGCTATCCGACAGAAATCAATGCTGCGTAAATATTCTCGATATCTAAATCACGAATTCCCATCCCTTAAACGGCCCAATTAAGCGAAATCACATATGTGCTTGGCCCGCAAAATCCTAAAGCGCCTATTATGCCGGCATATAAACAACAACTAAACGGGCTGGCCCACATACTTATTGGGCCAGCCCACTTGATTTACGGTGGACCCCACACTCTAATTGGGCCGGCCCACTTGCTTTAAGGTGGACCGCACCCACTACTGGGCCGGCCCACTAACTAGTTGGGCCAGCCCAATTGCCTTTGTGGTGGACCCCACATACTAAATGGGCCGGCCCTTTAAGAGGAAAGTGGGACCCACCCGTGTTTCTGGCCCGGCCCACTATCTTGTTGGGCCGGCCCACTTGCTATATTGTGGACCCCACATACTAAATGGGCCGGCGCTTTAACAGGAAAGTGGGACCCACCTGTGTTTCTGGCCCGGCCCACTATATTGTTGGGCCGGCCCACTTGCTATATGGTGGACCCCACATACTAAATGGGTCGGCCCTTTAACAGGAAAGTGGGACCCGCATGTGCTTTTGGCCCGGCCCACTATCTTGTTGGGCCGGCCCACTTGCTATATGGTGGACCCCCACATACTAAATGGCCGGCCCTTTAACTGGAAGTGGGACCCACCTGTGTTTTTGGCCCGGCCCACTATCTTGTTGGGCCGGCCCACTTGCTATATGGTGGACCCCACATACTAAATGGGCCGGCCCATTAACAGGAAAGTGGGACCCACATGTGTTTTCGGCCCGGCGCACTTTCTTTTTGGGCCAGCCCATTTGATCTAATGTGGACCCCACGTACTAAATGGGCCGGCCCGATAGCAGGAAAGTGGGACCCACATGCTAATTGGGCCGGCCCAATAACTTTTTGGGCCGGCCCACTTGCTTTAAGGTGGACCCCACTTGTTAAATGGGCCGGCCCAATAACAGGAAAGTGGGTCCCACATGTCTTGTGGGCCGGCCCTTTTGCCTGTTGACCGGTCAAACGAGTGCATTCGGCCCGGCCCACATGCTTAGTGGGCCGGCCCATTAATGTTTTGACCGATCAACCTTAGAGGTTAGGCCCGACCCACGTAACTAATGGACCAGCCCGGCTATATAGTTGACCGGTCAAACTAAGTCAGCTGGCCCGGCCCGCAAACTTAATGGGTCGGCCCGCTTAAGACGTGGCGAGCCTCGTGTGGGCCTACCATCTACCACGGGGTTTCAGCCGGTTAACACCGTTAACCGCCGGTTAACGGCGTCCGCCACATGTCGGCTTGCATGACGTCGGCCAGTCAACGGGCTCCCGGAAACACTTGGGCAACGGTCCGATTTTCCGTGGCGGAAGGGCGCCCAAGCGCGACGGACCGAAAACAACGTCGTAGGACTTTGCCTGACGCAGTTTCCACAACAGAACCCATATCGTCGGGTTAGGTCCATAGGCGACGAAAAATACCCCTTAGCGGACGATTTTGAGACGTTGTCTATCAGAACTTTTCTTGTAGTGATAGGTCTAGAGGGTAAAGGTATTCGTGTAAGGAAGTGACGAATTCTGAAGATTTTGAAGACAAGATGAAGGTTCACTGGAAGAAGGAAGTAAAGTTGTGAGAAGCAACCACAACAATCTGAAGGAAGGACCAACCAAAACTCACTTTTATCCTTAATTAAGGAGTACTTCAACATGGAAGTACTATGAAAGTGAGAAAAATAGTGAATATGGAGCAGTAGAAGTGGAGCCATATTCATTATGGAAGAAGGGAATGCAAGTGAAGTCACTTAAGATACTATTTTTATAGTGTTAACAAGTGGTTATCTTGCAAAACAAACCCTAGAAGAAGGAAAATAGAAAAGTGAAGTCGCAGCTGGTATAATAAGACCGCAGCTGATATAGGATAATCATGAGGAGAAAGTATGTAAAGTGAAGTATATCTTAACTAAAACTATAAAGGTAGCCACAGCGGGTAGGTAGATATTGACTAGAACCACATATAGCCTAGAGCTGATATCAAGTAAGCCACATCTCGTGTTAGATAGTCTGCAGCTGGTAACAAATAGTCCATAGCTTAATTGTTCCTTCACTCTAAAGGAAAGAGGGATTCCACAGCTGGTATTCCGTAGTTGGTAAATATTTAGTTGGAGGATTCACAATGGATATCCACAATTGTGTGGATACACCAAAAAGAATTCTTCGTGAGACTTTAGAAAAGTACAAAATAAAAGCCAGACCAAGACCAATCTTCTAACCTTGGAGTTTAATGATTAGAAGAAAAGGATTTTCAAGATCATTAGTAAACTCCAAGGGGGAGAGGAAGGCTGAATGAGAAGTGTTAAGATATAATATTTGGAGTATACAGGACCAAGAAGAAGGTCTGAACTGAGAGGAAGTTCAATCTTATTTTCATAAGGTTGTTGGGAAGTACCCATATAAAATAGTACTCTCAGGAGAATGTCAGACCAGAAGCCGAGGTTTATATCTCGAGGAAGTAAGGGTTAGATCCTAACTTGAGTGGGTAATTGATAATTACTCAAAACTAAAAGAGTTCAAGTAATTCTAAGATAATGAAGTTGGATGAAGAAGATGTCGGAGGACAATCAAAGTTAAGAAGGCAAAAGACCGAAGGGATTTGACCATACCAAAACTAGTGATTATTAAAAGATTCCTTTCCTGGAACCTAAAGAAACCAAAAGGAAGATAACTAGTATAAACTAGAAGCCACGATTGGATGGACTAAATGAGTCTAATCCATTCGTAAGACTAAAGAACCAGGACCATGCCTATAGTAAATACCTTACTAAGTACCATTACTTTCGTTATGGTAGTAAGGGACAACAATATCTTACTTTAAATAAATCCTTTAGACTTAAGGTTTGGGCACCGCAGCTGGATTACCGCAGCTGGTGGAACCAAGCTTTGAGTACTCAGATAGGAAGCTGTCACCACAATCATTAGTAAAGTCCATTAACACAATAAGATGTCCTAATCCAAGAATCTTTGGAGAGTAAGCCTATAAGCTTAGAGTGTTGGAAGAAATCATAGAACTGAAGAAAGCATCAGTGCCAGACATCAGAAGACTCCATGAAGGATCTGGACAAGGGATATATTCAACTATAGCTAGTGTGATCACCATGGAGTTGAAGGATGGTGATCTGTTCAAGACATTTCAACATTCCGAAACATGAGAG
This sequence comes from Lolium rigidum, assembly GCF_022539505.1. Taxonomy (NCBI): domain Eukaryota; kingdom Viridiplantae; phylum Streptophyta; class Magnoliopsida; order Poales; family Poaceae; genus Lolium; species Lolium rigidum. The sequence continues at coordinate 186,512,850 of NC_061510.1, read as the reverse complement.
CGTTCGAACTTCGGGACGAAGTTCAGTTTAAGGGGGAGAGGCTGTAATATCCCAGGTTTAGAGGCTACAAAATGAGAGAACACCAAAGTGTGTATTGCATTCATGCATAGAAAATCCGGGGAATTTTCGCGCTTTCAAATAAAACTTACCACGATGACCGAAGTTTCACTTGACTTGCTCGGAACTGAAGTAGATCATCAAGTCAAGCGCTATAAACTTCACTGTGACCTTTGCTAAAACCTTGTTTTGGTAGAGATGATTTGATCTATGGGCTAGATCAAATAGAAGTAGATTTACAACAAACAACACCTTAAGTAAGGATCAACTACAAGATATTATAAAGGATCTCAACATGACATTCCTTACAACAACACATGAATAAGTGTTCAATTCTAAATCAAAGAACACAATTAATTAAGAAACTATTCTTTACTTATCTTATCCATGTCTTCTACTAAATAAATGTTCCTACCATGAGTCACATGGTATATCTTTTCAACTACAATACTTGAACCAAGTCAAGAACATTCATATTCATTCTTCATTAACTTTTGATCATTCCAACCTTGTCTCCGAACTCATTCCATTAAACCTAGAGAAAAGAGAGAATCATTCATATGCTTATTCTATCCATTGAATAGAACCTAGATTGCTATTTAAAACTTATCCAATTGAGGTACTTGTTGATACTAACCAATGATACAAGAAATATAAGTCAAGTATTAAACCCTACTTGACCTAGCTCACACTTGATGGTAAGTAAGAACCTATTCTTCTAGTAATTATAGATAGGCAAGTGTTGTGATCATTATAACTTGGTAATGATCATAAACCCTAGGGAAACTCTACCTATTCAGAAGAGCTCAACCTAAAGAGGTATACTCAAGTATATGGACTTATACTTGATCTTGGAGAGAGAACCATGATTCACTAATGAATTATTATAAGGCCAATACTTTGATCATTACAAATTGAGTGATGATCATAAACCCTAAGAATCTAAGTGAATGTGTAGAGAGAAGTATTAAAGAAGAGAGACTAGTGGGGAATAAGTGGATCATGTCAAATGCATGATCTTACCTTATTAATTGAGGTAATAAGTTAAACCCATGTATGTGATCAATAGATCTCATCTATCACATGAAATGATAAATATATCAATAGTAGTTAAACCCAGGCCAATCCTCATGCCTTGTATAGAGTAGTAATGATATAGTATTTAAACCTTGCCTATCCAAACACTTGAGACAAACCTAGCATTGCCTTGATACATGAATCCTAGCCAAGTGAGGAGGAATAACCCTAGCCAATTAAATATACCTAGCTTATGATCATAGTTCAAACCTAGTTGTGTATCACTTGGGTGATCACTACTAAAACCCTAGACCACATTTGAATTTCAATCCAAGTATCACTTTGGATTATAAGTAGAACCCTGCCATACCTTATGCCTATTTAATACTTCAAATAGTGAAGTATTCCCAAAACCATAAATCTTGTCATATGGAACCAATCTACATAAAATATTATGTCCTAACTTGTGTATCATAGATCACAAGTATCAACCAAGCCATATATACCTAAGGACTAAATGCCATTTGGTGAGTAGAATGAAACCAATACCCTATTCTACTTTGCTATTCAAATACCTTGTTTAGTGAACCAAATAAAATAGTATTCATATAAGTAGTTGAGTTAACCATGATGCGTATAGAATCTATCAAAGATAATTTAAGCTAGAAGTTGCTAAGCAAGATTAGTAATTTTAGAGTTTGTTCAACCATTTTCTTAAACTCTTAAAAATAAATTCTCCACATAAAATGATGAATCCAATTCCATCCTCATTTTCACCACTACTTTAAATACTAGCCATAATTATAAACATGGGAACAAATCATATTATTAAGTACTAGCTCAACCTAATCATGTGTTCATTATGCACAGGTTATAAATTTCAAACCATTTACACAGAATTTGTTCCTAAATGAAAAAGGAATTGAGATAAAAATCTAAACCTATTTCTATGTTAATTAAACCCCACAACATATCAATCCAATCAAAAATTCAATGTTTATTTAAACACCAAAATGATACAGTAAGCATTATTATCAATTTATGTTGATATTCAAATAATTTAGAACCTGCAAAACAAAGCAGAAATCAAAATTGAATTCAAACGAGAAAATAGAAAACAAAATTTAAAACAGAAATTCAAAAGAGAAAGAGAGGGAAAGCCTTACCTTGCCCAGCACCGTAGCAGGCCAACGCAGCCCAGACTCGGCCCAGCCCGCGAACGAAGTCGACTCACCACCATACCGTTTCGATTGCTTTAAAAATCGTGCGAGAGGAAAAACGACGTCGTCTTCTTCTCCGGCGTCGACAGCGCAGAGGAGGAGCTCGGCCACGTCCTCGACGAGGATAAGGACGCCGCCGGACGTCGCAGAAGGTTCTAGAGCTCCACACTATCTCTCTCGCGTCCGAGTCTATCCCTTGGCGTCAAGATTCGTGCCCAAATACACTTCACTGTCGCCGTCGCATCTCCACCCCTACCGCCGGCGAGGTGACGCTTCTGACCTCCTCAAGCCCTATAAATACTCGAGGAGGGTCGCCGGAACCCTAGCTATCTTCGCCGCCCTCTCAATCCCTATCTCAAACTCTCTAGCACTCACTGGAACCACCGCCATGGCCGGCCAGTTCTCCGGCTAGCCATCGATTGAAGCCACCCCGGAGTCCACCGTTAGGTCGAGGAGGTGCGCCTCGACGTGGTCGTTCTACAGATCAAGCAGGGCATCCAGGGGAGCCAGGAGGAAGAGTAATTCCGGCGTTCCCTTTCCCTCGGGCTCGCCGGAGAATCGCCAATCGCCACCGTCTCCGACCACCAGGGCCTGAGCCGACCACACGTTGAGCTTCAGGGTGAGTTTGCGCGTCTCCAGAACCCACTAGTTCTTCATGGCATCGTTTGTAGACTATTTTAGCATGTTGGCCGGAGCTCGCCGCCGCAGACCTCGTTGCCGGAGCTAGCTCCGGTGACCATTTCGAGGGGGCACTGCCACCATTAGGGTCGCCATCGTCTTCTCGTTCGAACGCAACAAATAGGCCGTCTCGGGGAGCCCAGAATCGGCGTCGCCGTCGCGCTCTAACTCGCCGGCGTCAAGCCGCCGGTGATGTCGACGTGGCAGTGGGACCCGTTGAACTTTTTGACCCAGTCAACTGCCAACGAGGCAGGTGACCTGGCACAGGACCCACCTGTCTGTCTCTGCGGGTATGAGTGAATCGGTACATTTAGTATTTTCCAGTTATTTCAAATTCCAGTAAATAGTTGAAACTTTGCAAAATCATATAAAATTCATTTCAACTTAGAAAAATATAAATAATATATCAAAATGCTCACAAAAATAAACTCTATTCAAATAAAATATAAAACAAAAATGTGTGTCAAAATAAAATTTCACTTATTTTTAACCTTATTAATTATGCCATTTCATTTATTTAAAATACAATTTGAATTCAATAATTAGTGAAGTTTCAAATTTAAATTTTAACTATTCAGTAACTAATTCAAATGTTAAGATTAATTTTCTTTATCATATTCTCATCAATTAAAATATTAGTGGTAATTCCTAAACCCTAATTTACAAATTACCATTTTCTTTAAATAAAATAAAGTAAGAAAATACTAAAAGTTAAGGTTATTTTGGTGATTCCAAACTTGTATGTTAAACATATTTAATTCTCAAGTTAATTAATTAAATCTTAATAACACTTATAAAACCCTAGTTTCTAATTAAACCCTAACTAGTAATTAGTTTAATTCTTAAACCTCTAAAAATTAATAGCATGTTAAAATTATTAATAACTTTATTTCAAGTACTTAATCACATTAATTATAGTACCAAGTATTACTTTAAGAATTGGATCATAATTTAGAAACCCTAGTTTTATTATAAGTTAGAATCTGGATCCCATTATTTCATGTGATCATTCCCCCTTAGAAGCAACTCTAAAACCCTAGTTATGTGTCACATGTGATCATGTGAGATGTACTTGACATATAGAACCCAAATAAGCTACAATTGAATGCATGCTTATGATCCACTAACATAAAACCAATTCACATAAGATTGTCATTTCATGTCTCTATTTCTAATTTAAAACATATATGATTCACTAGTATCACTTAGGAGCAAACCCTAACTTGTTAATTGGATTAGTACCAATGATCACCACTCTTATATACCACACCATTAGAATCAACCCCAACCATTATAATTTGTAGGAACCATTGTGATTAACCATTATACCCACCTTGTGTAGAAATTCACATTACATGCTCCTATTCAACTAAACCCTACTTAGGAAATGATAAGCCACTTAGCTTAGAAACCATTAGAGATTATTTGGTAAAGCAAATAAGAAGCCATAGTAAACCTATGGAACCATCTTGATAATCATCCTTTGATATGTTGCTTAGAAGAAACCATGGTAATAACCTACCAATACTTGCTACATAGAAACCCATTCCAAGTTAAGAACCCAACTAGTTCCTATTAGAGGACTAAATGAATCTAATAGTAAACCTTAGAAACCATAGCTCCTATTTTTAATAGTTCTTGTTCTTATTTACCCTGTTCTTCAAAAGTTATTCTTTTGAAGTACAAATGTCAATCAAACCTTAGAAGCCCTAATCCTTCTTTGAAATACTCATTATATCTTAATTAACATGTTCTTCAAAAGTTATTCTTTTGAAGTATAGTATAAGTAATCATCAACCATGTTACGTAGAACTTAAAATTGACAACTGTTCTTTACCTATTGTTCCACCATTATTCTTTATATGTATGACTATTATGATGTATTATATCACTTGTAAATGCTAGTCTTATAACCAAACCCTAATAAGAACCTTGTTTGAGAACCATTCTAAAAGTGCAACAAACCCTAAAGAAATCTTTACAACTCATACATCCTAAATCATCGAGGTTAGGTTACGCTCGGGACGATTGCATCTCATACTATGCATTATAGCATCTTTGCCAGTTCTTTAAACATTGTCCTTACCGGACGATGATGGTATTTCAGCATTTGGAGTTCTCACGTATCGAAGCTTTTGCTGCATAATCTTGCAGTCAAGAAAGGCAAGTTCATCGCTTGCTCATGTCATTTGATTATTTTTATCAAATTATATGCAAAGTACTATACTTATCACTCTTGCATTGAAAAGCAAATATTATTTTACAATTATGAATATGACTATGTGGTGGGCAATGGAACCATGGTATGTGTTGATTGGTGGAGGTTCCATTGCACGGGTACTATTCATCTAGGATTAAGTACCAATGCCGTCCAGTGATTCTAGCGTCGTACATATCGCGTTAACCATAAGATCTATTATGGCTGCGGGAAGTCAGTTGTATCTTTTCCTCTCGCATGCCAACGGACTAGTGATAAGGGTTGCCTGGATCGGTCTATCTTTGGTAAAGGTGGGGACATGTGGTCTTGCACGGTCTACCATTAGATAAAGGGGAGGACAGACTTGTCATTGGTCTATGAAGGATTGTAAGGGTTGTCCGGATCGGCCTATCTATGGTGTATAGGACGGGGCACATAAAATTGTTCGGATCGGTCTACCTTATCGGTATAGGGGAGAACAAGTGCTCGCGTTGGTCTACCCATATGATAAAGGGGAGGACAGACTTACAAAAGGGTGGGTCTGCGAGGTCGCGGAGAAGGCAGTGATTGGCTTGGTTCTTATATTGGGCCTCACACCAAAGGAAGTGTGGAAGAGGATATACTCTCGGCCGGCAACAAGGATAAGTTCTCTTATGGGGTAAAGTAACGCACCTCTGCAGAGGGTATCAAAATTGTGGCTGTCACTCCCTGTTTCGGGAAGGGAACTACGAACGCGATAGGAAAGGAACTCCATGAAGTTCTGGTCAACCTGTGAAGACTGACGGGCATAGTTTTCATAATAAAATAAACCTTTTGAAGAAATGTTTATGAAAACTTGCATTTGCCTATGACTTTCTGGTCTATGGCTGTAGCTAGTGCATGATACACCTATTTCCTAATATGAACTTGTTGAGTACGCTCGTACTCATCCCACTCTTAAATCCCCTGCTTAGCTATGGAGGCACCGAAGGAGAAACTACCGTGGAACTCGAAGACAAAGGAGTCAACTGCAACAAGATGAAGAAGCCAATCAAAGAAGTCAATGGAGTCAACCTCCGCATCAGCTTGGAGTGGAAACTTAGACTAGTAATAGAAGGGAGCGTTTCCCTAATCCTAGCACCTAAGTAGCTAGATGTCTATAGCAAGCCAAGTAGCTCTTTAGCTTGAGTTAGCAATAAGTTAGACTACGAGTCGTTCTTCTGGAACTTTATTTGAAGTTTTACCTCACTGTAAAGTAGGAGGCTGTGTTGATCTTCTGTAAACAATTTGTGTATATCCTTCTATAGACATACCTTGGACTCACATATGTTTCTGTTGTACCACTCTGAGATATGTAATATGAGTGGAACGGTGTTTCACTTGTGTTATGTCAACGACTTGTGTACTACACCATGCAGTGGTACGCTGGGTCATCACAGAGAGCTAGGGTTTGCAGGTGTTGGGGCGTAGCTTTAAGGGAGGGGGAAAAGGTGGGAGCAGGTGGAGCTGGAGGTGGGGGCGTGCGGTGGTGGTCACGCACCAACCGTGAAGAAGAAAGCGACAGGGAAGGGAAACGTGAGGAGTGTCTCCTCGCTCGAAAGGTTATCGGGCCAGGAAAGGAAGGAAGCAAGATGGGCTCGGGCCTGCGGTGGGAGAAAGGAAGATGGGCTGCCAGGGAGAAAAGAGAGAAAGCCAGGGAGAGAGAGGCCCAGAGGAGGGGTTTTGTTAAATGAAAGAGGAGAGGGGGTTTATTAAACCATATGAGAGGGGAAACAAAATAATTAGGGTTTCAAAATAATTTTTATTTTGTAAAAACCATGGATGATATGTGTATGATGCCATGATGACGCACAAAAGAAAAACACAAACAAATCTAATAGGGGTGCTACCCTGGGCCGTTACAATCGACACTACTAACAAGGGACCGCGTCCCGAGATCCCACGTCAACCTAAGGGGGGAGAGGTGAACTATCGGATCTTCTGGCGCATCGTTCATCTTCACCCGACCTTGGCGTGGGACCTACTTATGGCGAAGTGTTGATCTTCTCGACACCACTAACAAGAATTGTTACTCCATGCTGATCGACCAACACCACTAACAAGAAGTCGTTGTCCCGTCGGTGATGATGCACTTCCGTCGAGATCCTCCAAAGATCGAACCTGTTAGGTGAGGGGCAAAGATCGTCCAACCCGCGTCGAAATCTAAGACTCGGAGAACTCAGATAAGAGAGAATACTCAAAACTCGTAGGGATAAAAGGAGAAAGAATAGAGGTAAGGAGTAAAATCAGAGCTAACCGGATCTATTCAACGAATTTTAGAAAATAGTTTTGACACTATACACAACAAAGTTCGTTGGCAAGGTTATCCTACAGGCTGGACTAGTGGGGTACCGTCAACCTGGGCTCTGATACCAACTTGTGATGCCCCGGAACCGGTACCATGAGGATTCCAGCGATCCCGCCGAAATCCGCACGACATCAATTCAGAGACGCCCTCCGACACGACGTGTGCGACAAATCACACACGTCAAGCCAGAGGAATTAACACGAGTAGTAACATTACAACAAGTTTACAATAGAGCCCACAAGAAACATATATTACAACAACGACTCTGACGAGTCAAGATACAAATATACAATACAAAGATCCAAATCATACAGAAGATCGAATACGTCCGAGTACGGACAAGATACAAATTGGACTAAGAGTCCTGAAGGTAACCAGTGGCGTCCATAACCCTGCCTAGGCCAAGCCGGAAGGGTAACCTTGCTAACGTCGTCATCTCGTACCTATCAAAGTCGGGCCATCGGTTTCAGACAAGAGGAGGAAACAAAAGAGAAAGAGATAAGGCGAGGGTAAGTACCAAGGAACGAACTCCGACACGTACTTAGCGAGACTAGAAATGGCTATGCTCGCCAGGCGAATATATCGCCGGGGCTATATGGTAGGTTTAGCGGCAGCAAAACTATAACCAGTAGAGACACGCTACAACATCCGTCTACTCAGAGAAGATAAGAGAGCGCATAAGGTAACAAATAAAACACTACACAAACATAACCCAGCCGATTACACATATCCCCTTCAACAAGGCGAAGAAGCAATGTAAAAGGCACTCAACGGTGGACAAGTTTTATTAGATATCGGTTGTAGTAATGCTATATTACTACGCAAGTTATTATCAGATTATTAACAACAAGTATAACGTGTAAGTTGTTCTATGATCAAGCCATACAATTCCAAGTCGTCCATAACCGCGGACACGGCTTATCGATAAGATGTACACCCTGCAGGGGTTGCCCAAATGTAACCATACGCATGCTCGAACCTACTTACTACAGGTGGAGTCTCACATCAAGACCGTTCCCAATGCAAGAGAAAGTTTAATGGGAGCCACCCAACTAAGCTACCCGTGATGAAGTTCCGCCGTACTCCCATACGGACCCAGAGGTTGCGACGGCGTCCAAGGCGGGCACTAACGACTGGCCAAGGATAAGTCGGCACGCAATATGAGTACAGTATAGAATATAAACACCCGAAGGCAAGAGGAAGTAAATCGTGCATATCGTGCATATGGGCAAATAAAACCAAGGTTGTGGCTCCCAATAAACAGGCTCGAGGAAAAGTAGTGGGTGATGGGGGTCCCACTCCCCCACGTACGGGTAGAGCGCTCAATCTCGGAACAGATAACAAGAACTCGGGTCCTAGGGGACATTGACAAGTCAAAGTTCCGATGCTTTCGCAAAGGGGCTCACAGATGCCTCTGCTTACAATTTTAGTTGTTAACAATAAAGTAAAGCATGAGTATCTCCAACAATTGATATAGCATGTGATAACCTCCCAACAGACACTAAAAACGCCTACGACTCGCAAGGCTCAAACATCAAGCAACGGCTATGGGTAAGGAATGATACATATAGGATCATTATGGTAAACAACTGGAATAGGAGACGTGACTCGATAAAGAAACGCAACATAAGGATAGCAATAAGAGGGAGAGCAAAATGTAAAATAGGTGAAGAGGGAGAGCTCGCCTGTGAAAAGCTGCAGAAGAACTTGTCGGAAAACTCGTCGTATCTCACAACACCACTTCGTGACCCTATCCGGGAAGAAGCAAATGCTGGAACACATAACGTATGCAAACTTACTACTACGGATAAATAGTCGGCATGCTCAAGATGATATGCATGACATGGCAAGGATGATGCGATGCAACTATTTCAATTTAAGCGGAATCAGAATTCCGAAACAATTATTAGGTTCGAGTTATTTTTCTATCGGCAATATTAAGTGTTATTTAGCATGGCAAGATATGGCATGGGTGAGCTATATCAATTTTAATCGGAGCGGGGAAATCCTAGTCGGAATTCCAAAATACTCCGGTGTTCTATTAGGTGAGATGCACAAACTACCAACGTGCGACATGATGTGGGATGCAAACAGATGAATGGATGTCATATTCATGTTTCTCATGTTTTTCTGATCAATTTTCATATATAACACTTTTAATTTCGAGTTAGCATTTAAAAGATATGAATTATACAAGATATAACACATTCTCTGAAATTTTCTGTAAAATAGGAAAAAGGAAAACGTTTTTTTATACCAGAGATGAGCTACCCAAAGGGACTGACGCACGAGGCTAGGATGTGCTGAATGTTGGGGGGTGGCCCCTGGTATGCCAAAGGCATGCCAAACCGGATGGTTTGAGCCATCAAGATACCGGTTTAAAGACCATTCCGGACAGTGAAGATAAGCTCTTGGGCTAAGTAAATCTTACCGGTATCCCAAAGAGGGGCATACCGGTATGAGCTAAGAAGACACCGGGTTGCCGGTAAGAGATGCACTGTAGCACGTCGGCAAGACTGGTCAAAGATTCTCTCAAGAGCTAGAGGACAAGGATGAGCTAAGCAAAGTAGCTTTAAACGAAGCCATGACGCCAAAGAGGAAGGTGACGCATAAAGCAACCGGAGGACGTCAGCCTCCCTGATTAAAGAAGATACCGGCGTCACCTATGATTAAAGTAACTTTGTAAAGTAGTTTGTCTGTTCAAAGATGCCATTAGGGTTTCCTAGGGTTTCTTCCCCTTAAGCCACCCTCTCCCCTATATAAGGAGAGGGGGCACACCCTTCGCGGGGACGACGATGAGCCATGTGTTGAACCTTGTATGCACAAACCCGTAATCTGTTGAGATCAACGAAGAGAGAGATCTAGAGCAGAGTTCTTCCTTGTGTCTTTCTTCTTCTACCTTTGGCTTAGGCCAAGTTCTTGAGGAAAACATCCGGAAGTTCATCCAATCTAATCGAAAACCCTCCCCCGAATCCTCTAGCGCCCATTCAGCCCCAACTTAATCCATCCTATGGCATCTGTCTGTTCACCACGACGACAGTTGGCGCCCACCATGGGGCAGGAAGCGGCGCTTGCTGGAGTTCACATTCGGGCGGGCCTCCTCGATGTCGCCGGCGAGCGGACGGTGTCTGCGCTCGTGCAGCGCATCTACTCCATGGACTCATCAACGACAACGCATGCTGCTTCGCCAACGGCGGCGTCTTCCCCAAGAACGGCCGCATCATCGAGTTCGGCAGCCACCGCATCTACTTCAGCACCGTCCTTGTGCGCCAGCGCCTCTCGCCGGTGCTGGTGGCGCCGGATCCGCCAAGGTGGCTATGTGCTGGCCGCGCCGTCGGCAGCGTGGAGGTCATGATGGCTGGCGCGGTTGGCGCTGGCAAGGAAGCTGTGGAAGAAGGTGTTGGGCGTACGATATCGACCCGTCCGGCCAAACCACCGCTGGAGCGCGACGCGGGCGCTGTGGGAACATCTTCCGCACCACCGGAGACGCCACTTCAAGCAGCGATGAACGTGCTGGCGACGCCCATCGCGCAGAACATCGACCCGGCAGCGGCTCAGGCGGAGCTGGAGGCAACGCGCAAGGCGCTGCTTTCCGGAGGCGCGGACATCATCCGGGCGCAGCGCGAGCTGAACCTAACCCTACGTGAGTATAACGCTGCCCATGGTTTTGCTTCAGTTAGCGCTCAGGCTGCTAGGGTGCCAGAAAACCGGCTTAAGGCTCGCAATCTAGATCAGGATTTGCGTAAGGAAGTTCTTGCCGGCAAGAGTGCCTCTGTATCTTTGAGCATCGTAGAGAAACCTAAGTACAATAGCCGGATAAAACTATAAAAGCTGCTAGGGCTGCTATGGAGCTGTGTGAATCGCTTAGCGGAGATGCTTTAGCAAAACAGCAAGATCGTGTTAGAGAACTGCTTGATGTGATTCAGGAACAAAATGCTGAGCTTGCTAGAGAAAACAAAGCAGCTGCAGCATCAAAATCTGTGCGTTCGGCAAGAAACGCCGGAAGCAAGTCCCAGGGGCAGGCATCGTCCCCCCATCCGAACAGAAGAAGAGAAAAAGAAGGAAATGCGCGGAAAATGACCGTGTACGATCCGGTTCTTGCTGGAAAACAACAAGCCGGGCAATATGAGGCCGGAAGAAAAAATCAAAGGGCAGGTCACGGCTATGCCGGAGAAGCTTACGCTGGGAGCACTTATGCCGGTAGAGGTGAGACCGGGCAAAATTATCGAGCGCCCAGAGTAGCTTATGCGAATGAGATGCCGCCACCAAGGTACCGGCAGGCAAGAGCCGCGGTACCGGTAAGATATGATGAAGAAGATTCCGGAGTGGAACGAACCGGAGCTTACCGGAGCCCTTTGGGGGAGCGCGTGGGGGAAAGATGCTTACCGGAACGGGATGCGAGGCACCGTCTGGACATAGTGTACCTTTCTGAAATGATTGAGGCTGAGGGTCCACCCGGTCCACAATGTTTTGGCCCACGGATCATGGGAGAAGAACCACCGGTACGCAACTTCCAGTTGCCCCGGGATACAAAAACATACGATGGCATGACCAAGCTGGAAGATTGGCTGGCAGATTATGTCACAGCTGTGTACGTCGCTGGCGGCGGAGGAAACCGGCGTTGGGCCGTGAGAATCATACCGTCCTTCCTAGTGGGACCGGCAAGAATTTGGCTTAACAATTTGCCAAAAGGAAGCATCAATGGATGGCTCGACTTTGAGGAAGCCTTTGTGAGCAACTGCAGCAGTACTTACAAAAGGCCAAACAGGCCGCAGCAGCTCGCTCTATGCTTGCAGCATCCTAATGAAACAGACCGAGATTACCTGACCCGGTTGAACTCAACAAGGAATACATGTGAAGGAGTGATAGAAGCACAAGCGATTGCTTGGTTTTGTCACGGATGCCGGAGAGGATCACCACTGTGGCAAAGGCTACAAAGGAACATGCCAACCACATTGGCTGAAATGATGCGGGTGGCGGATAATTATGCGTTGGGAGACCCAATGCAACCGGCAGTGCAAGCCGAACAGGCACAAACAAGCCAACCACGCCAAGATCAATACCGGGATAACCGGCACAACAAAAGAAGAGAAGATTTTCCGGATAGAAGATATGGTCCGCAGCAAGTAGCCGCGGTGCAGGAACATTCCGACCCCAGCGGGAGCCAGAGGCAAAAAACCGGATCGCAGCCATGGGCGGGTCCTAAAAAACAATGGGTTGAAAAGAAAAAGTGGGGAGAGAAAAAAGATTGGCAAGAACATATGAGATACACCATGGAAGCAGCAATGGAGCAACCATGCCGGTTTCACACTCCGAATCCATCGAAGCCGGCAAACCATTTGACAAAAGATTGTTCCTGGATCAAGGACTTGATGTTGGGAGGTGCGGCAAAAGATGCGCAAGCACAGGTCTGTTCCACAATACTGTCACCCTCGCATGACATGTTGCACCAGCATCCATTACCACCGCCACCACCGCTTACTAGAGCCAATACCATACCGGTACATCAGCACCAACAAATTCATCAGGTGGAGGATGGCCATGATCAGCCACCACCACCGGCACCTTTGGGCCGGAACGTTTACAAGGACCCGCATTTGTGATGTGTTGTCTTCGTCACTGAGCCAACCGACAGGCAAAGTGTGCATCGTCGTTCCATGGAAGTGAACGCAGTGATGCCGGCAATTCCCAGATACATGCTGTGGTTAGATCAGGAAATCACCTGGTCGTTCAAGGATCACCCCAAGATCATGCCGAATACGGGTGGTTATGCTCTTGTTGTGGACCCAATCATGCAAGGGCCAGAAACTCGAGTCAAGTTCAGCAAAGTGCTGATAGACAATGGAAGCAGCATAAATATCATGTACAAGCATACAATGCATACGCTGAGGATAACCGAAAACATGCTACAGCCAACTCACACAACATTCCACGGAATCGTTCCGGGCCTGTCCTGCGCACCGGTAGGAAAAGTCCGGGTGGATGTGTCATTCGGAGGACGTGACAACTGTCGGGTTGAAAACATTCTGTTTGAGGTGGTGGACCTAGACAGTCCTTACCATGCACTGCTAGGGAGACCGGCATTGGCAGCTTTCATGGCCTCAACTCATACGGCTTACCTCAAGATGAAGATGCCGGCACCTCGTGGACCTTTAACTGTGGTGGGAAACTACAAGTTCTCACTGGAGACAGCTTCAGCCGGATCAAACTTGGCGGAATCACTGGTGATTGCAGAGGAAAAGAGAAGGATGCAAACTGCGGTTGCGCTGGCTCAGTCCTCACAGTTGAGCTTAGCGGCAATGAGTGGAAACTTGGGCACACCGGCATTCAAGCCGACAAATGAAACAAAGGACATTGTGCTGGATCCGGCTTACCCAGAGCGCACCGTTCGTATCGGTGCCAGCCTGAGTCAGGCATAGGAAAGCGCGCTCGTCAGCTTCCTCCGTGAGAATCAGAATATCTTTGCCTGGTCTACTGATGACTTGGTGGGTGTTCCGAGGGAGCTGGCTGAGCACTCTCTGAATGTCCGGAAGGATTCTAAGCCGGTGCAACAACCTTTACGCCGGTTCGCTGAAGATAGGAGAAAGATCATTGGAGAAGAAGTGACAAAATTTTTGGTTTCCGGTTTCATCGTGGAAGTAACGCATAATGAGTGGCTAGCAAATCCGGTGATGGTCGAAAAGAAAAAATAAGAGAACCTTGAAGCAAAAGCTCCAAAGGTGTGGCGCATGTGCATCGACTACACCAACCTAAACAAAGCTTGCCCAAAAGATCCTTTCCCTTTGCCCCGGATCGATCAGGTGATTGATTTCACTGCTGGGTGTGAGTTGTTGTCTTTTCTGGATGCTTATTCCGGTTTCCACCAGATTCCCTTGAAAAAGGAAGATCAAATAAAAACTACGTTCATTACCCCGCACGGGGCTTATTGTTATGTCACTATGCCTTTTGGTTTGCGCAACGCTGGTGCAACGTACCAGCGATGTATGCAAAAATGCTTATTTGATCAAATTGGAAAGAATGTGCAAGTCTATGTGGACGACGTTGTGAAAAAAACTAAGGTAAAAGAAATCTTGATCGACGATATCCGACAAACATTTGATAACTTAAGAAGGTTCCGGATGAAACTCAACCCGGCAAAATGCACCTTCGGTGTCCCTGCCGGCAAACTGCTTGGTTTTCTTGTATCAAGCCGGGGCATTGAAGTGAATCCGGTAAAAATCCGGGTAATAGAAAGAATGACTATCCGGGTAATAGAAAGCTTGGCGTCGCTAAGCCGGTTCATAAGCAGGTTGGGGGAAAAGGCCCTGCCGCTCTATGCGCTAATGAAAAAGTTTGATACCTTTGTCTGGACCCCACAGGCATATGCAGCATTCAAAGAGCTGAAAACAATGCTAGCCACCGCACCGGTGTTAGCCTCACCTTTGGAAAGGGAGCCCATGTTGTTGTACATAGCAGCAACCAACCGGGTTGTGAGTGTTGTGGTTGTGGTAGAAAGAGAGGAGGAAGAAAAAATTGTGCAGAGGCCGGTATACTACTTGAGCGAGGTGCTCTCCCTCTCAAAACAAAACTACCCCCATTTCCAGAAGATGACATATGGTGTGTTCATGGCCGCCACCAAGCTTAAACACTATTTCGAGGAGCATCCCATGAAAGTGGTAAGTGAAGCACCCATTTCAGATATCATGGGCAACAAAGATGCCAGCGGCAGGATTGCAAAATGGGCAATTCAATTGTCACCATACGTACCGGTATACGAAAGAAGAGATGCCGTAAAATCACAAGCCTTGGCTGATTTCCTGGTCGATTGGGCGGAAATGCAATACAAGCCGCCTGAACAGAAAGTAGAATACTGGAAGATGCATTTTGACGGATCCAAGCTCAAAGAGGGTCTGGGTGCAGGTGTGGTACTCACCTCACCAAAGGGAGATCATCTCCGGTATGTTTTGCAAGTGCATTTTAGGGCATCAAACAATGTCGCTGAGTATGAGGCTCTGATCCATGGGCTTAAGGTCGCAAAAGAAATCGGTGCACACCGGATCATTTGCTACGGCGATTCAGATCTTGTGGTGCAACAATGTTCCGGAGATTGGGATGCAAAAGATGCCAACATGGCCACGTACCGGTTTCATGTGCAAAAGATTGCCGGCTTCTTCGAAGGATGTGAGTTTCACCACGTGCCGCGGGCTGAAAATGAAGCCGCGGATGCTCTGTCCAAGCTGGGCTCATCAAGGTAGGAAATTCCTCCCGGGATAGCCTTGGCTCACTTAAGGGTACCATCGATCAAACCAAGTCCAGAGTTAGAATCAATTTTCGTACCGGAATCGCACGTGGTGCCAATGGATATTGATGAAGGAAACCCGGGGACTATACCGGTACACTCGGGGACTGCTCCGGTAAACCCGGGGACTGCGGTGCCTATACCGGAAGAAGCAATGATGGTGGACAATATGGAGATAGACATGCCGGTGTTTATGGTTAGAGAAGCACCATCTTGGGTTAAACCTATTAAGGAATTCCTGATCAGCAGCACCTTGCCGGTTGACGAGAGTGAATCAAGAAGGATCCAGCGGAGAGCCAAAGCATACACCTTAATCAATGGCGAGGTGTACAAGAGAAGTGTTACCGGTGTCCTTCAAAGATGTGTGGAACCGGAAGAGGGAAAAGAGATGCTTCTGGAAATCCACCAAGGAGAATGTGGGCATCATGCTTCATCAAGGGCGCTGGTGGCAAAAGTGTTCCGGCATGGGTTCTACTGGCCCACTGCACTGGAAAATGCTGAGGATTTGGTAAGAAAATGCAATGGTTGCCAGAGGTACGCCAAGCAAAATCATACCCCAGCATCCGGCTTGAAAACTATACCGTTAACCTGGCCATTTGTTGTTTGGTGCCTTGACATGGTTGGCCTATTCAAAACTGCAAGGGGAAACATGACCCACATCTTGGTAATGGTGGATAAATTCACCAAATGGCTGGAAGTAAAACCTATTGCAAAGTGTGATGGGCACACAGCGGTGAAATTCCTAAAGGATGTCATCCTGCGGTATGGATACCCACATAGTATCATAACTGACAATGGCTCAAACTTTGCCCAAGGTGAGTTCAAGTGATTTTGTGAGGATAACAACATCCGGTTGGATTTGTGCTTAGTGGCACACCCACAAGGCAATGGCCAAGTGGAAAGAACAAATGCGCTGGTACTTTCCGGTATAAAACCAAGGCTCATTGAACCACTTGAAAAGACACCGGGCTGTTAGCTTGATGAACTGCCATCAGTGTTGTGGAGCATAAGAACGACTCTGAACCGGTCTACCGGATACACTCCGTTCTTCATGGTTTATGGGGCAGAAGCTGTGATCCCAACCGATATCATTCATGACTCTCCAAGGGTTCAACTCTATACCGAAGAAGAGGTAAAAGAGGCCCGAGAAAACGATGTGGACTTGCTGGAAGAAGCAAGAGAGCAGGCGTTGGCAAGAACAGCCATTTACCAGCAAAACCTCAGACGCTATCATAGCCGGAAGGTTAACCCGAGGGTATTCCGGGAAGGAGATCTGGTGTTGCGCCTAGTGCAACACACTGAAGGCCGGCATAAGCTTTCACCCCCATGGGAAGGACCTTTCATTGTGAGCAAAGCTCTCCACAATGATGCCTATTACCTAATTGATGCACAGGAATGGAAAGAAGGAAAGGCGGAAAGATCCGGAGACGAGACCAAGCGTCCGTGGAACATAGCTTTGTTGCGTCCTTTCTACTCATGAAGTTGTGGTGTAAGAAGTTCCTTTTTGTACCTTATTTGCTATGAATAAAAGATGTCGGGAACTCGAATGAATCTCGGGGACTACCCTACTGAAATTGCATGCAATATGTTTATTTTTTTCAGTTTACCGGTTGCTTGTTGAACATTTTTTCTTTCCGGTTTAGTAACGTGCTAAACCTACCGGAGTCTTCGACTCTGCTGCTGTCCGCAACCCGGCTTCATGGAAAGCAAGATAAACCGGTAGGAAGTAAGCACGTGAACTGCGAAAAGAGAGAGTGGGAACGAACAGTCCGGAAAAAGTTTAACTAACCCCGGTTATACCGGTTTTTTGTGAAAATTTCGAGTTATTTCTGAGTTCAAGAAAGTGCTTGCTTGGCAAAAGAACTTTGTTACTCGTACGCCAAAACACCCAAAAAGGTAGGCAGAGGCAAAGTGAAAGAACCAAGTGTGCATCAAATTGGACGCGGAAACAATTCCGGAATCTTTGCAGTGCAAGATAAAAGCAAAACAATGAGCAAAATGCTAAGATAATATGCAAACATAACTTAATAACCTACCGGTAAAACATACCGGCATAAACTGTTGTAGCACAACCAACGGAACTGCTAAGTTTTATCTTACATCATAAACCCCAGCATACCGGGGTAGAATTTAACGAGCATTGTTTTAAGCCAACAGGACACAAAAGGTGCAGAGTGAGAGCATCTAAGCAGTGGGGGCTTCAGGAAGAGCATCACCGGCTTCTGGAGCTTCCGGAGGCGCGTCACCAGCTTCCGGAAGAGCATCGCCTTCTCCGGCATCCTCATCGTCATCCTCCTCTTCTTCGTCATCACTAAGGTAGTCCTTGACGTCAGGAGGAGGAGGGATGAAGGTGTGGATCGGAGCATACTCTGCTATCCGGTAGGCGCGGTCCTTCCGCTTCG
Source organism: Lolium rigidum (assembly GCF_022539505.1). Taxonomy (NCBI): domain Eukaryota; kingdom Viridiplantae; phylum Streptophyta; class Magnoliopsida; order Poales; family Poaceae; genus Lolium; species Lolium rigidum. The sequence goes on along the minus strand of NC_061510.1, from coordinate 186,494,675 downwards.
CGGTGAGGACCGGATCCTTGTCGGTGGGAGCATCTTGGCGCAAGCTGTGGAAGGCCTCCAAGTCCAAGTCCTCATACCAGGAGCAGGCGATGCGTAGCGCCGCATCCGCTCCGGCACGGGCCGCGGAGCACTGACATTCGTGGATCCTCCGACCGGCACCTTTCAGGCGTTCGGAGGTGAGCGTCAAGTTAGCCGGCATCTCCTCCCGGGCCACAAGACCTTGAAGAGCTGGATCGCCACATCGGGCAGATCGGCAAGATGCCGGTCCACCACGCGCATGTGCTGGACCCGGGCAGAAACCGCGACCAGGTGATCATAAGGGTCCCAGGGCGCATTCGGGATCTTGAACTCTTGCTCAGCCCGGCGATCTGCCACCTTCTTCTGCGCATGCACCTGCGAGTCCGGAAAGAGCCCTGCAAGACAAAGAAAAAAGATAAGGACATGCAACCAGAAGATATAAGCTTATAAGCAAAAGCCGGAAAAGAAAGAAGAGAAACTTACTGAGGGCGAGCGTGTCGGTTTGCACGACCAGATGGTCGTACTCCTTTTGCTCCGCAGTTAGGAGGGCGACCCGATCTTCGGCCGCTTTCCGCACCTTACTCTCCTCCTCCAGTTCCGCCCGCAACACCGCGTTGGAGTTGGTAGACTCCTCCAGGAACTCGTTCAGCTTGGCCTCGGATGCAGCTTTGGCATCCTTCATCTCTTTATCATGACGGAGCCCAAATGGAATGAGCTGGTCCTTGAGCCCCCTGGAAACGATCTCCTGGGTGTCCAGAGCCTTGCGGTGTTCCCGGATAAGCTGCTCCTTTTCACCTAGAGTCCGGAAAGGAACTGTTAACAGAAATATAACTGGTAAAACGCAGAAAGGCAAGTCAACCGGAAAAGAGGTGGTACCTTGAAGGGTGCTGAGCTGGGCCTTGAGGGCCTCGATGGAGGCTTCCGGAACGACTGTTAAGCAAAGAAGTTCATAAGTAAAGGGAAGGAAAAGACAACAAGTAAAAGAAGCCGGAGGAACGAGAGCTAACCTTGGCAGTGGCTGTGGGCCTCAGCAAGCTCCCGGTGCTCCCACAAAAGCTCCTCAAAGAGGCGCTTCCGGGCATCCGCCGTGCTCTGTTCATGTAAATATGACAGTTAGAAGTTGCCGGTTTTTTGGTGTTTACAACAAAGTTTCGCGCCAAGTGCTGCGCTCTCAACCCGAAACTCGGGGACTGGGAGATTATATATAATCTGGAAAGAAAACCGGCAAGAATGTAAAAGAGGTTGAAGATTGGGTAGCTTACCGACACGTTGGCACTGGCATCGTGCCACGCATTATCGAATTCCTTAGCCGCACGCCGCAGCCGGCCAAAGTGTTGACCGGTGCTCCGAGGGCCGGAAGGATTGACTATCGGCAGCTTGTCTTTGCCGAGGCCGCGCGTCGCCGGTGTCAGATCCGCTTGATTCCACTTTTCAGCGTAATCAAGCAGATAACCAAGCTCGGCGCCTCCGCGCTGGAACTCAGTAATCCGGCCTACCTGGGCGGAGGCCGTCTCACCGGCCACAACGGCGGCGCGGCCGGCGTGCAGAGCTAGCGTCTGTGAGCCGGAGGAGAAGGAGCTAGCTGCAGTAGCTTCTGGTTTGGAGAGCTTGATGCCCCCAAAGTCGTAGGCTTGGCTGCTGCGGGCGCTTGGCTTGGTGGCGGTGCTGGTTTCGCAGCGGCTGGCTCGCCGGTAGATGAAGCAGGTGGAGGTGCCGGTGCGGTTTCGGGTGGCGCAGGAGCTTCTATGGCGTCCTTTGCCGGAGTAGAGGTTGCCGGAGCAGAAGGCTCCGGCATGGTCTTGGAGGGGGAAGAGGTGGTGTCCTTCTTCTTCTTCTTCTTTGGGGCGGGAGGAACCGGAGGTTCCGCCGTCCCGGCAGCTTCAGTGTCGGCGCCGATGTTGCTAGCGCCGGTATCTTGAGTCTCTAGAGGGGAGACATGATCCTCCTCCGCGCGGTGATCTGAAGGTGTAGGGGCCGCGCTCCCCGCACTTTTGGTGCCTCCCGGAGGGGAGGCAGAAGAGTTGCCGGTACCAGATGGTACCTGGCTTGGTCGAGGAGGAGGTGAAGGCCTCGCGGCTTCCTCAGAGCTTTCCGGGGGCATGCCGGAAGCACTCTTGGAAATCTTGAGCGCAGCACTAAAAAAGATAGAAAGAAGAGAGGTTCAGCAAAGCAACAGAAAAAAGAACTTCGCCGAACAAAAACAAGGAAAAAAGCGGAGACTTACCCGGAAGCAACCGGCATCTCCCGCCTCCGGTAATTCTTCTTGGACCTTCCCGCCGACAACTTCTTTCCGGGGGCGCTTGGCGGGAGGAGCCTCGCTGGGGCCGGCTTCAGATGCCGGCGCCTTCTTCTTGCCCTAGGAGGTGAGTCTCTCCAGGAACTCATGGCCAACCTCGGCCTGTATTGGTACAACGCGCTACACAACCTGTGGGTTGGCGCTGGCTGAGGGGGCATCTACAGAAAAACAGTACAAGAAAAGCGAAGTAACGAAATACCTCAAGAATAGTGACCTGATCATCAGAATCGGAGTCCTTGGTTGAGAAGTTACCGGGGCGCGAGGCGTGGGTGCCGCCCATCTTAAGCTGGGTCCAGGGCACGTAGGGATCCGGGTCCACCGTGTCCAGATCCCGCTTCCGGCAAGGGCCTCGCTGCTCCGCAGCAATGCGAGGAAAGCGCTCCTTGGCCTGAAAAAGAATGGAAAGACGGTTGGTTATACATAAAAAGCTACCGGAAAGCAATCCGGATTGCACAAGTTCTTGCGTCATCAGTTGGAGGGTTGGTGGAGCTGAGAGGAACGAAGCCCCACTCCCAGTCCGTCGGCATGGCAGTCTGGCAAATCTGCCTAGCCTTGAGGACTACATCCTCCTTGCTTAAAGGGAGGCCGGTGATCTTGGTGGGGTCGCGAGGGCCGTACATCTCGCTTATCTTATGAGCCCGGCGCTGGAGGGGAAGCACCCGGCGTGAAATAAAGGTGCGGATGATGTCGTCGGAGCAGATGTCTGAGTCCCTCCTCAGTTGCTCCATGAAGCGAACAATCCGATTGGTTTCAACGTGATTGTTCCCCGGATTGTAGCCCCAGTTGGCCTCCGTGGGCGTTCCCGGGTTGAAAGCCGGCAGATTAATGAAATCTGCGGCGCCCTTGTTCTTCACATAAAAGAAGGTCTGTTGCCATGCCCGGCATGACTCCAGACCAGAGAATTTGAAGAAAGGGCTCCCTTGGCGGGAGCCGATGATGCAAGACCCGCATTGAACGGGGGGTTTGGGATTAGGAATCTCCTTGCCCTGGACGGAGTTGATCCGGAGGGCGAAGAAGCGAGCAAAGGTTTCGCGAGTGGGGCGGAGACCTATGTAGCCCTCCATGAAGGAAACATAGCAGGAAAGATAGAAGATGGCATTGCCAGGAAGGTGGTGAGGTTGGAGTTGGTAGAAATCCAAAAACTGGCGAAAGAAATCGGAGGCAGGAAGGCCGAAGCCGCGCTCGAAATGAGCAAGAAAAACGACGAACTCACCGGGTTCAAGCACCGGCTCAATCTCGTCGCGTGGAAGCCGGCAGGATACTTCCGCCGGTATCCTCCGAGAACAGTACAGCCAATCGATTTCGGCCTGTGTCACGTCTGAGCCCTTCCAGGCTCCGCGGGTGATACCGGATAGATCCACTCCGGAACCTTGGCTAGAGCTGCTGGCCTCTTGGCCTCTTCCGGTGTCAGTTTCCATCCGGGCGAGTTCAGCCAAAAGCCCGTCGGAAGCTTCACTTTGGTGGCTACCGGAGGATGATTCGGAAAGATAATCTTCGCTAGACATACAAGACACCGGATTCTACCCAAAAACCGATTCCCCAAGATCTAGCCTCGCGCGAAGATCTACGAGTAAGACAAAAACAAAAAGAAAAGGGAAAGTAAATCCCCAACTGGCCAAGAACAGGAAGGTAGAAAGGGAGAGAGCAAAGAAGCATTAAGGCTAACCTGGGGCGGCGCGAAGCGCTGAGGATGAAGGTCGCCGGAGAAGCAGCAGACTCGCAGTCGCCGACGAGATCCGGTGAGGAAGAAGAACGGGGTGGCCGCGGAGCTCCCGAAGCGGCAACAGTAAAGGCGTTGTGGAGAATCTCTGCGCGGCGAAGCTTGGTAAACTCGCTGCGGAGGTTCGCCGGAGAACGAAGCTCTGGCGGCGAACGGTGGTGGAGAAGGCGCAAGGAGGCAAAGAGCTCTGAGTGCGCGAGGGAGTTGTGAATGCGGAGAAAGGGAGAAGAAGGAACCACACCCCCTTAAATAGGAAGACGAAGTAGTGGGCTGGCAACCGCTGGGCCGCGGCGGTTCACCTCGTGGGCCGCCACGTGGCGCAAGGATACACGCGCGAAAAACAAAATGCCACAGGGAGGCCGCACGGATCCAGAATGGCAGCAAGGATCCGGTGCGGCGCCATAAATGCTAACGTAGAAGCTGAAGGGAAGTGACCCCTGGCACTGGCACGTCAGAAACAGTGCGCATGTCTCTGACAGGCACTGTACCCGAGGAATTCTCGACTTCACCGAGGAGGGTTTAAATGTCCAAGATACCGGAAGGGTCCGGAACGGAAGAGAAATAAAGTCCGCGGAGATGCCAGGATCTTAGAAACGAGGTGCCGGAAGGATTAAACCGGTACCTTGTAAGATGGGAACCTGGCATGGTCCGTTGGATGAGATCCACCGGACTATACCAGCTTCGGGGACTAATGTTGGGGGGATGGCCCCCGGTATGCCAAAGGCATGCCAAACCGGATGGTTTGAGCCATCAAGATACCGGTTTAAAGACCATTCCGGACGAGTGAAGATAAGCTCTTGGGCTAAGTAAATCTTACCGGTATCCCAAAGAGGGGCATACCGGTATGAGCTAAGAAGACACCGGGTTGCCGGTAAGAGATGCACTGTAGCACGTCGGCAAGACTGGTCAAAGATTCTCTCAAGAGCTAGAGGACAAGGATGAGCTAAGCAAAGTAGCTTTAAACGAAGCCATGACGCCAAAGAGGAAGGTGGCGCATAAAGCAACCGGAGGACGTCGGCCTCCTGATTAAAGAAGATACCGGCGTCACCTATGATTAAAGTAACTTTGTAAAGTAGTTTGTCTGTTCAAAGATGCCATTAGGGTTTCCTAGGGTTTCTTCCCCTGTAAGCCACCCTCTCCCCTATATAAGGAGAGGGGGCACACCCCTTCGCGGGGACGACGATGAGCCATGTGTTGAACCTTGTATGCACAAACCTGTAATCTGTTGAGATCAACGAAGAGAGAGATCTAGAGCAGAGTTCTTCCTTGTGTCTTTCTTCTTCTACCTTTGGCTTAGGCCAAGTTCTTGAGGAAAACATCCGGAAGTTCATCCAATCTAATCGAAAACCCTCCCCCGAATCCTCTAGCGCCCATTCGGCCCCAACTTAAGCCATCCTATGGCATCTGTCTGTTCACCATGACGACACTGACTGGGCAGGAAGCTGAGGTGGCGGCGGTAGAGGCTGACGGGCGAATCCCACTCGTCGGCTTGGGAAAAGGGACAAAAAGGGTGAGCCTTATCTGCATCAAAGGGGATTCCAACTCAGGCTCTGCAGATTGAGGTCGAGATAACAAACCACTGGGTTGTTATGTCTGATGTTGATTATGGCGAGGCGCAGAACGTTTTAACCCAAATCAAAGCGGAGATCTGGGACATAACAACCATGGCGAAGAAGGATCTGGTCGAGCATGGAAACGTCGGGGGAGAGCGAGACAGGACATGGGAGATGGCATCGGGGGTGCGCCTCTTCGTGCTGAACCAGGAGGTGGTGGTGCGGAGTCCAAACGGTGGCCGGAGCATCGCCGGCGGTGAGCTTCTGCGGCGGAGAAAAGGTGTCAACATGGGCAGAGTGATTTAGAGGGGGGAGAAGACGGGCAAGCGGTCAGGGAGATGCGCACGCTCACCAGGAACACGGTAGAGAGATCAGAGAGGGTGGGGGAGGACGCACAACATCGGATTTCTCCCCGAGCGTGACGACCGTGGCGTAGAAACGGCGGCCTTGTGCTCGATACCGAGCGTCTTGGGTCGATTCCTTGAACGTAGATGAAGAGGACGACGAGGCGCATCTAACGGTGCCCTCAGAACGGCGGGGGGGAGGGGAGGTGAGGAGCGGCGACGCCATGGTGAGGACGGTGGTGGCAGTGGGGTTTCTTCTGTCTCTGTTTCCTTTAGTGGAGGGAACGAAAGTGCATGGAGAAGAGAAAAGGAAGTGGCGGCGGCGTGGATGGGAGAGAGAGCTAGGGTTTGCAGGCGTCGGCGCGTAGCTTTAAGGGAGGGGGAAATGGTGGGAGCAGGTGGAGCTGGAGGTGGGGGCGTGCGGTGGTGGTCACGCACCGACCGTGAAGAAGAAAGCGACAAGGAAGGGAAACGTGAGGAGTGTCTCCTCGCTCGAAAGGTTATCGGGCCAGGAAAGGAAGTAAGCAAGATGGGCTCGGGCCTGCGGTGGGAGAAAGGAAGATGGGCTGACAAGAGAAAAGAGAGAAAGCCAGGGGGAGAGTGAGAGGCCCATAGGAGGGGTTTTGTTAAATGAAAGAGGAGAGTGGGTTTATTAAACCATATGAGAGGGGAAACAAAATAATTAGGGTTTCAAAATAATTTTTGTTTTGTAAAAACCATGGATGATATGTGTATGATGTCATGATGATGCACAAAAGAAAAACACAAACAAATCTAATAGGGGTGCTACCCTGGGCCGTTACATCTAAATTCAATATTGATGCCATGTTCAAAATTCAATAGAACAAAATCTACTAAGCCAAAATTTATGAATTTAATATTCTTGGAAAGCTTATGAAATTATCTAGCCAACTACACTGGTCTCAACCCTAGATTTATTATAGAACAATTGCAATGAAAAACAAGGCAATACCTTTTCAAACTTCAAACATTTATTAAAAATCAACCCTAGTTCATTTTGAGTTGATTCCAACTCTCATAAATCACATTTCAAATGCTCTACATGATTATGTAAAAATATAGCATTGTTGTTTACTATGATCATGGGCTAGAGCAAAATAATGGCTATGTGGCCATTTCTAGTCCATTTAAATTACCCCAATTTATTTATTAAATAGTATGAGAGGTTTCCCCTCATTTAAATCATTGTCCCAAATAATTCAATATGAGGTAATGACCTTAGTCTATGGAACCTCATATTTTATTACTTAGTGATATTAAATTGTATGAGATGTGTTGTCTCATTTAAATCATGTTCCCAAATTAATAAATATGAAGTATTGACTTTGGTCAACATGATCTCATATGTTATTATTTGAGGATATTAAATCTTAATAATGTTCAATGAGAGGAAATTATTTTTCTTAAAAGAAAACCAAGCCAACCCCAATGTTAATAATGTTGTGATGCTAGATTGTATTGTGTGAACCAATTGAGTGTTAAGTCTAGTACTTAAGTATTGTTTGGTGATTGTATACCTCGTATCCGTTTATAGACGCTAGTACAGAAGGCTATCAGGAGGAGGAGGTCTTCTACGAGGAAGAAGAACAAAACTTTGATCATTGTATCACTCAAGGCAAGCTATACTCTTGCAAGCTACCTAATGCAAGCACCATTGAGCAATGCACCATTGCAATATTACTATGTGTTTAAGGAGTTATCCAAGCCCAAGTTTTCTATCTTGCAATATTTTACTTTGGTTTATCAAAGTTTATTTTGTTCATAGTTAACTTTTGTCTAGATATGGAGTATTACAAGAGCATCAAATTTAGCCTAAGAGCTACAAGTTAGTTAGCACCCCTCATGACTAGTTGCTAGTGCTAAAACTAAAATTGACTACTCTAGATGGGAACATGTGAATCAAATGACTTGTGAAAACCTTGGAATGATGAGTCATTCTATTGAAAGATTTTGAAGGTGAATATGACTTGAATGACATGGTGGATTTGACAAAAACTGATGATTGGGTTCGGATGCGATATCATTCCAATTTTAGAGTACCCCCACAATACCTGATTATGGGTAGGGCTTAACTGGAAATTTATGCACTTTAGTATGGGTTCCCTCTAAACAAGCGTCATAGGGGTTATGCCGAGGCTGCCTCCGTGAAAAGTGAAGTGATGTGAATAAGAGGTGAATGTCCTACCCAAGCCCTGTGCAGTTCCCAGGATGGCAGATTGCTATTACTGGGTGGCAAACTCATGGGGGAGGTGCCTATACTAGGGTATGTAAGTGAAAGGTTAATGGTTGATGATCTGCATACTGAGTATGATTATTCAGGGCTATCCCTGACGGATGTAATCAAAAGTTGTGGCACAAGTGTACAACCTCTGTAGAGTGTTAAACCTATTCGAATAGCCGTGTCCGCGGTTATGGACGATTGGATGGCCATACTGTTCCGTTGTCAGATGTTTTCTAAAAATGAATGGTGAATGAAAAGGTGAATTTTGACTTGATCACAACAGAGTTGTGGGAATGACACTAATGTTCCCACTTGAGTTAAGTTAGGCAAATGAAGAGTCTTTTATTACTAAGTGCTTATGAAATAAAACTGGCTTTATGGAAATGAACCTAGAACTTAGCACCCCCTTACTATAGTTGATAAGTGCTTACACTAGTATTAGTTTGCGAGTACTTTAAAGTACTCATGGCTATGTCCCTGGCTATTCAAATGGCCATACTATGAAGAGGAGCAACAATATCAGGATGATGGACAGCAGGACGTCTACGATAACTAGGATCGTCTCCTGACGTCAAGCGTTGCCTGTGGAATAAATGGACTGCTACTACTTTGCTTTCGCTATGTATTTTGAAGGTTGATCTGTAGATCAACTGTTGTTGAATATTGGATCATGTGATCCCGTGTTGTAAGACGATTATGGTTTGTAGTGAATAATGTTCTGTGATATCAACTGTTATGTCTCGCAAAAATAATCTTCGTGGGATTGCGATGTATGGCATAATCGGTATCTGGACTTAAAAATCTGGGTGTTGACACACGCGTTCCCGATCCTGGCTGCACAAGCACGTCCACGCCGTCGTCGTCTACCCCCCGGCCAACCTTTGTCCCCGTCGCTGGCACCTTCTCCGACATTTCCTCCTCGTCTCTGACCACCCCAGGGTGAGCAGCAACAACAACCTTTGTCCCCGCTCTGCATCGTCGCATGGAGAAGAGATCAGAGATAGTTTCGAAAACGAAAATGAAAAGGTTTCAGTTTTTGCTGTTTTGCGGTGTCGACTTCCGACGTAGATCCTCGCCGGAACAGGCCATCCCAGCATGTGTTTCTTGTTCTATTAGATGCACAACTTCACCCTCTTTCTTCTGGTCTTTGAATCATATAAAACCGTGTTGTGTAGGCGACGCCATCGTCGTTCAAAGTTCGACCCAAAAACAGTTTTCAGTTTTCAGCTGGCAGCGTCTCGTCGCTGATCCGTTTTCCGGCAAAGCTCACCAGCCTTACCGAGCACTTCAGCACGAGCCGTTGGCATCCTTCGAAGCGCACCACTGCCTAGTTGCTCAACGTCCTTAGTTCCGCTCAAAACGGTGCACAGATTCATCGTCACCATCACTTTAAAAACCGTGCACTTTCGCCGTCTACAGTTCTCGCTGCTGTCGAAATTCAGTTTGTAGTGTCACTTTCTTCAGCTAAAAATTTCAGAGATGCCTTAGGTTGCCCGAAGCATGTATGTATACATATCTCGTACAACAGCACACTGGCTCCGCCCCTATGCCTCACATTGAGCGACCTGGGTTCGAATCACCACGGGCGCAGGATTTATCCTAACCTTTTTGATTCCCTCCACGATGGCGCTGACATGACCAGTGGGGCCACTGGTCATCGGTAGAGGCTAGCTCATTAATTTGACATCTCGGTCCGAGACAATGCTTCTTGGTACGCCGTGGCTCCGCCCCTATGCCTCACACAGAGCGACCTCGGTTCGAATTACCGCGGGCGCGGGATTTATCCTAACCTTTTTGCTTCCCTCCATGATGGCGCCGACGTGACCAGTGGCCCCACTAGTCATCAACAGAGGCTAGCTCATGAATTTGACATCTCGGTCCGAGAAAATGCTTCTTGGTACGCCGTGGAGTCTCACAATTTCCCTAAAAAAACAAGGAGGCAATATGTGAAGCATCATCCGTTCGAGAGCAAGGAATAAAATGAGCCATTTTGTAGAATCTATCAACCACCACAAATATTGAATCATGACCATACTTAGTACGAGGCAATCCTAGTATAAAGTCCATGCTTATATCGGACCAAGGAGCATAAGGTATAGGCAACGGTGTATAAAGGCCATAGGAGTTGGAAGTGGACTTGTCTTGTAAGCATGTTGTGCACCGTCGGCAAAGGCGTTCCACGTCGCGGTACATTCTTGGCCAATAGTAGTGAGTTGAAAGCATTGCATACGTCTTCTCTCATCCAAAGTGTCCCATGAGACCACCACCATGCGATTCTTGTAAGAGCGAAAGGTGAAGCGGAGGCTTGGGAATACAATTTTTGTTGCCCTTGAACAAGAAGCCTTGGTGCAAATAGAAATCATTGATGCCCTTTTCAATAGAACACTTTGCAAAAAATGGGCCAAAGAAGGTATCGAAGGATATAGATCTTTGATTTCATCAAGACCCAAAACATGGAAATCCAAGTGAGTAAGTAAAAGGGTGAGCTTGCGGGAAAGAGCATCCGCCACAACATTGTCCTTGCCCTTCTTGTATTTGATTACATATGGAAAGGACTCAATGAACTCAACCCATTTTGCATGTCTTTGTTCAAATTGTTTTGACTTTTCAAATATTTCAACGACTAATGGTCGGAATGGATAACAAACTCTTTTGGCCAAAGGTATGTTGCCAAACTTCAAGAACTTGAACTAGCGCATAAAGTTCCTTGTCATATATAGGATAGTTGAGGCGTGCGCCATACAACTTCTCACTATTATATGCCACCGGTTTTCCTTCTTGCATAAGGATAGCACTAATTCCAAGTCCACTCGCATCACATTCAATTTCAAAAGTTCTTGCAAAGAGCTTCTCGCGGCGTAAGATGCATAAGACTTCTCTCACATGTTGCACATGGTCCTCGAGATTTTTGCTATAAATGAGAATATCATCAAAGTAGACAACCACACTCTTGCCAATGAGAGGTCTCAAGATGTGGTTCATAAGGCGCATGAAAGCTGAAGGAGCATTGGATAGACCAAACGGCATGACAAGCCATTCATAGAGACCAAGTTTGGTCTTGAATGTCGTCTTCCATTCGTCACCAACGGCCATGCAGATTTGATGGTAGCCACTACGCAAATCAATTTTCGAGAAAATAGTGGCTCCGCATAACTCATTAAGCATGTCATCTAAACGCGGAATGGGATGGCAATATCGAATGGTAATAGCATTGATGGGACGACAATCCATACACATTCTTTGCGACTCATCCCGTTTAGGTACAAGTATGACCGGAACCGCACAAGGGCTTAAGCTTTCATGAACATACCCTTTTTCGAGGAGATCTTGAATTTGTCATTGTATCTCCTTTGTGTCTTCGGGGTTGGTGCGGTATGCGGCTCGGTTTGGTAGAGGGGCGCCGGGTATGAGGTCGATGCGGTGCTCGATTCCTCTAAGCGATGGTAGTCCATGATGGAGCTCATCGGGGAAGACATCTTGGAACTCTTTCAAAAGAGACAACAAAGACAAAGGAAGTGTTGTTAAGTCGTTAGTTTTCGAGGGTGGCCCCTTGCAAATGAGCACATAGTGCAATTTGGTGGATGGGTTGTGGTGCACTTCTCTCATCTCACTCTTAGTGGCTAGGAGCACACTCTTCATCTCGCTCACATATGGCTTGTGGCGCTCACTCTCTTTTTGGTGGATCATTCTCTCACCTCTCATCTCACTAGTGATGGTAGCTTCCTTAGCCCTCGCTAAAGCCTTTCCATTGTCCGCAATTACTTGGCTAGGTGTCATTGGGAGTAGGATGAAGGACTTGTTGTCGACCTTGAAGCTATAGGCATTTGTGTAACCACCATGGTTTGCTTTCTTGTCATATTGCCAAGGGCGACCAAGTAGCATGTGGCACACCGTCATAGGCACTACATCACACTCAACGGTGTCTTCATAGGCGCCGATCTTGAAGGAGATTGTGACAGTGTGTTGGATATTCACATTTCCGTTGTCACTTAGCCATTGCACATGGTAAGGATGGTGATGTTTCTGGAGCGGAAGGTTGAGTTTGGAGCATAGTTCGGTGCTTGCAAGGTTGTGGGAACTACCTCCATCGATGATGACCTTGATGGACTTGCCATTGATTCCGGCTCTTGTTTGGAAGATGTTGCATCTTTGGTCTTCATTGGGGATTGCATGGGTTGTCAAGACTTTGGTCACCACAAGTGATGGCTTGTGTCATGCACACATAGGATTGGCTCTTGTTCTTCCAAGGCATCATCTTCAAGATTGGTTGCGGCTTTCACTAAGGCTTCATATTCACCTTCGCTTAAGTACTCCACATCTCCATCATCTCTTGTTATCATAACTCTTGTGTTCTTGCATTCAAAGGATTTATGTCTTGGGCACCACACTTGCAACAAGTGATGTTACTAGATCCGGTGGAAGCTTTGGAGGACATAGTTGCTTGCTCCGGCTTGAAGCTTGTTGTCTTGATGGCACTTCTTGTTTGCTTGGGAGGATCCTTGGAGGCACTAGCACTTGTATTCTTTGTGCTTGAGGAAGCATTAGTTGCATTTCTTGCGGCGAAGAAGTTCCTGGGCTTTGCACTTGCTAAGTCTTCTCGCACTTGGCGCTCGGCCCTTGTAGCTTGATGAAGTAACTCAACCATGTTGGTGTAAGGCAATAATTCCACTATCCTCTTGACGGGGATGTTCAATCCATTCAAGAACCGTGCCATTGTTTGCTCTTCTCGCTCATCCACATTCACACTCATCATGGTCATGTGCATCTCCTTGTAATACTCCTCAACGGACTAGAAGCTTTGCTTGAGTTGTGTGAGCTTGTTGAAGAGTTGTGTGAGCTTGTTGAAGAGGTCACATTTGTGGTGGGTGGGCACAAAGCGAGTGTGCATGACTTCTTGCATCTCTTCCCATGTGTCAATGGGTTTTAAGTCTTGTTTAGCACACTTCTTGTTTACTTCTTCCCACCAAACATTTGCATATCCCTCAAACTCAAGTGACGCCATGGCCACCTTCTTTGCTTCGGAGAAGTTGTGGATGCGGAAGATCTTGTCAACCTTGAGTACCCAAGACAAGTATGCGTCGGGGTCTTCTTCTCGTTGGAACTTGGGCATGGTGAACTTTAGCTTCCCAAAGATTTCTTACTCATTACGGTCATTGCGTCGATGTATTGGTCTTGCATCCTCTTGATCCTCATTATGGTTGCCAGGTTGTTGATGATGATCCTCATTTTCGTTGCGTCGGTTTGGAGGAGGAGGACGCCTTCCATGTGGTTGCTGAGGGTGTGGCATTACACTAGCGTCACTTGGTGCATCGTCTTCATTGTGGTGACTTGCTTCACCTTGATGAGCATGAGGTGCTTGACGAGCTCGATGATTGAAAGGATTGTGTCTTCTATTTTCCATGTTGTTCCTTCTTGCGCCATCATCTTGAGGAGCATCGATATTGATTATTTGGCGTTCTTGATTCACTTCTTGTTCGGCGTTATGTTCTGGGTGCCTTTGAGCATTGGCCACTTGAGTCGATGGACGAGGTTGTCCTTGTTGATGACGTGCCGCTTGCTCATGGCGAAGACGTTCTTGCTCACGTGCTCGAAGAAGATCTTGATCACGACGAAGACGTTGTTGTTCCTTTTGGAATTGAGCTTCACGATTTGCTTGTTGTAGCCTCTCTTGTTCAAGTTGAAGCACATGCTTGCTCCGCCTCTTGAGCTTGTCGTTGAAGTATTTGAGCATCCACATTATGGTTGTGTGGGTCTTCATTGGAGGCATGATGAGATGGAGATGGAGCTCGATGCCTTGAACTATGAGAGCGCGAAGACCTTGAGTGTTGGCTTCGGTTGTTGGCGATGTTGGCAATAGCTTGTTCAAGGCGTGCCAACCTTTCTTCTTGTCTTCTCATGCTCGCCATGTTTTGTTGACCTTGAGTAGCGAGTGTAGCCTTTATATCGTGGCCTTGAGCATCAAGCTTGGCATGGAGGTCTTGCACTTGGGTATTGAGGTCCCTTCTGTTGCACTTGAGCTCGTTCTTCATAGCGTATGACAGTCTCATCTATCCTTGCGGTGAGGTCATGTATGCTCTTGTTGACTGCTTGAGTAGCTATCCAATGTTGGTGCCACTACAAGAAAAGTTCGATAGACAACGTCCCAAAATCGTCAGACGAAGGTAAGCGATGGCGTCCATAACCCTGCCCGAGCCAAGCGGAAGGGGTAACCTTGCTAGCGTTGTTCATCTTCGTACCGATCTTCATACCTGCCGGTTATGTCCCAAAGAAGCGGCAATAAGTACGGGTTCGTACTTAGCAAGACTTCAAGACGTATAAGCATTCGTCACCGGTCGTCCTTTGTACTTGAGGCACGGGGGGACTTAGAGGACGCAAGAGGAACGTCATAGGAAATATGGTGGGGTTAAGCGGCAGCGCGCAAGCACTAAAAACCTATAGAGACACTCTACAACATTCGTCTACCAGAGAAGTGGAGAGAGCACATAAACTAACAATTCTATACTCTACAAACATAACACAGCCGATGTGTTCCCCCCTCGCAAGGAAATACTTACAAGGGCACTCACATGGTTGACAAGTTTTAACCAGTTATTATTTAAGTTGTTCTATCTTACTATGCAAGTTATTAGTATTGAAACAACAGGTGTAAGTTGTCTATGGTCGAGTCATACAGCTCCAAGTCGTCCATAACCGCGGACACGGCTTATCGATAAGATGTAACCCTGCGGGGGTGCCCAAATGTGCCCACACGCACGATCAACCCACTTGCGACAGGTGGATATCACGACTCGCACTCTCCTTCACTACAACAATGTCCAGGAAGCCACCTAACTAAGTTAAACCCGTATCGAAGTCCGGCCGTATCTCCGAAGCGGACCTAGCTATTTGGGACAACGTACTAGGTGGTTTAGCACACACTGGGGCGATAAAGCACTTCGCAGCGGCTCCGCGACCTATACGTGCATACTAGAAACAAGGGATACAAGGCACACAGGGGCTTCCCAAAATAAAGAAGTAACAGGCTGGCATGCACGCAAACAATAAATGGTAAAACATTACAAACTAGTTGTGGCCACTGGACAAAGCTGTAGATTCTGGCAATGGTCGAGGGGAGACCCAATAAACATACCAACGTGTGGTTAGAGCGCTCAGTCTCGGAACAGATAACAAGAACTCTGGGTCCTAGATATTTAAGAAACACAAGTGAGCCATCATAAAACGATCAGCTGACCCACCGATGCCTCCGCTAACAACTATTAACAAGTAACCATGATACCCTCAACAATTATATCCATAAACCATGTGTCATGATTCCCAACTGATAACCCGATAAGATAGAGATAACGGTAACACGATATTAACAGCACTAGCATGCACTACGACTCGCAAGGCAGACCCGATAACCAAACAATAGTTGTAGGAGGTGGTGGTGGCACTATGGGCTGCTTGAGGTAACAAGTGGATAGGACACGTGACAAGAACGCAACTCAAGGATAGCATAAGGGAGAAGGCAAAATAAAATAGGTGAGCGACTCCTGCGAGACGGGAGTTTAGGAAATGCTTGCCTATTAAAGCTTGTCGAAGATCATCAGGAGAACTGCGTCGTATCTCACAACACCACTTCGCGATCCTATGCGGGAAGAACCAAATGCTGAAACACACAACGTATGCAACTCTTACTACTACGGATAAAGAAGATCTAGCATGATCAAGATGGTATGCATGACATGGCAACGATGATGCAATGCACTTATCCAAATTAATCGGAGTCGGAACCCCGGACAAACAAGTAGGGTTGAAGTTGCATTTCTACCGGCAAGGTTAAAGGTTGTTTAACATGGCAATAGTATGGCAAGGGTGATCTACTTCAATATTAAGCGGAGCGGGGAAAACCCTA
>NC_061510.1:186443296-186478505 GCF_022539505.1 Lolium rigidum | reverse complement strand
GATGCAGCCCGACCTTCGGTCTTCACCGCATCATGTGCTTCATCGCCAAGACGGCACGCTAAGGTGAATCTTCTCCTTTACGCGTGCCTCGAATCGCCTATTTGGGACGATATACTACTTCATACTCCGTCACATCTTGATGATAGGAACTCGACGACAAGTACGGAGGGAAGAGAGGATGCCATGGAGACCCGAGGACGCAAGGCCGATGTCACGGAAGCATGGAAGAGAAGGAGGAAGAAGCGCTGGACGCTCCAGGCCGGAACTTCCGCCCATCCTGGCCGGAACTTCCGCCCAGACGCTGTCAAGACCAAAGGCGCTCCCACAGAAGAGTTGTGGCCGGAACTTCCGCCCCCGATGGCCGGAACTTCCGCCCAGGACCGGAACTTCCGCCCAGGACGGCCGGAACTTCCGCCCCATCGAACCTCAGCCAGAACTCAGCCCACTTTGGCTTGTAACTTACCCCTTCATCCCCTTACCTATAAATAGGAACCTACCCCCACCTTCATGAGGGAGAGATGATGTTTAGATGAATTGGCTTATGCCTCTATTATCCCTTTGTGGATTTGGGAAACCCCCACCTTAGATTACCCATCTATTGTATCCCTCCTTATCCGGATCTTTTTCCATTCTAGTAATTCTATCAATTGAGAATCTCTTGCTTTGCAACTCTATTCTTAGTTGGTCTTTTACTCTTTGGGAATTCTATTTGGATTTGTCGATCTTTTGCAAGAGATTCTACCTTTGGTCTTTCTCTCGCGATTCTATCGGTTGGTGGTTCGGGCCAACGAGGATAACCGATTGTGTGTGTGCGTGTGTTTGTATCGTGTTCTTCGCGTTCATCCACTTCCCCGCGAATCCCCCTCCGCAATCACACTCACCCGGGTCAAACCGTGAAGATTGGGCACACCCTCGGGCTTAGCCCGCATCATATGGTATCAGAGCAAAGGTTGCCACGGATTTGACCCTCCGATTCCACCAATTTCGCCCAAAAAATTGCCCAAAAAAAAAAAAATTCCCCAAAAAATAGCTCGAATTTGGATCTCAGGATTTGTTGCGTTTTTTGTGGTTTTGATCCACAGATCTGTTGTTATTGGTGTTGATCTATCATCCCTCAAATTTTCTCCGTCAAATTCCACCGTTTTCCCCCTCAAATCCAGCGATTTCGGCCCACTTTTCCGCCCGTGTTCGTGCAGTTCGTCTCGCAGATCTCAGATCTGAAAAATCGGGGTATTTCCGGTACTTCCGATCCAATCTACCGGAACTTCCGGCCGGGTCAAAAATCCCCAATTTCTCCATCTTCTTCGCTCGCGCCCGCACGCCTAGCTCGCCCCCGCGCCAGCTCTGCTCGATCGCCCGGCCTCCCTCCACGCTCGCCTCCACGCGCCCGCAGTCGCGCAGCAACAGCCGCCCCGCTCCCGCTTGGCCGTCCCCCGCCGCTCCGCTCGCTCGACACCACGCCCGCATCAGTCGCGCGCCTCACTCCCCAATCGAACCACCGAGCCGCCGCCCCTGGCCACCACCGCGCGCCATCTCACGAGCCGCTGCACAGGCCGCCTCCGGCCCACTTCGCCCGCCCCTGCCGCTGGCCTCGCCTCCATCCACGCCCGCGCCTGCAGCCGCACGCTCGCCAGCAACGCCTCTGCCACACCCGCCTGGCCCGCACGCGCACCAAGCCCACAGCGCCGCCGCTCGCCTCCACTCGCGCTGCCGCACAACCACCGAGCCGTACGCGCGCAAAACATCCACCAAGCCGCCCAGCTCACTTCCACGCAAGCAGCAGCAGCAGGCAACGCAGGACACGCGCAAGATTCCCTGGCCACCATCTTCGTTTCCGCTCAATTCGTGAAGTTTCCAGCTTGTTTTTCCCCAATTTCGCTCCAGCCTATAGAAAATTCCCAGACCGGAAGTACCGGCCGTAGGCAGCGGAACTTCCGCCCAAGCGGTACTTCCGCCTTTGTTCCGCCCAACCTCCGGAAATAGCGATTTTGCTCACAGTAACATTCTGGTTAGTTTTGGACAGTTTCCGGAACTTGGCCGGAAGTAGACCGGAAGTTCCGGCCCGGCGCCCAGTTTTGACCCAAATTCTGTCCAGTTTTGACTCCACTTTTTGCCCCAAATTTTGACAACTTTCCGGCGCCCGTTTGACTCCAAACTTTAACATCATACTCCAACGACTCCACATAGTCTACGTCTAATTTTTGACGATTTTTGGAGCACAACTTTTGACCGCTCGTTTTGACCCAACTTTTCGGGCATTGACTTAATTTGCTCGGTTTCCGATTTGGAGTGCATTGGTTGTCTATTTCTCTTCCGCGCCTACACCAACACCGCGACGACACCTTTGGCACCCCGGATTCCGGCGCAACTTCGACACCATCATCGACACCACCTCGATCATCGCAAGTTTGTGTGCTTGACACCGCCTAACATCAATAGGTATAACTTGCCCCACCCCTTGTAACCCCGTTTCTTTCTTTGTGTACCTATCCCATTGAGAGTGGCTTTCCGAGTGTTGCGAAGCATTGCACAAGTGTCACGACCGTGAGAGGGTGTGTGTGTGCGTTGTGTTGAGCAAAGCTCCGAAGCAAGCTCGGTGAGAAAGATACACAAAATAAGAAAAAGTGTGACATATATATAGAGAAAAAGAAAGCTTCTAAGCATAGAAAAAAAAGTGAAAAAAAAAGTGAAAAAGGAAAAGAAATAGAAAAGAGTGTGTGTCCACCGATACAAAAGAGTGCAAAGCTTGTAAGCACTAAGAGAGAAAAGAGAAGAGTGGCATTTGTGCAAATCTAGTTGCTTCTCTCATATGCAACCAAGCTACGGTCTCTCTTGTGTTGGCGCGACACCGAGCTTATAGTCTTCGTTAGGACCATCTTTGTTACTTGCTCACTTCCTTGGTCGCGCTAACCCCATTGTTCTTCCTTGTGTGTGTTTCCGTGTTTCCTTGACATAGATCACCGCTTTTGACATTTGACTTTGGATCTTACCCACATTTGACAATAGACATTTTCTTTGGTTCTTTTCGTTTGCTATCCACTTCCTCACCTACCACCATATAGAGTTCTTAGCCTTTTGTGTGTGCTTTGAGTGTGTGTGTGAGTACATATCGGTTATTCTCTAACTTGAACCATTTTCTCGATTTTGGTTTGCGAGTTTTGACCTTTTGGTAGTTTTCCTTCCACCACATACATACACCCTTCCTAGTGAGAGCCACCCAAAATGACACCACAAGAAAAGGCCGAGATGAGAGCCTACTTTGCCGAGCTAGAAGCTCTTGAAGCCAATATGACCCCCAAAGACAAAGCCGAGTGCAAATTCTACTTCAAACACCTTGAGAGCAAGAGTGACACACCACATGAGTTGAGTGAGGACGCTTTGATTTCTAACACATTAACCTCTACTCCTCTTGTGTTGTCTTCCTCTTTGCTAGGTTGCTCGGACATCGACGACGCCATTGCCATGGAGACGAGGGACTCCACTATATGTGAGATGAGTGAATCCACTATATGTGAGATGAGCAACTCCACTATATGTGAGATGAGCGACTCCACTATATGTGAGATGAGCGACTCCACTATTTGTGAGATGAGTGCATCCACTACATGTGAGCTTGAGTGCATACACTTCGAGAGCATGAGTGATACACCACATGAGATGAGAGTGGTAGTTGATAGGTCATGTGAGGCCATTTCGAATTCTAACAACTTACCCTCTACCTCTAGTGTGTTTCCTTGTGTCTCTTTAGGTCCCATGGATGACGAGACGTCGATCACGGAAAAGAAGATGTACATGGTGCATGAAGATGATGCTATCACACCATGCTTGATTGAAGATGAACATGGAGGCCACATGGAGCCTACTACTTCCACAACACCTACCTCAAATGAGTCGGACTACAAAGGTACCTATATGGGTGTTGATGATGCCATGATCCCACTAGTGGACATGATGACTTATGAGTGCATGCATGATCTTGATGATACACTTGCTATGTCATATGCTTGTTTCATTTTCCCATGTGATGCTTTGCTTGATAACATTGTTGATCATGTGGAAATACATGCTTGTGACAATATGGTCATGCCATGCTATGAGAGTTTTACTTTCTCTCCTATTGCTTGCAATATGTCGAACAATTGCTCTTTCCCATGTATTGCTTGCAATGATAATGATGCTTGTGTTGTGACAACCTTGCCGAACAATTGCTCTTTCCCTAGGTTTGTCGACACCGATGCTAAAATGTTGAACATGTTTTGTGCTAGATGCTTGCAATACTCTCCCATTAATGCAACCAAAATGTTGAATACTTGCTCTTTCCAATGCTTGGTTTGCAATGATGTTAATATGTTTGTAAATGAGATTGCCCCCATAGCTCTCTCAAATTTTGGAGACTTTGCATATATCCATGTTGAGCACGTTCATGTGTTTACCCCGCATATTCACCATATCTATTATGATGCTTTGCTTAACGCTAATGGTGATGTGCAAAAGAAATGGACCATCATGATGGATGATGTGTTCATATACCATGCACACACGTTCTTTGCTTTGCCTATTGTGTGTGTAGGTACAAGAATGCCAATGTCAACCTCGATTGAGCACGAGTTGACAAAGAGAGCTCTAGAGAGCATAATACAAGTGAGTTCAAGATCGAACCCGGCTCTAATACCTTTACCATGCTTTGCATTGAACATGTCGAACAATTTCTCTTTCTCTTGGTTCTTTTGCAAGCATGATGATGTGATTCTTACCGTTGGTGTTGCCTCAAACAAGTTGAGCAATTTCTCTTTCCTTTGGTTTCTTGGCACGCACGGTTGTGCAAATGTTTTCTTGGTGAACTTGTTGGATGATATGTTGTGTGTTGCACCAAATATGAGGACCAATTTCTCTTTCCAATGGTTTGTGTGCACACATGTTGATGATATTTTGGACACTCTTCCGTATGTGTTTTTGCCAAATTCTCCACTTGTTGCTTCAAGGATGTTGAACAATTTCTCTTTCCGATGCCTTGAGTGCAATAATGCACATGAGTTTCTACATGAGATGGACACCATGGTCGTCTCACAATTTGGAGTTTTTGTGTTCCCGCATTTGGAAGATGTTCATATGGAGTTCTTACACATTGACCTTGCACATGCATTATTCTTGATAAATTTGTGTTGTGCTAACGGTGTTGTGAACATGAATGGACATGTCGTTGATGATATGCTCCTCTATCACGCACACATATACTTTGCTTGGTCTTTGTTGTGTGAAGGTACAAGTGACTTGTGGATGAGCGTCAACGAATGGGTTCAACCCCATACTTCTACTACACAAGATCTCTCAATGAGAGCACACCGTCATTATGCAAAGGTGACCTCCTTCTACTTGCGCTATCTTGCTAAACCCGTGGAACATTGGCTATGCTTTGAGTGTTGTTTGGCTTCTCTTGTGCTATTGGTAGGGCTCTTGAGAAGTGAAGCGACATTCAAGCGTTGGTGTCATCTACCTCCTCTACACATTCATGAAGATTTATCGTCGAGGACGACTCTTTTTCAAGTGGGGGGAGATGATGCAGCCCGACCTTCGGTCTTCACCGCATCATGTGCTTCATCGCCAAGACGGCACGCTAAGGTGAATCTTCTCCTTTACGCGTGCCTCGAATCGCCTATTTGGGACGATATACTACTTCATACTCCGTCACATCTTGATGATAGGAACTCGACGACAAGTACGGAGGGAAGAGAGGATGCCATGGAGACCCGAGGACGCAAGGCCGATGTCACGGAAGCATGGAAGAGAAGGAGGAAGAAGCGCTGGACGCTCCAGGCCGGAACTTCCGCCCATCCTGGCCGGAACTTCCGCCCAGATGCTGTCAAGACCAAAGGCGCTCCCACAGAGAGTTGTGGCCGGAACTTCCGCCCCCGATGGCCGGAACTTCCGCCCAGGACCGGAACTTCCGCCCAGGACGGCCGGAACTTCCGCCCCATCGAACCTCAGCCAGAACTCAGCCCACTTTGGCTTGTAACTTCCCCCTTCATCCCCTTACCTATAAATAGGAACCTACCCCCACCTTCATGAGGGAGAGATGATGTTTAGATGAATTGGCTTATGCCTCTATTATCCCTTTGTGGATTTGGGAAACCCCCACCTTAGATTACCCATCTATTGTATCCCTCCTTATCCGGATCTTTTTCCATTCTAGTAATTCTATCAATTGAGAATCTCTTGCTTTGCAACTCTATTCTTAGTTGGTCTTTTACTCTTTGGGAATTCTATTTGGATTTGTCGATCTTTTGCAAGAGATTCTACCTTTGGTCTTTCTCTCGCGATTCTATCGGTTGGTGGTTCGGGCCAACGAGGATAACCGATTGTGTGTGTGCGTGTGTTTGTATCGTGTTCTTCGCGTTCATCCACTTCCCCGCGAATCCCCCTCCGCAATCACACTCACCCGGGTCAAACCGTGAAGATTGGGCACACCCTCGGGCTTAGCCCGCATCAGTTACTCTCTCTCCTTCCCCAAGCTCTTCCTCTCCAATCCCAATCTCTCTCCGGGGAATTCTACCGCGTGTCTCTTCCACGGAGATTCTATTGGCGTGGTCCATCGAGCCACGGAGGTAAGCATCGGGTGTATCGGGTTGGTGTGTGTGCGTGAGTCTCGGAGTTCCTCGTGTTCATCGCCGTGTTCTTCGTGTTCCTCGCGTTTTCCCATCTCCCCTTTGGTTTCGACGTCAATCCGCAAGATCGGGCCACACACGGGGTCTTAGACCTCATCAAAGAGAAAGTAAAATAAAACTTTTAACTGACTAGAATTTGTGCATAGTGTATTTTTTAAATCTTAGATCCGAAAAAGCCTTTCAGAATATGCGCCTTGTGTTTATTTGATGGGTGTACATGTGTTCGACAAGAGTATACGGTTAGGAAGCATTATATGATTTTAATTTGGTTTAGTTACTTGTCAGCATCATTCGTCAACGGGAGTGACACGGAGGGTGAACATGCAGCGCAGATGTTGAAGATTGTCGTCGTGGTTGCCGGGTAAGAGTGCCTCGTTAGATTCGAGCTCCTTGAGAATGGCCTCACGAACGTAATTGGGGTGAAAACTGTAATTTGATATAGTATTACACACGTGTATGTGTTATGGTTATGTATGTACCCCCCTATTCCGCGTCTAGATGAAGTTGGTAAGCTTTTTTAGTAGGGAGTACCTTTTTCCCGCTGGCACATGTGGTTTAATAAAGGAAAGATAAGTTCGGGGCTATGGAAAAATTGTTCCATGATTCCTTAGTAGCATCATTAATATGAAAAGAAAATAAATCTTACTATAAGTATGATCGAAGGGACATTTGCTCAGCAAGGATCATTACGGCCTTAGTACCTCCAGTTCTCCACAGACTTTCACAATTTGAGAACTCATAGAGAATATATCATGGAATGGGATGAGATCTACATCTACATGTAAACTGACATGGACGTTGAAACAATTTGAAGTTTCCTGTTTGTAATATACTAGGAAAATTGCCCGTGCGATGCACCGGGAAAAATGCATTGCAACAGTTAACGGTCACCGGATGCATTGAGTTCATAACATGTTTGAGCGCTGTTGTGTAGCTACTCTTCATGTCACCAATAGCTACCTCCATCTCTTGGTGGTCAATGAAGTGGTCGTAGCGCGTATTGTGCTTGTGGTCGCACACCGTCTTCTTCGACTACCCAACCTCCCTATAAGGTCACTAAACACGATGTAATTCCTGATGCTCACATTTAGGATCTCGATAAAGACATTCGCTGCGGCACTTTGCGAGCAATTGTCCATGAATGACCTGTCGATGAAGTCTTTTTTGAGACCAGTGGGTATGCTTTGTGGTATATTAGGTTTAAATTTATATTAGTATTCTATTATTATTTATTATTTTCTTGTATTTCAGTGCAACAAAAATGACGTAGCTATGGTAAAATTTGCACATTACAATTTGAAATCAACTAAAACTAAAATTAAAAGCAAATGAAAGATTAGATGAGAAAGATTTGGTACAAAAAATTGCAAAGCACAAACAACGTTAGCAAAAACTTTTTTCCCCGAACACATCTAGTAGCAGCATCCAGCTGGCCAGCGCCGGCCGCATTCCAGTACAGCATCACAACAGTCATTCTCTAACTCAATTGGTCCAGCGCCCAAGGACATCATGCAGTGTAGGTCATGAGAGCATCTCCACCAGCGGCCCCTAAGTAAGCGCCGGCAGGGGTGTATAGGGGGCGCCGGCATAGCATCCTCTATTAGGGATGCTGCTCCCACACCGGCGCCTCCAAACCGGCGGTCCCGATAGATTTTGAAAGTTAAAATCAAATTTTAAAAATGATATTCATACGAAGTTCGAACGAAATTTGTACAAATTTAAGGTGAATTTAAACTAAAAAACTAAAAAAACATCTAGCGGTGCTGGGAGTCGAAGGTGCTGAAGTCTAGCTCGTCGCCGTCGTCGTTGGATGCCCCGAAGGACCAGGCTGTCGTCCTTGTCGGCCTCCTCCTCGTCGGCCTTCTCCTCCTTTGGCGCCGGCAGCTCCGATGGTCCGATGAGGTCGACGAAGTTGGCGTCGTGATCCCTGGCGGACCACACCGCCGCCTGCCGCAGGTCCAACGTAATATGCCGGTAGTCCTCGTCGACAGAGTGGCCGACCATGCACTTTAGGCCGAGGAATTCCTCCTCGTCGTCGTCACCACGGAGGGACGCCTGCACCTCCGCATCTTTCTCCCACCATTTCTTCTTCGCCGGCGGAAGTGGTGGCGAGGCCGCGGCGTCCTCCTCCTTGACGCGGGGGCGGCGGCCCGACCCCGTCATCCGACGGGCCGGAGCAGAGGATGCGCACTTCGCCTCATCGTGGATGACGACGCCTCCGGAAGGAGGCGCGGGCGCGGCCGAGTGCGTGCGTGCGATGACAGATGACGATCCGGTGCGCGAGCTTCCGCACGCCGCGGTCCTTTCCGGTGCCCTCTGCAGAGTCGACGCTGCCGGCGCCATGCACGCCGCCTACGGGAAGTACAGCGTGTCCCGTTTCCTGTCGCCACGGACGCGCTGGCGGAAGCCGTACAGTCGAACGGTTCTGTCAACGTCGCAGCCCGTCTACCGACGGTGTCGAAGAGGTCGCGCGAGCGGTCGGTCGCCCGCGCGAGCTCGATGGTGCACTCATCTTCGAAACGCCGTGCCCAGGCTGTACTATCGACCGCGTTGTCCGGCAAGTTCCTCTCCTCCGGCGTCATGAGGCTCCGCCGTTCCCTGGCGAGGGCCCACGTATATGGTCCTGGCGGTGGCGACCGTGGCACGGCGAATCCGCAGTTGGAGAAGTGCCAGTCGTGCGGCAGTTTGTACTGTACTGGCACGGGGATGCGGTGCCAGTACAGTACGTCAGCCTCGTCGAGGCTGAGCTGCAACGAGCGGAGCACGCCGCCGCTGCCGCCGGCCTCGTTGTCGTGCGCCATCGTCGATGGGGTGCGTGGGAGGTTTGCACGGTGATTGGACGACGGCGGCTAGAGTTGGAAGGCGGGGAACAGAGTGAAGTGTGCGCCGCTAGGGTTTTAAGGGAGGCGGCGGACGTGTATTGAAGGCGCGTGGGAAAGGTAGGTGGACGCCGCGTGGCCAGTCGCCACCCTCGCCGCTTGGGTTTCCGCGCAGGAGGCCATTAACGGCGACAACCAACCTCCCCGTGTTGTTTCCGATGCGAACCGCCACGTCTCTCGCTGACAAGGCGCCCCCACCCACGAAAATCGTCGTTCCGCGAGGCGCCGGCGCGCCGATTCGCGCCCTTCGCCAAGGGGCCGGCATGGGGTTGCCAGCGCTTCTATTGGGCTCAAAAAGCACCGCGCCGTTTGGGGCGCACCGGTGTGAGCGCATATTTGCTACCGGCCCCTAAAACGCTATCGTGCCGCCGGTAAAGATGCTTTTAACAGCTTCAGCAAATTCAGACTATTCAGTGAGTATATCCCTCCGGGTTATAGCTAGTAGAGAAGATTGATTCACCAGGCATCGACCACTACCTTGTCTAATGTCCTGAACAAAGGAATTCCATATTAATTAGCTTTGAAGGCAACACATTTATCCAACTTTTGAATCATTCATCATTCATCTCCTTCGGATGCCAAGAACAGAGCGACGGTTCACATCAACATTGCCACTGTGCTTTGTCTCCAGTAGAATGCTTCAGCCACTTCCCCCATCAGGAATACCCGAAATTACAGTCCAAAATAATTATTAAGCTGAGGAAATCCCGAAATTCGTTCTAGCTGTGACGTCCATTGTTGCCACGACCCATCTGTATTATCTCTGACATTAAAGGCGCAGGTTCTTCGGGCAAGTAATAAGGGTCCCAATCTGTGACGCAGCGTCTAAGTTCGAATTGGACGAAGAACTCCTGCATCCCATAGCGTTGGATCTGACGGAGGGCATGTCACCGTCCATACGACCATGCTCCTCCTATTCTGTGCCGTCGTCGTGCCCGACGGTGGCATCCTTGCACTCCATATCCCCCATACACGGCGCCGGCGCTTTGGAGGTGCTCAACCACGGTTTCCACGGATCTAGCTGGACCATGACTTCCACCAGCGGGAGCTGTTGAATTCCGATACTTCATAAATTTCGACGGCAACGAACTTTGATCTCGATCTTTATTTCTGCTCATTGGATTGGATTATAAAGGATCTCTCTTTTTTCGAAATTCATCCGAACATGTCCTACTCGTATACGTCAAGAAACGCAATGGGCCATAGGGGGCTCGGGGTAACGTTGATAGGGGTGTAGAGCGCGATGGTGCAGGCGTTGGCTGGGTTGGGCCGCGTTCGGGAAAGTTCATGGCCCACTTCGACGGCCAGGCGATGATATGGACGAAGAAACATAAAAAACGAATCGTTTTTCTTCACTTAAGCGGTGGCAGTGTTGTAATTTCGGTCAAAAATCAGGGGTAGAAAAAGCTGGATCAACAAGAAGCTCTTTTGATTTTATTATTAGGTATAGATTTGGCTAAGGATATATTAGACGTGCGTGGCACGTGCACCTTTACTAGTAATAGAAAAAAATAAGACTGGTATTTGTGGCCTGGCCCAACAATTGCATATGAGAGCGCTCAAGGCCGGGGACGCTAAGCTCTACGCGAGAAACGCCACAGCTCGTCTGCATTGAGGGCGACCGCGCCGGCACATCGATACCCCAGTCTGCATCGAGGGCGACCGCCGCCGCCGCCACCGGATCGGCCCGATCCTGCATCGCCAGCGAGCGACGCCGCCACCAAGTCGGTCTTGTGCTGCATCGCGGGCGACTGCCGCCGCCAACAGGTCGGGCTAGTTTTGCATCGCCGGCGACCTAGACCGCCACCAGTTCTACGCCACCGCAACATCGAGAGGCGCCGCCACCAATCTCGCTACCAGGCACGTCGACCCCGAAGCATCTTAGGAGAAGGTACCTACTGCTGTGGGCTAGCTGCTAAGAACCACAAATCATCGAAACATCCACGTCAGTTCAAAGAAAAGTTTAGTAAAATAAGAAATTCCTTTATGCACTCCGTATTTGTCTACAGAACGAAAATCCAGGGTACAAACATTATCTCCCTAGAAAATGTGGCCTCTGTTAAATAATCTCTACAGAGAAATTGAGAGTGAGATCAGGCGATGGCTCTAAATATTTTGCTACTGTTTTTCGTACTAGTTATTTATGGAATTGAGTAACTGATAACTGGAAAAGCAAAAATCTGCACAATCAGATTCGAAAATGTAGCACCTCAACTGTTATACATTATAATTAGGAATTCATAATACAAACATAGCTAAAGAAGAGGAGCCCCAAGTATCCAAAAGAATGTGCAAACCTTCTTAAAGGAGCATGGGCGCCCTGAAGGCCTGAAGTTCCAGCAGCTGCATTTATTTGATTCCCAGGTAGCTGCTAGGTGCTGATGTGTGTTATGTAATTCTAGGGAACTAGTTTGTTTGTTTCATATCAACATATTATGAATTGTCATGACTGCTGAATGTTTTCTTTCCCTGTTCTATCTTCCCCTTGAATGAAAGGAAATGATAGCTTATGAAAAGGTCTGAGAAAGAGCATTGTCTCCGGTGAACATTTGCACCTGTCAGACCAAAGGGCTCATGTCTTAGTCTCTTTGCTGTGTTACATCCAAGTTG
The DNA here is from genome assembly GCF_022539505.1 of Lolium rigidum. Lineage (NCBI taxonomy): Eukaryota > Viridiplantae > Streptophyta > Magnoliopsida > Poales > Poaceae > Lolium > Lolium rigidum. Next base: position 186,466,354 of record NC_061510.1, on the reverse strand, counting down.
ACATTGGAAGACTGACCCGTTTCTCTCTAATCAATGACAGATGTGCACAACACAGGCTTGCAGTATGCTGCTCCAGCGGCCAGGCCCCGTGGTCTTGAAGTTCTCCACCCTCCGATTCCTTTCCCACCTCTCACTCCATAATACATGAGTCCACAGCAGGGCTCCTGGTAGGGAGAACTGAACACTTTTTTAGATGAGAATCGGAACGGTGGATGAAAGATGACAGCATTGTTACATCGGAGGATTGAATAAAACCTCACCTGCATGTTTTTGAGGTTCCAGGAACCTGTCTCTAAACTGTGACATTTATTTGTAGGCGACAATGCTTCTTTTCCAGATCATCTTGTGCAAAGTATGATACTTGTATTTGATTAGCTTACAAGGATTGCAATAGTATTTTCGTAGATTGCTGTAAAATGATGTCAGTTGGATACTTTGTATAACATGGACGTAATGCAACATACTAGCCTTTTTTTTTGAGAGCATGCCAAGGGCATACCATACTTTTATAGAAGAGAGCAAAACATTTACAAGAGGCCAACCAAGGCTGCAAACAACCCTGGCAGCACAACACCTACACGCACACACTCACCCTCCTCCTAAACCCCGAAGCCTACTCTCTCGAGGCAGGCGCACTCCCTCCGGCATGAGCCAACTCCCATAGATATAGCTCCTCCTTGATCCTCTCCGTCAGCTGTGTTGCGTCGCATAGGTCCCTTTGATTGCCAAAAACTCGGGCATTCCTTTGCTTCCAAAGCATCCACGCGGTCAGGATCACCATAGTATCAAACGAGCGTCTGTTAACGGTCGGAACCTCCTCCCGTGCCCTGTTCCACCAAGCCTCCAGCCTACTGTTCTGGTCGGGGTTTTGGACGTGGAAGTCCCTCTCTGTGAGACAGCCAAGCCATACCTCCCTGGCGAAGACGCACTGTACCAGAATGTGATCAACCTTGTCTTCTTCCTGGAGGCAAGTGTAGCATACGGATGCCTGTTCCTGTAGCCCGTGTCTCGCTCTTCTATCCGAGGTCCAAAGCCTGTACCGCAGGGCCAACCAGATGAAGATTTTGCACTTCAAGGTCGCATTGCTCTTCCAGATCCAATCTGCCGCTTCCGACCTTATTCTCCCGTGACAAAGCATCCTATAAGTATCTCCTGCGGAGTAAGAACCCTTCGCCGCGCCCTTCCAGGTAAACCTGTCCTCCAAGGTCGTTGTTGAGCTCCATCTCTCTGACATGCAACCATAGCCGTATGCACTGCATTCTCCCTTCTTCAGATAGATCGCCTTGCACGTCCAGCATCCATTTGTTATCCGTGAGGGCCTCGGCCACCAATCTGCAATTTCTCCTTCTCGTGGGAACGGCGGCAACAACTTGGGGTGCAATGTCCTCCAGAGACAACCCATTCAACCATCGATCCGACCAAAAAAGTGTCTTCCTTCCATCGCCAAGATGTATCTTTGCGAGACTGTGAAACACCGCCGTGGCCTCATTATCCTGAAGTTGTGGCAATCCTTGCCAAGGCCTGGATGGATCTGTGCGTCGCAACCAGGCCCATCTGGCTCTCAAAGCCAACCCCTGCAGCCTCAAATCCTTGACTCCTAAAACCCCAAAGGCGGTGGGCTGGCTAATCTCCTCCCATGCTACCAGGCACTGTCCTCCATTCACTTTCCTCTTCCCTGTCCAGAAGAAGGATCGGATCCACTTGACGACCTCCTCGAGCAGCCATGTCGGCGCATCTGCTACAAGCAGGTGATGTACAGGCCTCGCTAGGACAACGGACTTGATTAAGACCAATCTTCCTTGCCGCGCGATCAAGCCTCTTTGCCAGGCAGGGATACAATTAAGAGTTTTGTCAAGCACCGGCTGCCATTCGTTCCTCGTCAGGGGTCTAAGAGCCAGCTGTAACCCCAGGTATTTGATGGGGAAGTCTGACAGCGCACATCCGAGGATGGATCGAACTCTGCCCTTATCCTCATCCTCTCCTCTGATCAGTGTTGCTGCTGTTTTGGCATAATTAACCCGGAGTCCGGAAGCAATTCCAAACATGTCCAAGATCTCCTTAGTTGCCCTTAGTTCGCCTTCCTCCGGCCGCATGAAGAGCACTACATCATCTGCGTATACCGACAACCTATGAATCGGGGAGATATTGGCGATGCCCTGGTAAATTTGCGCATGGACAGCCCTCACAATGGCTGCTGTCAGCACCTCCATCCCGATCACAAAGAGCATCGGGGAAGTGGGGTCCCCCTGCCTAAGACCCCGTACGTATCGAATATTTGGCCCCGGCACTCCATTAACGGTGACTCTGGTCGAGGCCGAGGAGAGGAGAATCGCAATCCATCTACGGAACATGTCGCCGAAACCCATCTTTGCCAAAACCTCGAAGAGGAAGCTCCATGAGATGGAGTCAAACGCTCTTGAGATGTCTAGTTTTAGAAGCACCCCTTTTACACGCCTCTGATTAATCTTCCTTGCAACTTGCCTAACAAGCACAAAGTTGTCGTGCAGGCTCCTCCCTTTAACGAATGCAGACTGGTTCGGACTGACCAGCTCTCCTAACCGCGGCCTGAGCCTGTTCGCCAATAACTTGGAGAACAGTTTGGAGAAACTGTGCACGAGGCTGATCGGGCGGTAATCTCCTATCTCCACCGCTCCAGGCTTCTTGGGTATGAGTGTTATCAGGGCTTTATTCAGCTTGGCAAACCCGCGACCGTCCCCAACTGCAAGTTTCTGGAGGCCTGCCATAATGTCTCCTTTAATAATCGGCCACGCGACCTGGTAGAACACTCCAGTAAAGCCGTCCGGCCCAGGCGCACGATCATGCGGTAGTTCCTTGACTATGCCCCAGACTTCCTCCTCCGAAAAAAGCCCTTGTAAGCTGTCCAAGTTCACCGCTTGGATATTGAGCGCCTCCAGGTCCAGTGTGTAGTCCCTATTCTGGACTGTCCCAAGTAAGTTTATGTAAGCATCCGTGAACGCCTGCACCTTTCCCTCCTGGTCTGTGATTGTGCTCTCTCCAATGTTGACGGCAGTGATATAGTTCATGGACCGTCTTCCATTGGCCACCGAGTGGAACAGCCTCGTATTTGCGTCTCCCTCTCTTATCCATCTAAGTCTGGATCGCTGCCTAGCGATAGTTCTTTCCAACGAGGCAAGGCCCAAAATCGAGTGTTTAAGAGTCCTACGAAGCCATCTCTCTCCATCCGAGAGCCTCCTTTGCTCCTGCGCCACATCCAACTTGAAAATAATCATACTAGCCTTGAACACATAACGCGCAACAAGATCGGTACTGAAGAACAACCCTCTGGATCGATGACCAAATCCACATTGGTATGTAACAACCTGGCTGATATCCAGACCATGTACAAAAATGACATTGACACGGCCTTTCACAACATCTTGGCATTGAGGATGCTGCTCCCAATGGTGTCGACATTTCCATCACCCCCAAAGGCGACGGCACGAACTGCTGGTAGTTAAACTCATCCCTGGTAGGTTTTTGAATAACACCCTTACAAAAGAACGACTACTAAAAGACAAAAACTTAGCAGTAGAATTACAAAATAAAGTGCCCACACGATTGTTGCGGATTTTAAATGGCGAAAATACAAGATATAGGAAAAAATTACAAATTTTGACAAGACATCACTCACCATGAAGACTGCCGTTGATATTGCCACACCAGGTCTTAGTGACATAGCCTATAGCCATGCCGATAGGCGTGCCGAATAAAGCACCCGGGTTATCTGGCAAGGTTGTGAGGCCCACGACCCAAAGCTTTGAAGGTCCAAAAGCCCAGAGAATTTCAGATAAAGAATATAGAGTTGTATTAGGAATTATGTAACGATATGGGAAAGGCCAAATACGCCTTCTCGCAGTTTGTAACTTATATGACACGAAATCCCTCAGCTCCACCTCCTATATAAAGGGAAGCCGAGGGAAGAGAAAAGGATCGAATCAATTGTCAACAAAGCTACCGTAACTTAGTCAGAACACCTTTGTCGGCTGAAACCTTCGAGCTCTACTTGCTCTCTACTTATTATGAAACCCTAAGTCTGTTCTTTAGGCATTGACAAGTTAATACCTTGTCACTTATACTTGTGCTTGCGGCTAAGGTTTTCTTCATCAACAGGGTAGACTTTGTATAGCATCGCATTGCCGTCCACTTGGGGCACCACTTGATTGGAGATTACCACTGCCACCCAAAACAAGAAAAAGTAAAATAACTCAAATGAGTTAAAAGAGTACCATCAAGAAGAATAAGGTAGCAAACCAAACGTTCCTTTCCGTAATTTGGCTCATATATTCTTTCCACAATTATATATGATAAATTATAAAAGATGATGGTTTCATGATTCACCGACAGCTAATGGAAAAAGTGATGTAGCCCCGCCCAAGGACGACACTACACCAAGGCCAACTAGTCCCCCAAGTGGACCAATGACTCGATCCCGAGTGAAAGCTCTACATGTCAAGGTGAACTCAATCCTCTCTACACTCGACCTCAACACTACTTTGGATGAAATGCTACCTCATGCCAATGTTCTATGTGTCATCACATACGAGCCTCGAGAGGAGTACGCCAAGGGTGGCCCAACACCGGACAAGGAAGGAGAAGGAGAACCACTTCAGCTGGAGGCCACAGCCCAGGGCCGGCACTGTCGCCCCCTACAGGCCGGCACTGCCGCTGGGCACACCCCGGCACTGCTGGCCACGACACCCCGGCACTGCCGCCCGAGCATGCCGACACTGCCGGCTAGGGCACGCCGGCACTGCCGGCCGGAGTGAAGGAGATATGCCCTAGAGGCAATAATAAAAGTGGTTATTATTTATATCTCTATGTTTATGATAAATGTTTATATGTCATGCTATAATTGTATTAACCGAAACATTAGTACATGTGTGATATGTAGACAACAAGAAGTCCCTAGTATGCCTCTTAAACTAGCTTGTTGATTAATGGATGATTAGTTTCATAATCATGAACATTGGATGTTATTAATAACAAGGTTATATCATTATATGAATGATGTAATGGACACACCCAATTAAGCGTAGCATAAGATCTCGTCATTAAGTTATTTGCTATAAGCTTTCGATACATAGTTACCTAGTCCTTATGACCATGAGATCATGTAAATCACTTATACCGGAAAGGTACTTTGATTACACCAAACACCACTCGCGTAAATGGGTGGCTATAAAGGTGGGATTAAGTATCCGGAAAGTATGAGTTGAGGCATATGGATCAACGAGTGGGATTTGTCCATCCCGATGACGGATAGATATACTCCGGGCCCTCTCGGTGGAATGTCGTCTAATGTCTTGCAAGCATATGAATGAGTTCATAAGAGACCACATACCACGGTACGAGTAAAGAGTACTTGTCAGGAAACGAGGTTGAACAAGGTATGGAGTGATACCGAAGATCAAACCTCGGACAAGTAAAATATCGCGTGACAAAAGGAATTGATATCGTATGTGAATGGTTCATTCGATCACTAAAGTCATCGTTGAATATGTGGGAGCCATTATGGATCTCCAGATCCTGCTATTGGTTATTGGTCGGAGTAAGTACTCAACCATGTCCGCATAGTTCACGAACCGTAGGGTGACACACTTAAAGTTGGATGTTGAAATGGTAGTTCTTGAATATGGAATGGAGTTGGAATATTTGTTCGAAGTCCCGGATGTGATCCCGGACATCACGAGGAGTTCCGAATGGTCCGGAGAATAAGATTCATATATAGGATGTCATTTTATGTGAATAAAATGTCGCGGAAGGTTCTATGGAAGGTTCTAGAAGGTTCTAGAAAAGTCCGGAAGAAACCACCAAGGAAGGTGGAGTCCACATGGGACTCCACCTCCATGGCCGGCCAACCCTAGTGGGGGAGGAGTCCCAAGTGGACTCCCCTTAGGGGGCCGGCCACCCCCACATGGGAGGTGGAACTCCCACCTTGGTGGGAGTCCTAGCTTGGCTAGGTTTCCCCCCTCCTATGGAAGGTTTTTGGTTCGGGTCTTATTCGAAGACTTGGACACCACCTCTTGGGGTTCCACCTATATAATGAGGGGCCAAGGGGAGGGGGCCGGCCACCCCAAGACCACAGCCCGGCCGCCCCCTGAGTGGCCGGCCACCCCCTCCCAAACCCTAGCCGCCCCCCTTCTCCTTCATAGCTCCCGCGTGCTTTAGCGAAGCTCCGCCGGAGTTCTCCACCGCCACCGACACCACGCCGTCGTGCTGTCGGATTCAAGAGGAGCTACTACTTCCGCTGCCCGCCGGAACGGGAGGTGGACGTCGTCTTCATCAACAACCGAACGTGTGACCAAGTACGGAGGTGCTGCCCGTTCGTGGCGCCGGAACCGATCGTGATCAAGATCTTCTACGCGCTTTTGCAAGCGGCAAGTGAACGTCTACCGCAGCAACAAGAGCCTCATCTTGTAGGCTTTGGAATCTCTTCAAGGGTGAGACTCGATACCCCCTCGTTGCTACCGTCTTCTAGATTGCATCTTGGCTTGGATTGCGTGTTCGCGGTAGGAAATTTTTTGTTTTCTATGCAACGTTATCCTACACGGAGCACCCCGGCACTGCCGGTCCCACCAAAGTCAACTTCATCTGAACCGTCCATTATAATCTTGTGGCTTTGTTTATTTTGTACAAATGACTAAGTTACCCCTGCTCCGAATCTGGACTGTATGTATCTCATTCCCCACCTAGATTAGGGTTAGACAATGATTTGAGAAGAAACTTGAGCTTTGTCTCCCTAGAACCATAGTTCTTTGTATCAAGGCACTCTTGTGGAATCTTACTCTCTTCATGGATGATTCTAGGGCCACCCCTCTCTCATCCAAGTTCTAGAGTGGATCTCATCCCCCAATCTTTCTCTTCTTGGATTCTACCTAAGGGTCTCTCGAAGGATTGATTCTATTGGTTTGGTCTAACCTACCAAGGGAGTATAATTGGTTTGTATTGGGTTTGTGTGTGTTTGTGGTTTGGATCTTGTGTTCTTCTTCCTCTTCCACCTTTTCCATCCATAAACTTGGTCAAATTCATGAGATCTGGGCACATCCTAGCCCTAAGGCCTCATCATATGGTATCAGAAGCTCTGGGTTACCACGGATTTGACCCTCCACCCACCCAATTTCACCTCTAAAAATTTTCCAAAAGAAACCCAAAAAAGCCCTTAATTGCCTTTGGTCAGATCTGCGATTTTGTTGAGTTTTGAGTGGTTTTGGTCCATTGATTTCGTGTCCCTAGGGTTGATCTACCTTTGCCTTGCGTTTCTAGCCGTCAATTTCTTCGATTTCGTTGTTTTGGTTGAATTTGGGTCCATTTCGCGAAGAACAAGTTCGTGATGTTCATCAGGGACCGGCACTGCCGCCCCTGCCAGGCCGGCACTGCCGCCGCCCCAAGGCTGGCACTGTCGCCAGGAGCCAGAAACTGCTCCCCAAACCCAAATTCAACCACGATTTCACCTTTGTGTTTGGTTTCTGGTTTTGAGTGCCTTAGTTGTATCCACTACCACCGCAGCGAAGATGCAAAAACGAAGACAACCTCGGCACCCCGGATCTCCAAACGTACTTTGACACCCACCACCACCACCATCGCAAGTTGAGTGAACATCACCGCCTACAAACCATCTAGGTATAACTTGCATTGCCTTGTAGCCCCTCTTCCTTTTGCGACCTATCCTATCGAGCATTGCTTATGAAGTGTTGCGAGACATTGGACGTGGCTCCGATTGTGAGGTTGTGTGTGTAGTGGGGAGTGAAGCTTATAAGCAAGACACTCGTGCGGAAACATAGCAAAAGCAAGGCTAACACCATCATAGTGTGTGAAAAGCCGGAAAATACACAAAAAGAGCAAACGAGTGCAAGTGCCACCATATACAAAAGAGTAAAAAGCTTTTAAGCAAAAGAGAGAGAAGAGAAGAGAGGCCGCATGTGAATCTTGTTGTCTCCCAATTTGCAACTCAAGCTTTGAGCTCTTCTTGTGTTAGTGTGATGCCGAGCTGGTCTTTGTAGACCATCTTGTTTTTCCGCTCATTCCTTGGTCGCACTAACCCCGATCATCTCGTGTGTGTGTGTTCCACATCATTCGTGTTTCCGTGGTCACCATTTGGACATTTGATTTTTGGAGCTTACCCACTTTTAACAATACACTTGATTTCGGATTTCGTCTCTTGGCTTTCCACCATACTCACCTACCACCATACTTTCTAGCTTTTGCGTGTGTTGTTGCGTGTGTAACCCAATACAAATTGGTTTTTCTCTTGGTTTCGTTAGTGGACCCAATTCCATCATTCCAAGGTGAGACTTGAAGGTAGTTGCCTTCCACTAACATACACAACCTAGCTTTTATCTTCACATCATGGATAGGAACGGATACGAGGCAAGAGGAAAGATGGAGTCCTCCGCAACACCGAGAGGTTGGCTACCCAACACAATCTTTGGACACAATGCCAAGAGTTCAAGGAGCAGCTCGCCTTGTTCGAGACGCGCATTGACGAGCAATATGAAGAAGTGGCCCACAACTTCACCATCGTCAACCAAGATATGGCCCTACTTCGAGAAGCCACAAGCAACTTGAATGGCCAAATGGCAGCCAATGATGCGAAAATGGAGCGGCGCATGAATAGCCTCGAGCGGCGCCATCAACAAATTGGGTCGCCGTCGCCGTCACCGTCACCGCTCTACTTCATCATCATCAAGCTCTTCACAAGATTACTACTCCCATGGTTGTCACACGTCATCAAGCTCCAACTCAGGGCGCGAAGACTCTCATCGACTTCATCCACACCATGATCGCCATGAAGACTCACGCACCAGCTCAAGGCGAGGAGAGATTCATCGACAGGCTCGCCCAAATTAGCGTCCTCATCAAGACGAAGTACCACACCATGACCGCCATCCACATGATCGCCATGCCCACCATGGGCGTGACGACCAACCCCACGACAACGTCATACTCAACATGGACCCGACTCCTTATCGCGAGCCACACATTGATGCTCAAGACCAAGGTCATCAAGATCAACCCTGGCGTGACCTCCGGAATCATCCACGCCACAACAAAAATGGAAGAGGAGACCTGGCGAATGCCGAAGATGAGGATGCCAACCACGGACATCACCAAGATCTTCATCAACACCGTCATCGCGCACCAAGAGAAGCAAGTGTGCAAGTGGAACGCCAACCCAATATTATGGTTGGCCGCGGAAGACCTCCTCATCCACCACAACTCGGAAAGAGATGAAGGCATGAGACCTCTCCGAAGGAACTTGGAGGATGAAGAAAATATGTATAGCAAGCTCAAATTCCACATGCCCAAGTTCAAGAGTGAAGACGACGCCGAAGCCTACCTCTCATGGGCCCTCAAGGTTGACAAGATATTCCGCATCCACAACTACTCCGGTGCAAAGAAGGTGGCCATGGCATCACTTGAATTTGAAGATTATGCAAACACTTATTGGGAGAAAATTGTCACTCTAAGGGATGAAAGGGTGAGCCCCCCATTGACACTTGGGAAGAGATGAAAGAGTAGATGCAAGCTCGCTTTGTGCCCGCTCACTACATGACCGAACTCTTCAACAAACTCCAAAAATTGAAAAAAGGCACCAAGACCGTTGAGGAGCTCTATAAGGAGATGGAGTTGACTATGATGCGAGCCAACATCCAAGAATCTGAGAATGGTCTAAACTATCCCATCAAGAGAATTGTGGAGTTCCAACCATACTCCAACATGGTTGAGTTGGTACACCAAGCGTCCAAGGCCGAGCGTCAAGTCAATGAGAACATCAAGTTCACCAAGTCCAAGTCCTACTTCACCTCCAAGCTTGCTACAACCGCTCCTACAACAAGTGCCGAGCCATCCATTTCCTCTGCACCATCCAAGCAAATGAGTATCCAAAGTCGCATGAAGCAACCGGTGACTTCAACCGCCTCCTCAAAGGCTTCTACGGGACCTTCAAATCTCACATGCTTCAAGTGCAGAACACAAGGACACAAGTCCTTTGAGTGCACAAATACCAAGGTCATGATCACCATGGAGAATGGCGACATAGAGACGCTAAGTGAAGGTGAATATGAAGCACTTGTCCAAGCCAACGTTGCTAATGAAGAAGATTACGATGAAGGAAGTGGAGAAGACCCTCTCCTATGTGTACATGACCCAAGCCCCTCACTTGTGGTCACAAGGGTGTTAACTACTCAACCACAAGCTATAGAACACCAACAGTGCAACATCTTTCAAACCCGTGCCGGTATTGAAGGCACGTCAATCAAGGTCATCATCGATGGAGGGAGTTGCCACAACCCCGCAAGCACCAAATTGTGTGAGAAGATCAACCTCACGCTCCGCAAGCATCCGCACCCATACCATGTCCAATGGTTGAGTGACAAGGGCAACGTCAAGATACAACACACCGTCACCGTCAACTTCAAGATTGGCCCTTATGAGGACACCATTGAGTGTGAGGTGGTGCCCATGACGGTGTGCCACATGTTGCTTGGCCGCCCATGGAAATATGTCAAGAAAGAAAAACATGATGGTTACACAAATGCCTATAGCTTCAAGGTCGCCGACAAGTCCTTCCTCCTATGCCCAATGACTCCTAGCCAAGTAATTGCGGACAATGCAAAGGCTTTAGCGAGGGCTAAGGAAACCACTATCAATAGTGAGATGAGAGGTGAGAGAGTGATCCACCAAAAAGAGAGTGAGCTCCACAAGCCTTACGTGAGTGAAATGAAGAGTGTCCGCATAGCCACTTAAAGTGAGTTGAGAGAAGAGAAGAATGATACGGGGTGGCTTTTGGACACCTCCTTATCAAGACCGACAAGCCCTCCTTGTGGCCCAATGACACGTGCTCGGGCCAAAGCCATACACCAAGAGGTGAATTCGCTCCTTTCCACGTATACATTTGATACCTCATTGGATGGCATGCTACTTCATGCGAATACCATGTGTTCAATCAGGTACATCGAACAAGACGCAAGCCATGGAGACCAAGCCAATGGAGAAGGAGCTGAAGATGAAGAAGATAGAGCTCCAGCGCTCCAGCCGGAAGTACTGCCCTCCAGGATCGGAACTTCCGCCCAGATGCCTCCCAGATGTTGTCCAGAAGTGAATAAAGCACTCAATGAAGAGGATCCAACCGGAACTTCCGCCCCCAAGGACCGGAACTTCCGCCGACCAGAACTTCAGCCCAAGTTCCGAAAACAAGCTCAGAGCCCCTGGGATGTTACTGCAAGCAAAACGGTCATTTCCGGAACAAGGCCGGAAGTTGACCGGAAGTACCGCCCCGACCGGAACTTCCTCCCCTTAGGACCGGAACTTCCCCCCGGCCGGAGTTTCCTCCCCCAGAGACCGGAACTTCCGCCTGCACGCGTTACAGCACCAAAACTGCCTGATTCAGCATGTAACTTATCCCTTCGCCCCACCCACTATAAATAGCTTTGTTGGCTCAGATCTGAGATTAGACTTGTTGTGAGAATAGACATGAGCTTTGCTCCTCCTTATGGGAAACCCTTCTAGATCCAAATCTATGAAGTTATCAAGACTCTTCTAAGGAATTGGTCTCTTCCATTCTAGGAATTCTAGTGTTTGTGGATCTTTTGCTTCTTGCAATTCTATCTATTTGCACTCTTTTCCTCTTTGGAACACTACCAATTGCTTGCCAATCTTTTGTGAGGGATTCTACTCCTTGTGGGTCTTTGCCTTGCAATTCTATTGGGTTGGTGTATCGGTCCAACGAAGAACAACCGGTTGTGTGTGTGTACGTTTGTATCTTCGATCCCCCTCCGCTTTCCACCCGTGTTCTTCGTGTTCCTCACCCCCGTCCCCAAATCTGTGAAGATCGGGCCTCCCCTAGGGTTCAACCCTTATCATATGGTATCAAGAGCTCCTTGGTTGCCACAGATTTGACTCCCATATCCCCCCAAAAAAATTCTTGAGAAAATTTCAAAAATCCCAAAAAATAGCCCCAAATTGGCCTTGGTTGGATCTCGCGATTTGTTGAGTGTGGTTTTGTTCCGATAGAAACTTGTCTTTGGTGTTGATCTACAACTCCCCCACCTTCCCACAACTTTTAGTGCCAAAATTTCCGCGAATTCGATGGTTTTTGGACCAGATTTCCGCCCAAATCGACGAACAGCCCGCATATCTGTTGAGACCGGAAGTTCCGCCCGGCAGGATTAGAAGTTTCGCCCGGACCGAAAGTACTGCCCCCAGACACCGGAAGTTCCGCCAGTCCGAAATTTTGACAGCTAACTTCGTTTTTTGTGTTGGTACTAGCCCTTTGTGTTTGGACTTCGGTTTTGAGTGCCATTTCAGCTACCACAAGCTTCAGCAACATCGACAACGACGACGGCACCCCGAGGATCCAAGAGGTTCACTTGACACCTCCCACCACCATCGCAAGTTCAAGATCATCGTCGGCCACCATCATCAAGTGGTATAACTTGCCCTTTACCTTGTATCCCTAGCCTCCTTTGCGTACCTTTCCCATCGAGAGTGTCTTTCTAGTGTTGCGAAGCATTGCACAAGCATCCCGACCGTGAGGGTGTGCGTGTGTTGAGCAAAGCTATGAAGCAAGCTCGTTGTGAAAAGATAAGCAAAATAAGTGTGACATACTTACATATATAGTAGTATCCTTACATAGTGAGAAAAAGAAAGAAAAATACAAAAATAAAAAAGAGTGAGTGACACCTATATACAAAAGAGTCCAAAGCTTATAAGAAAAATAGAGAAAAGAGAACAGAGGCGTCTTGCGCAAATCTTGTTGCTTCTCAATTTTGCAACCAAGCCACGGTCTCTCTTGTGTTAGCGTGACACCGAGCTAGTAGTCTTCGTTAGGACCAATTTTGTTCATGCTCATTTTCCTTGGTCGCGCTAACCCCATTTTGTCCCGTGCGTGTGTTCCACCTTGTGTATGCCTTTTGGGATCACCGCTTTTGACTTGTGACTTTTGGACCTTACCCACTTTTGACAATAGACTTTTCGTTTGGTTCTTCCATTTGGCTTTCCACAACCATACCTAACACCATATAGAGTTCTTAGCCTTTTGCATGTGTTTTTGCGTGTGTAACCGGTTGTTCCTCACCTTGAAACACCTTTCAAATTTTGTTGTGAGTCTTTGAATTACTTGTGAGTTTTCCTCTAACCCCCACAACATAGTTCTTGTTTTAGTTTGTAACCATGTATAGTGGAGAGGGGAACCAACTACCGATGACAAGGCACCAACATTGGATAGCTACTCAAGCCATCAACAAGAGTATCCATGACCTCACGTCAAGGATAGACGAGACCGTCATATTCTATGAAGAACGAGCGCAAGTGCAAAGAAGGGACCTCAATGTCCAAGTGCAAGACCTCCATGACAAGCTTGTTGCTCAAGGCCACGATATGAAGGCTACACTCGCTACTCAAGGTCAACAAAACATGGCGAGCATGAGAAGACAAGAAGAAAGGTTGGCACGCCTTGAACAAGCTATTGCCAACATCGCCAACAATAGAAGCCAACACTCAAGGTCTTCGCGCTCTCATAGTTCAAGGAATCGAGCTCCGTCGCCATCTCATCATGCCTCTAATGAAGACCCACACAACCATAATTTGGATGCTCAAGTACTTCAACAACAAGCTCGAGATGCAGAGAGAGAACATGCTAAACTTGAACAAGAGAGGCTACAACAAGCAAATCATGAAGCTCAATTCCAAGAGGAACAACAACGTATTTGTCATGATCAAGATCTCCTTCATGCACGTGAGCAAGAACGTCGTCGCCATGAGCAAGAGGCACGCCAACAACAAGGGAAACCTCGTCCATCTCAAGTGGCCAATGCTCAAAGGCAGCCACAACATGACGCTGAACAAGAAGTGAACCAAGAACGCCAAATCATCAATACAGATGCTCCTCAAGATGATGGCGCAAGAAGGAACAACATGGACAATAAAAGACACAATCCTTTCAATCATCGAGCTCGTCAAGCACCTCATGCCCATCAAGGTGAAGCAAGTCACCACAATGAAGACGAAGAAACCAAGTGAAGCTAGTGTAGTGCCAAACTCTCGACAACCACTTGGAAGGCGTCCTCCTCCCCCAAACCGCCGCAATGAAGATGAAAATCATCATCAACAACCTCGCAACCATAATGATGATCAAGAGGATGCAAGACCAATACATGGACACAATGACCGTAATGAGGAAGATATCTTTGGGAAGCTAAAGTTCACCATGCCCAAGTTCCAAGGAGAAGAAGACCCCGATGCATACTTGTCTTGGGTACTCAAGGTTGACAAGATCTTCCGCATCCACAACTTCTCCGAAGCAAAGAAAGTGGCCAGAGAATCACTTGAGTTTGAGGGATATGCAAATGTTTGGTGGGAAGAAGTAAACAAGAAGCGTGCTAAAGAATACTTAGAGCCCATTGACACATGGGAAGAGATGCAAGAAGTCATGCACACCCGCTTTGTGCCCACCCACCACAAACGTGACCTCTTCAACAAGCTCACTCAACTCAAGCAAAGCTTTAAGTCCATTAAGGAGTATTACAAGGAGATGCAAATGACCATGATGACTGCGAATGTGGATGAGCGAGAAGAGCAAACAATGGCAAGATTCTTGAATGGATTGAACATCCCCGTCAAGAGGATAGTGGAATTCTTGCCTTACACCAACATGGTTGAGTTACTTCATCAAGCTACAAGGGCCGAGCGCCAAGTGCGAGAAGACTTAGCAAGTGCAAAGTCCAAGAACTTCCTCGCCGCAAGAAATGCAACGAATGCCTCCTCAAGCATCAAGAATACAAGTGCTATTGCCTCCAAGGATCCTCCCAAGCAAACAAGAAGTGCCATCAAGACAACAAGCTTCAAACCGGAGAAATCAACTATGTCCTCCAAAGCTTCCACCAGATCTAGTAACATCACTTGCTTCAAGTGTGGTGCCCAAGGACATAAATCCTTTGAATGCAAGAACACAAGAGTTATGATAACTCGAGATGATGGAGATGTGGTGTACTTAAGTGAAGGTGAATATGAAGCCTTAGTGCAAGCCACAACCAATCTTGAAGATGATGCCTTGGAAGACCAAGAGAAAATCCTATGTGTGCATAATGCAAGCCCATCACTTGTTGTGACCAAAGTCTTGACAATCCATGCAATCCCCAATAATGACCAAAGATGCAACATATTCCAAACAAGAGCCGGAATCAATGGCAAGTCCATCAAGGTCATCATCGATGGAGGCAGTTGTCACAACCTTGCAAGCACCGAACTATGTTCCAAGCTCAACCTCCCGCTCCGGAAACGCCCCCATCCTTACCATGTGCAATGGCTAAGTGACAACGGAAATGTGAAGATCCAACACACCGTCACAATATCCTTCAAGATCGGCGCCTATGAAGCCACCGTTGAGTGTGATGTAGTGCCTATGACGGTGTGCCACATGCTAATTGGTCGTCCTTGGCAATATGACAAGAAAGCAAACCATGATGGTTACACAAATGCTTATAGCTTCAAGGTCGACGACAAGTCCTTCATCCTACGCCCGATGACTCCTAGCCAAGTAATTGCGAACAATGCAAAGGCTTTAGCGAGGGATAAGGAAGCTACTATCAATAGTGAGATGAGAGGTGAGAGAGTGATCCACCAAAAAGAGAGTGAGCGCCACAAGCCATATGTGAGCGAGATGAAGAGTGTCCTCCTAGCCACCAAGAGTGAGATGAAAGAAGTGCACCACAACCCATCCACCAAATTGCACTATGTGCTCATTTGCAAGGGGCCATCCTCGGAAACTAACGACTTAATAACACTTCCTTCGTCTTTGTTGTCTCTTTTGAAGGAGTTTCAAGATGTCTTCCCAACGAGCTCCCTCATGGGCTACCACCGCTTAGAGGAATCGAGCACCGCATTGACCTCATACCCGGCGCCCCTCTACCAAACCACGCCGCCTGCCGCACCAACCCTGAAGACACAAAGGAGATTTAACAACAAATTCAAGATCTCCTCGAAAAAGGGTATGTTTGTGAAATCTTAAGCCCTTGTGCGGTTCTGGTCATACTTGTGCCTAAACCGGATGAGTCGCAAAGAATGTGTATGGATTGTCGTCCTATCAATGCCATTACCGTTCGATATCGCCATCCCATTCTGCGTATAGATGACATGCTTGATGAGTTATGCGGTTCCACTATTTTGTCAAAAATTGATTTGCGTAGTGGTTACCATCAAATCCGCATGGCCGTTGGTGACGAATGGAAGACGACATTCAAGATCAAACTTGGTCTCTATGAATGGCTTGTCATGCCGTTTGGTCTATCCAATGCTCCTTCAACTTTCATGCACCTTATGAACCATATCTTGAGACCTCTCATTTTCAAGAGTGTGGTGGTCTACTTTGATGATATTCTCATTTATAGCAAAACTCTCGAGGACCATGTGCAACATGTAAGAGAAGTCTTATGCATCTTACGCCGCGAGAAGCTCTTTGCAAATCTTCCTAAATGCACCTTTGCACAAAACAAGTTGGTTTTTCTTGGGTTTGTTGTCTCCGACAATGGCATTGAAGTGGACTCTTCGAATGTTGAGGCCATTCACAATTGGCTCACACCTACCAACGTTGGTCAAGTTTGAAGTTTCCATGGACTTGTCAGCTTCTATAGACGCTTTGTAAAAGATTTTAGCACCATTTCTTGCCCTTTAAACGAGTTTACTAAGAAGAATGTTCCATTTGTGTGGGGCAAGGCCCAACAAAAGGCTTTTGATGAATTGAAAAAACGACTTACCGAGGCACCACTTCTCGTTCTTCCGAACTTTGCAAAAACTTTTGAGATTGAGTGTGATGCGAGTGGACTCGTATTGGTGGAGTCCTTATGCAAGATGGAAAACCCGTGGCATACTATAGCAAGAAGTTGGATGGCGCACGCCTCAACTATCCTATATATGACAAGGCACTTTATGCTTTAATTCGAGTTCTTGAAGTTTGGCAACATTACCTTTGGCCAAAAGAGTTTGTTATTCACTCCGACCATGAGTCTTTGAAGTATTTGAAATTCAAACCAATTTGAACAAAAGACATGCAAAATGGGTTGAGTTCATGGAGTCCTTTCCAAATGTAATCAAATACAGGAAGGGCAAGGACAATATAGTGGCGGATGCTCTTTCCCGCAAGCTCACCCTTTTACTCACTCGTTTGGATTTCCATGTTTTGGGTCTTGATGAAATCAAAGACCTATATACTTACGATACCTTCTTTGGCCCAATTTTTGCAAAGTGTTCTATTGAAAAGGGCATCGATGATTTCTATTTGCACCAAGGCTTCTTGTTCAAGGGCAACAAACTTTGTATTCCCAAGTCTTCACTTCGCCTTTTGCTCTTACAAGAATCACATGGTGGTGGTCTAATGGGACACTTTGGACGAGATAAGTCGTATGCAATGCTTCCAACTCACTACTATTGGCCAAGAATGTACCGCGACGTGGAACGCCTTTGCCGACGGTGCACAACATGCTTACAAGCTAAGTCCACTTCCAATCCCTATGGCCTTTATACACCATTGCCTATTCCTTATGCTCCTTGGTCCGATATATGCATGGACTTTGTACTAGGATTGCCTCGAACTAAATATGGTCATGATTCGATTTTCGTGGTGGTTAATAGATTCTCCAAAATGGCTCATTTTATACCTTGCTCCCGAACGGATGATGCTTCACATATTGCCTCCTTGTTTTTTAGGGAAATTGTGAGACTCCACGGTGTACCAAGAAGCATTGTCTCGGACCACGATGTAAAATTCATGAGCTACCTTTGGAAGACACTAATGAACAAGTTCAACGTCAAGCTTTTGTTCTCATCATCATCACACCCCCAAACCGATGGGCAAACCTAAGTGGTGAACCAAAGCCTCTCCACACTACTACGAGTCCTTGTCAAGAAGAATTTGAAAACATGGGAAGCTTGCATCCCGCATGCGGAGTTCGCCTACAACCGCGCCAAGCACTCTACAACAATGAGAAGTCCCTTCATGGTCGTATAAGGGTTCGAACCAGAAACGGCGATCGACATACTTCATCTTTCGCTACATGAGCAAGTAAACATGAGCATCGACAAACGAGCCCAATACATGAAGAAGCTACATGAAGATACAAGAGCAACATTCGAGCAACAAGTACTTCGTCAAGCCACTAGACTCAACATGAAGAAGAAGGAAAGGATCTTCAATGAAGGAGACCTAGTATGGATACACCTTCGCAAAGACCGGTTCCCGCAAGAACGCAACTCAAAGATCAAGCCCCGAGGGGATGGTCCCTTCAAGGTCCTCAAGCGCGTCAACAACGATGCCTACGTCGTCGACATACCAAGATCCAAGTACTTGGTGAGCAACACATTCAATGTGTCGGATCTTTCACCCTATCATGGAGATGAGGAGAACATAGAGTCGAGGATGACTCTTTCGCAAGGGGGGAGATGATATGGGGTGGCTTTTGGACACCTCCTCCTCAAGACCGACAAGCCCTCCTCGTGGCCCAACACTAGTAACATATGGGTAGTCTATAACGATTTTAGTTCGTCAGTGAAAGGCCAAAATCCATCATGGAGGCCTCATACTAACGGTTTGGAATTCCGTGGAGAATCTCGCGTCACAGATGGCCAGACTGACGGTTAGATTTTCCCATCATGGATCTGTGACAGTGATGCGTGTAGTTGACACGTCCGTTGGGAACCCCAAGAGGAAGGTGTGATGCGCACAGTAGCAACTTTCCCTCAGTAAGAAACCAAGGTTTAATCGAACCAGTAGGAGACAAGAAGCACGTTGAAGGTTGATGGTGGCGGAATGTAATGCGGCGCAACACCAGGGATTCCGGCGCCAACGTGGAACCTGCACAACACAACCAAAGTACTTTGCCCCAACGTAACAGTGAGGTTGTCAATCTCACCGGCTTGCTCGTGAACAAAGGATTAACCGTATTGTCCGGAAGATGATTGTTTGCGAAGAACAAGTAAAGAACAAGTATTGCGATAGATTGTATTTCAGATGTAAAGAATATACCGGGGTCCACAGTTCACTAGCGGTGTCTCTCCCATAAGATAAATAGCATGTTGGGTGAACGAATTACAGTTGGGCAATTGACAAATAAAGAAGGCATAACAATGCACATACATATATCATGATGAGTACTATGAGATTTAATCAGGGCATTACGACAAAGTACATATACCGCCATCCAGCATGCATCTATGCCTAAAAAGTCCACTTTCAGGTTATCATCCGAACCCCTTCCGGTATTAAGTTGCAAGCAACAGACAATTGCATTAAGTATGGTGCGTAATGTAATCAACACAAATATCCTTAGACAAAGCATCGATGTTTTATCCCTAGTGGCAACAGCACATCCACAACCTTAGAACTTTCTGTCACTGTCCCAGATTTAATGGAGGCATGAACCCACTATCGAGCATAAATACTCCCTCTTGGAGTCACGAGTATCAACTTGGCCAGAGCCTCTACTAACTCATATATGATAGATTGATAATCAACTTGACATAGTATTCAATATCCATCGGATCCCAACAAACACAACATGTAGGATTACAAATAAACGATCTTGATCATGATAGGCAGCTCACAAGATCGAACATGATAGCACAATTAGGAGAAGACGACCGTCTAGCTACTCGCTATGGACCCATGGTCCAGGGGTGAACTACTCACACATCAATCCGGAGGCGATCATGGCGATGAAGAGTCCTCCGGGAGATGATTCCCCTCTCCGGCGGGTGCCGGAGGCGATCTCTCGAATCCCCCGAGATGGGATTGGCGGCGGCTGCGTCTCTGGAAGGTTTTCCGTATCGTGGCTCTCGGTACTGGGGGTTTCGCGATGGAGGCTTTAAGTAGGCGGAAGGGTAGGTCAGGGGGCCACACGAGGGCCCCACACAACAGGCCGGCGCGGCCAAGGCCCAGGCCGTGCCGCCCTAGTGTGTGGCCGCCTCGTGGCCCCACTTCTTATCCTCTTCGGTCTTCTGGAAGCTTCGTGTGAAAATAGGACCCTGGGCGTTGATTTCGTCCAATTCCGAGAATATTTCCTTACTAGGATTTCTGAAACCAAAAACAGCAGAAAACAACGAATCGGCTCTTCGGCATCTCGTCAATAGGTTAGTGCCGGAAAATGTATAATAATGACATATAATGTGTATAAAACATGTGAGTATCATCATAAAAGTAGCATGGAACATAAGAAATTATAGATACGTTTGGGACGTATCAGACGGCCAAGCCCACACCCAAAGCCCACCCGGCCCGGTACGTCATGATGGGCATAACCATCATGCGGCTGCCTCCCCGATCGAGACCACCGTGTCAGATCATTCATTGAGCTGTCGGTCCAATAATTAAAGGCGCGTGATGTCATCTTTGTCGTCTAGCTGACCACTCCGGACGAACTTCCTCCCACCACGTGGCCATGTAGATTTGCACTCGAAGGTTGAAACGTGCCTAGAGCGTCACCATTGGCATGTCGACACGTGTCACCCGGAATACGAACATGTGCGTGTAGAAGGCCCAATACCATCTCGGCACGTGGAAAAATGAAATGCCGACACGTGGAACTCCGGGGCCCACATGCAGGAACACACGTGGCACTAACTGGACTTTGGGCCCAGGTTATTGCGGCCCATTAAAAGGCGGTCCGTTTATAACTGCCAGCTATGCACATGGCCCATTTGCCGGGGCCCTCTAAGGTAAGCCCGTTAACCGTGGCCCTTTCTTGGCCCACTCACGGCCGGCCTTTTAACAACCTAAATGTGCGGCCTTACTGTCCTGGCCCGTTATTGTGTTGTAATGTCCCAAAAAAATCAATTGCAAAAACGGCACGTTACTTCAAGCCCATCAATGCTGGTGCGTTAATAATGGCTTGTTAGAACGGCCCGGCCTGATTTTCTCAGCCGGCCCGTTACTTCCAGCCAATAAATGCCGGCCTGGTTAACTCTACTGGGCCGTTCCTTTCAGCCTGTCAAACCCGGCGTGTCAACTAACGGCCGCTTTGTGCGGCCTTATTACATATAAATAATACATAAACACTCAAAAAATACATACAGAATAACTTGATAACTATGCATCAAGTTACATTTGATCTTAAGTTCATCCTACGTACTAGCACCATACCATAACAGTTTAGCTCCTCCAAAATAATAATAGTTTAGCTTGCACCAAAAGTAAGACCACCAGCCCAAAATACAGTGAAACTATTCACCATAGAACCACCAGTTCACCATGTTTACTCGGGCAGGGACCAGGTTAACGTTTTAAGCCTTGCCTCAAGGGCAGCATGCTTCTCTCTCGCTTCCTGGACCTATCTGTTAAGCTCGAATAGATTAGCATTATGGGAGTTGACAAGATCTTGCATGTCCCCTTTTCCCCTCGGCTCGGTCTCCAGTAAATCAGGTTAGGTGCTCAGATTCGATCGAGTAGGTTGAGATATGTCTTTTTCAATATCAGGCTTGTTTAGCAATAAAGATAGAAGATAGATTGGTGTTAGATCAAGCAAAGTATAAACTTAGTTTCAGCGATAACTCATTGAATGCTTACTCACAAGAACAAGTTCTACTTCAGGGGAGTCGCGGTCGGCCTTGTTGTGGTGTGTCTCCCTGAACAGATCCACATGACTTGGTTGTTTACACCGTATACGAGTCTCCCGAAAACAAACACATACATGCAGCCAACTTATAGATTCTATAAAGGATTTTGTGAATAATCAATAATGTGTGCAATGTTATATGTTGTTGTGCAAGTTAATCACTATTTAGAGAAGTTAGATGCAGAGCATCTATATTGCAGAAAGAATCTGCAGACTTTTGCACAAGCAAAGATGTGCACAAAAGCTCCTACAAACAGCTACATACCAAAAACAGGAATTTAGTTTAAAACGCACCCGAGTTATCCATCGCAGAACTAAGAAATGTACCTTCTTGGCAAAGTGAGCATCATGGAAATGATACCACGAGTTACATATATTAACTATCTATGCCAAACATGTACGAACGCAATCAGTGATTTAAAAGACCAGCGCATGCGTTCAGGAAAATACAAGCTACATAGTAAATACTCATCCAGCTTGTTGATGGAATTGTGTACTCTATCATTCTGTAAACAACACAGGTCTTGACTTACCAGATTTTCCACGTCATTCTGAAGAAGCTTATTGCATGCACCTTTTACTGGTGACTGCTTCGTGTCCATTGAAAATTTACCCTAGAGATATGGAAGAACATGCATAAGAATGACAATTTCTGAGAAATAACAGCTTTATAAACAGTAAAGGGAGGCAAAGGAATGCAGTGTGTAAATACCGCCACTTTTCCGTAAAAGTCACAGAGGAGCCCTTGGTCTTGGCGGTACTTCTTCCTATGCGTATATACAGGAATGTGGTTCCTGACCGAGCATGATAAAAATTAGTTTGCGATCGCAATAAAACAACACATACCATAGCTATTGAGAGGAGGGGAGGACTGAGGTTGCTTATCATACGACATCAATATCTGAATCTCCTTTGGCAAAGATGCCAAAATGCCCTTGCTTGCTGCGGCTTTTTACAGTATTAAAACTGTTGGAGGCATCTTTGAAAACTTCTTGCTTCTATTGCTTTCTCTGGCCTGGTAAGTAAAAGCACAACACAAATAAATCAAGCGAGCATCAAAACAATTGCTAAGGCGCAATCATATAGCACACCCTAAATTGCAAGCAAAATCTTGTATAATTGATCGAGAGACTACTATTAACAATTAGTTTGCTCCCGCAATCAAACAACATCCTTATGGTGATTATGATGGGCTCGATCCATGGAAAACAAAAAATTCTATCGCAAAGACGAATAAATCCAAGATCCAATTTATGGAAAAGTCAAGATCTAATCTATGAGATCGGAGCAACGAGATAGATGAGAACTAACCCTCGTAGATCCAAAGTCTTAACGAGATCAGATTTGTGGTCGATGTAGACGATCGTTCCGGTGCTGCAATCCGGCAGAGCACTTCCGTACTCGGTCGTGCATATGGTGTCGATGAAGTCCTTCCTCT
>NC_061510.1:186388893-186443196 GCF_022539505.1 Lolium rigidum | reverse complement strand
TTCTCGAACCCTTTCGAACTTCCTAACTTATCGCATGCGAACTTCCCGTGAGTCTTCATATTTTCGCGTCCACGTCCCGCTCGCGTCCCGCTCCCGCTCGCGTGTGAACTTCCTACGAGACGGCGAACCGTTACGTGTCCCACCTCCCGCTCGCTACCCACCTCCTCCGTGCTCGCTCCCCGCCCCTCCCTGCTCGCTCCAGGAGCTCTTCCATGGCGATTTCCCCCCTGCTCGCTCCCGAGCTCTTCCACGGCGTTTTCCACCTGCTCGCTCCCGAGCTCCTCCCAGCGATTTCCTCCCTTGCTCGCTCCCGAGCTCCTCCTTTTGCTCGATGCGTTTGTTAGAACTTCGGCGACGGTGGCGGCTCATCTCCGTGCTCGTGTCCGACGCTCCATCGACGAATTTGTTCTCCAACGGTGCATCGCGGATCGTCGATGTACGCGGCACTGATCTCTTCTATGCTATCCGGACATTGGTCTTATCTTTTTTATCTTGATGCTGCAGATTTGTTTTTTCCGATGGGCGTCGCACAGCTTCGGCGTTCTTCTACGTGAAAATCCTCGAGGTTGATGGCTCCGCCGTTATATTCTCGCGCTTTGTTTGTCTTCGGTAATGGTATTGGGTCTCTCTCCCCTGTAGGATTTTTGTTTTGATAGGTTTGCTTTGATCCTTATCCACGAATTTTGTTTTCACGGATCTATGTTCTTTTGCTTAGTTCGGTATTTGCCTATGCTTGTGTAGTTATGTTTTCCTCAGTTGATGCATTGATGACGCGGTGGTGTTCATGCTTACACTTTGATGTAGTATCGAGAATCCGGATAATGCTTGTTATATGTGGGTTTTTTCGTAGCTTACAAGTCTCTGCTCTGTTTTTCATTACCAGCAGTGCATGTTTATTGGTGTTATAACAAACTGAACTTCTTTAATTTTATGATGTGAACTACCGGAATGCATGAACTTTTGTCAATTGCATGTTTGATTTACATCTTTTCAGATAAGTTGTGGCCTCTATTTCACATGTAAATCCACATCGAGCATGTATGTATCTCTCTGTTTGTAAGTTGTGAACTTCCCTTTAATGTACTATCCATTTTTGTTGTATTATTGTTTTTCCATTCATACGCATGTTTTTATCTTTTTTATCTGAAAATGAGCTGCTTGTTACTTTATTACGTGAGCTCTTGTCGGTTTACTTACAGTATTCTTTTTCTTTTAACTCCATGTATAAATTAACCGGTGTTAAATTTTTTTATTCTTGTACCATTAAAGGGGGGGGTTGGGGGGGACCCCCTATACTAGGAAATGAATAAAAGGTTTTTTAATAAATGTTTAAAATAGAGTGTAATACCTTTTTTAAGATTAGTGAACTCCTTGCGTTTACAGAAGTGCACTTCGTAATTGTGGTGGGAAACTCCTACCCGCTATATTAGGAAATCAATTAATGTTTTTAAAACATACCCAAATACCCTTTTTCAAGATGAGTGAACCCCTGACGTGTTTTGCAAGTGAACTTTGTAATGGTTGTGGGGACAGTGCGGGTGTGACCCTCCCATCCTATATTTTTTCTTTTTTTTAGACAAAGTGAATCGCGATCGCGGTTAAATGTGAACTTCTGTTTGTTTCTATCGACCGACAAAGGTAACGTTTCGGTGTTTTTTTTATTGTTGCCTCTTTTTTTTTAATATAAATTTGGTGCGGTTATTTCCAACCTCCTCTTTTTACTCCTCTTGTCTGCGCCTTCTCCTTCGCACTCCCCACTTCCCCCACTCGCGGGCGGACATCCCGAAGCTGCTACATCCTCTCTGCAATGGCGGCGGCGCTCTAGGTAGCTGCTGCCCCCGCATCGTTTGCTATCCCCCGTCCCCTGTTGTTATTCCTTCGTTCTACTCGAAATCCACCATTTCCCCTTTGGTCTAAACCCTAGGTTCGGCTGCGGTTTGCTCGTCCTCGCCGTCTTCGGTGTTTGCCGGCGATATTTCCCCGTTCGGCCGGCGGTTGGAACTCCGGCGCTACTCTGATTCTTCTTCGCGGTGGTTCTAGTTCGTCCCAGACGGGCTGGTCGGCTTCAATTTTTGGTTGGGGAGTCCGTTCCTATTTTTATTTCTCTGTGAGTGATGGATAAGGATGCTTCGACTGGTGGTGGAGGTTTGTTTTTTGGATTTGTTTTTTTTACTACCCATAAATTCATGCTTTATTCTTGCGTTGTCAAAAATGAAATATCCATGTTTTTGTTACGTCCTACGGCTGGCCCATTTTTTGTTCTAGGGTTTGCTTTTCTGTAGGCTTTTTTTATGTGTTATAATTCCCCGTGGTCACCATTTAGGGTTCTATCTATTTATCTGTGTTTCTGTATAGCACATGTTATGAACTACTTGTCATTTAATTGAACTCATTGTATTAATTATGTTCATTCTTCCTATGTATAATGTTTATTTTCATGTACGAGGCTGTTATTTTTTAAAAGTGAATCATGAAATTAGCATTTTCTTTGCACATAGGAAGTATAAGTACGAACATGAATTTTTTTCCTATGTTTACGAGATTGAATCTTTTTGTTTTTTGTATTTTTTAGGGAAGGTATTTGATCATGTTGATGATTACGGTGATCTTGTGTTTTACGGTTTGGGGAATTTATCTTCTAATATGACGAGATGATGCTTGATGAGTCGGGTTAGGAACATACATATGTGAACCTCACTAACATTTTCTAGTGAACTTCCTTTTCCTGCAATCCATACAAGCTTTCTTGATTACATTTTTACTCTTTTTTGTGTTTTTTGTTTTGTGTTATGCGGTGACAAGACTATAAGAGAATCTCTGGATTTCTTGAACCAGGATTTTTCTTGCATATTCTGGCGACGGTTTACCGCGTTTCTTAGATCCCCCGATATTTGACGGGACTCCTGGCTTGTTGAGAAGGGTAACATGGGCAGCCTTGTTTTTGATTATACTCCTCTGCGGCAAGTTCTTGAATGCTGAACCGAGTTGAAGCTACACTGTGATGGAAGAAACCCAATCTCGATCATGTGGCTGGTACTCAAATAGTTACTCGGGATTATATGGTTGAAGAACGGCTTGCGAAGGAAAAGGAGAGACAAGCTGCTAAATTTGCTCAGCACCGGGAGAAATTGACTACATATTACCGGAAATACCTGCGAAAGCAAAGTGCGCTAAGGGTAATGCCGTTGTCAATGATGTTCCACGTGACGGCGAGGCTGCTGAAAGCACACGTGATGAATGTCTTCTTGAAATTATTCCTCCTAAAGTGAGGAAAGAAAGGGTTGTTTGCGGGAAGATAAAAGAGAATTCACCTGCGGGGAAAGGCTGGCTGCTAGCTGCTGCTTGCCCGGACCGAGAGATCCTTTGCGGCGGACATACGCCCCGGGTGGCACTCAAGAAGATGTTGCTGGCTGACAAGGTTATTTCTTTTATGTTCTTATTTTGTTTATTACGGTTAAATTCCTTTTTTGTTCACTTTTACATATGTGTACCATTGTGAACTTCTCTATTTTTTTAAAAAAATCTGCTTGCCTCATCCGGGCTACAAATCCTGTGCGGCGCAGCCTCGTGTTCTTTGCTCTTGTCCAGTCCACCGTTGCTTGAAACGAGTTTCATCTCTGGGAAATCACGTACGGGTCACCGTAAACGTAAGATTGATGTCGATGAGACATATGTCCCAGATTCCATCGAAGATGGTGTTCTTCTGTGGCAAGGTTATTTTTGTTTTGTTCATTTTTACATAATTCTTCCACTTTGTGAACTTCTTTGTTTATTGAATCTGAACTCTTCCCTTTTTATGCATCTCATTTTATGTAGTGCAATGCTAAGAAGAGTCGTACAGAATTGGTTAGCGATGAATCAGACTTTGAAACTCCTGCCAAGGTTAGTGTAGTGTGAACTTCTGTTCATGTTGGTGTGAACTTCCTCTTCTCATTAATTTTTTTGTGGTTTTTAAATGTTTGTTTTTTATGCTTTTTTCTATACCGGGGAAGAAAGTTGGTAGGAAGCCAGGTCCTTCTAAACCTGTTGTTTTGGAAGGTGATTCGAAGAAAGTTACGAAAAGGCCGACAAAGAAAACCATGGCTAGGAAGAGGAAGGCGAGTTGAAGATCTTGATGGTGAGAAGACACGTTTTCGGCAAACTATTCGTTGTTCTCTCGGTGAAGTTCGTTCGAGCTGCTGGCAATGTTAAAACCGCAACACGGATTGAAGGTTGAGCAAGCTGGTTTTGGTGTGTGTTTTCGGTGGGTCCTGGAGGGTAACATATCACGTGTTCTCATGTGTTATTTGATGAAGACTATTGACACTTCTACCATGAAGTTGGCTTGTGGATGCAGCGAGTTCTAGAGGTTAATAGAGACAACTTGTTCATCGGGTGTTTGGTTTTCCTATAGGAGGCGATACTCCTATCTTGCTGCGAGAATCTGGACATGACGAGTCATTGGCTCTTTTGAAACAAGAGTTTGGGTTCGAAAGCAATGCTAGTATTGAGCCTAAAGATCTGCGTCAATTGTTATATGATCTTGTTGAAGACCCGAGAAGGAAGATTTGGGTATATTAAGGTCTTCTTTGCCATTCTTTTTAGTAAGCTCATATGTCCTGGTTCGGCTACCCGTGTCGGTAGGGAAGGCTGCAATGCTTGTGAACATGGATTATGATAAGATGGCAAAGATGGATTATTGCCTGACTTGTTGTTGATGAGTTGAAACGAGCTGCTACTAAATATCAAGACCACGATATCCCTCGAGTACTAGGTTAGAAGGGTGTCTTGTTATCCCCAACTGTTATGTATCTTGACGACATCTTTCTACCACCACATTCTGTCATGCATACTCGAACTCCTCGCGCAAACTTTACGCATGAGAAACCTCTGAAGGCTATTTACAAAATGGACATTCAAAAGAATGGTGGACGAGAGTTGATGAAGTACAAGTTTGGCGAGAATTGTGGTTAGTTTTTTCAAGCTGTAACCCTTTTTTTATGTGGCATCTGATCTTCATACTACGTCGCAAGTGAACTTCCTTATGTCTTTTTTTTAATGTTTTATGTGGCATATCAGGTTTACTTTTTATATCCAAGTGAACTTACATAGTTTTTTATATATTTTTTACTTTTTATGTATCATCTGAACTTCATATTATCTTCTAAGTGAACTCCTGTATTACAATGCAGTGGAAAGGCCGCAACCAAATTGCTTATTCATATCGGTATCGTGTTGAAGATTTAATTGTTCATCTTAATGAGGGCACCTATTGTAGTGAGCTTGATGCTTGGTAATGCCAATGAACATCCTGCTTGGAGGTCATTGCGAGATTCCAATTTCGCAAATTGCTAATGTCAACACGAAAGACAATCACCGATCTGCTTCAACTAGTGCTTGGGATGCCTTACGCTGGTGTTATTGATCAGATTGGATCATCTGTTGCGAGAAAGTTGAGTTTCTCTCTCGTACGATTCCGACTACGGTGATCGTACGAAACAATTTCAAGGTCGGCTTGCTTGATGGTAATTTCCCCGGTGTTGAAGCTGCTTGGATGAGCGATCAAAGCGTGAAACATCGCTCCTTGATAGCTTGAGGGGGCTTTGTCTCTAATGCGCACGGGTTTTCTTGATTTTGGTATGAATCGGGACTCTTTGTGCAAGCGAGTTTGAGAGCCGTGCAAATGTATCGAGGCAATAATAGTGTTGAAAGTAATGTTCGGAAGAATTTTTCTTCTTACGTTGAAGATGTTGATGCGGGACTTGGTCGATCGGTGCTTGAAGGCTGAGGTATAATTAGTCATTCTTGAACTTATGTCCATCCCTTTTTATGTGAACTTCCTTTTTTTATCTCTTGTTTTGTGTTATTACACATATGTGAACTTCTGTGTTTTTTCATGTGAACTTCCTTACCTTTTCTTTTTTGTTATCCTCTTATTTTTTGCGGGAAGATGCTAGGATTCTTTGAGGAAAATGCACCTCGGAAGTCGGGAGATGGTGATCATGCACA
Organism: Lolium rigidum; assembly: GCF_022539505.1. Classification (NCBI taxonomy): domain Eukaryota; kingdom Viridiplantae; phylum Streptophyta; class Magnoliopsida; order Poales; family Poaceae; genus Lolium; species Lolium rigidum. The sequence continues at coordinate 186,437,208 of NC_061510.1, read as the reverse complement.
TGTGAATGATGGGTTTGTTCGTCCAGCCAACCCCTCAATGTCCTCCGGCTTTTGCTTTAGTGATCATGTTGAAGATGCAGTTTTTGATAAATCACCTCCTTTAGCTGAGGTATTTTTTTTTGTGTTTTGCAATTTATTTTTTTATTTTTTTATAGTTGGGCTTTTGTTTTGTTTTTTGTTTGTGTATATGAACTACTCCATCTTCTACATCTGAACTTCTGTTTTTTTTTGTTTTTTGTTTGGTAGGTAAATGAAAAGTGTGTTGAGAAGGATGGTCTTCCAGATGACAGTGATGACAATTCATCTGTTGATCGTTATTATGTCAAGCATAATTTTGTTCATCAGGCAACCCACTGTAACTCCTCCTTTAGATGACGGTGATGGTAATTACGGTGGTGCATGTGACAAAGTTGCTGATCATTATTCTGAGTTAGACTTCTGTTGGAAAGGGAATTTATTTCCGAGATAGTTGCACATTCGATGGAGACAAAGATGCTTGAACACCATGCTTGAAGATTGTGCGATTCTTGGAAAAGGTTTCTCAATTCCTGAAGATCTTGTAACATGTCGGGATGGAAATGATGCGAAGGATGCTTTGCCCAACTACCGGTATTGGTGCGAGTTGTTTCCGAAACATGTCTTGAGACTGCTTGATGATGTTGGTGTATTACCGAGCTGCTATGGATTGTAAGTCTGTTGTTGCGCATGGTCGTGAGGAAGTAGGTGTTCTTCTTGCACGGGAAGAAGCTGCCGGTTCTCGAAGCCAATATAGAGCGCAACACTGGTGCTGATGATGATGACAATAATGAGTTTCAGGCTGGAGATAACCATGGACGCGATGCCTCTGATTTGATTGAGCGGTCGAGCTCATTCTTTGAAGAATCAACAGATGACTTGAGCGCTTCTATTGAAGAATCCCGCAAGACTTAGGCAAGGATATCTGAATGGGGAACATACAGTTCTCCTACCCCACACACCCTCCCCTAATGCTAGCCCGCCTTTTTATTCTTTATGTTTACTCCTCATATATCTCTATCTAAAACCTTTTTCCCTTTTTTTTTGGTTTTTTATGGGGGGAGGGGTGTGGTGGGGTGCTTTTGTATATGTATTTTGTTTTTTCGCTGTTGGGCATCATGTTCCATGTAAGACACTTTCTAATGCTATGTAATGCGGCATGAGTTCATGTCGTAGTTTTCATTTTCTGCATGTATATGGTGACCGGGGGGAGCGATATCGTGTGTGTGTATTTTTTTGATGGTACCCTTCATTTATGAGCTGTGGGTCTTCGGACATTCCGGTTCTGCACCACGTTCTTGAATATGTGAACTTACGGAATATCATCATCGAACTTCTTTTTGTTCTTACATTTTGTACTGTATTTCCTTATTTTTGCGGACTCGAGTTTATGTTCGACGCCTTCCTTGTCTCTTCAACCTATGATGATTAAAATCAAAGAAGTATATGAAAGTGTTTGCAAGTTGAGGAAAGATCCCATAAGAAGGTTCTATCTGTTTTTTAGGCTTTTTTCTTTTTTTGTTTTGTTTTTTATTTTTTATTAAATTTTTTGTTTTGTCCTCTAATTTTTGTGTTTTTTTCTGCAGTAAGAAGACCCTTTTCAGGAATGATCAATGTGATTGCACGATCGGACAAATTGCTGAAGCTTTTAAATCCAACGGTTTTCTTTGTTCTCTAAGCGTTTTCTGTTGGAACATACTTGCTTGGTCAGAAGTACAAGAATTCTGATAAAATGGTGGTACCATACATTTGTTCTGTAAGTTATTTCTCCGTTCTTTTTATCATTTTTTAGTTTTTTTTTGTTAATGTAGGTGCTTTTTTTTCCTCCTTTATGTTTTAACCTTCTTTGTGTTTCATTGTCATGTTTGCAAGGCGAGATATTTGAAAGAAATGCGAGTTCTCGGCTTGTTCGTAATATTTTCGAGCGTCGATGCTCCGGAACGTTTGGACCACAAGAAAGTGGTGCTTGACTTGTTGTCTTTTTTCTTCTTCTCTATACATCGAACTTCACTAATTATGGCATGTGGACTTCCTACCTTTTCTTCCCTCCCTTGTTGTACATGTTACTAAAATAACTCGGTAGTAAAGTTAAATGTGATTTCTTATTTGAGGAAATAGTCTACCTTTCATACTTCTAACTTTGTCCTTTTTTATTTTTATCATTTTAATGGCAGATTCTTTTTGGTACCTTTGATCCTCCTGATCCATGTGCACCACACGTTCCTGGTCACTACGTATTTGTTGCTTTGAACCTTGAGAAAGAGCGTTTTGAATTGCTTGATTCGTTACGCGATATAAATGATCCGGATGGTAAGAAGCTATTACATACAATGGCATCTGGTATCAAGAAGTTATGGTCGTTAGCAGGGAATTCAAAGGGTGATCATTTTCATCCAAAATCCATCGACCACTTCAAGCTTCACTATGTTAATTCTCCAAGACAGGCAACTGCGTAAGCGTTTTTTCCCTCTTCTCTTGTTTTGCTCTTTATTATGTATACATTGACTACAGGTTTTTTTTTAACTAATACAATTGTTTTCTTTTATTCTTATTCTTTTTTTGTTTTTTTTGCAGCCATGATTGCGGGTTCTTCATGCTACAGATCCTCCAGTCTTATGATGGGGAAAGCATGTGCTTGTTCAGTCAAAAAGATATTCTAAACATCGGGATGACCATGTTATATAGCTGGGTGACGGGTGGAGATTTCAATATCGACACTGAAAGATGTTTTAGGTGTTGATCCTGGTATGATTTTTACTTTTTTTGCAAAATATATCGTGGCTATGCTCTATAACACATGTTTTTTGGATGTACTTGTTTTCTGTTTGTTTTTGTGTTTTGATTCGAAGTGAACTCCTGGTTTTTGTATACTTTTCATGCAGGTCCATCTCTTGGTATCAAGGAAGATAATTTCTCACTTTTCGAGACTCAGTCATTCACACCAGAAGTTCAGATTATCCCTGAAGAGAATTTTGATAGTCTTGTAAGCAAGTCAAAGAAGATTATCCAGAGGCTGCATTCCAATACCAGAAAATCTTCTAGGAATAAGGTTGCTGACACTGCGAGAGAAGGGGAAGGCTGATGTAGTTTTGCTCGACGACGATGATGATTCGATGACTTTGTCACTCGGCTTGGTAAGAAGCTTCTTGCGAAGCCCATTACAAAGGATGTTCGTGCCTGTTCTCCGAGCTAGCGGTGATGATTTTGAAACTCGAAGCCCGAGCGGTCTAGTGCTAAAAATCTGGTTCTTTCGAATAAAAGGCCTACTAAATTGTCCAATAAGTTCGGGGAAGAAGTCCCAAACTTTGTACCATATGTGTTTCCTCATTTATCCAAGGCCAAGCGAGATGATGGAGTTAATTCTAAGCAAGGAGTACATCAAAGCTCATGGAAGGTATGTTTTTCGTTTACTACTTAGTTAGTTTTTTTTGTGGCATATGAACTTCATATACTGTGCTAAGTGAACTTCCCTAGGTATTTTTTTTGTGTGTTTTAGGAGAGTTTCATTTTTTTTATATGCTAAGTGAACTTCCCTAGTCTTATATATATATTTTTTTCTTTTTTAATGTGTGTGCAGTGTCCCCCTGGTGAAGTTCTGCAATGATTTTGATGATCCTGTTTTAGTTGATGCCAAGTACATGTATAAGCTTGTTTGGCAGTTGTGAAATGTTGGAATCCGACATGATGGATCGTATCATCAATTGCGGAAGGATGATCCAGGGATGAAATATATTTTTGAATCTGGCTCTCGTGTTTTGATGTCACTTATACTATCCCTGTAGGTTTTTTCAAACATTGAAAATTAATTTTTTCAGATATACCTTTGTATGCATATACTTACTTTGTATATTTTTCCTTTTTTTGGTTGTGTTTTTCCTTTTTGTGTGTTTGTGCAGTACTTGCTTGATTTTGCGCCATTCAAGCTAAGGGACAGCAATGGTAATCCATTACCGAGACAACCTTTTGATGTGATGTCTGCTGCTAAAATGTTCAAGCGTTATGTTCGGCCTAATGAAAATTTGCTGAAAGCAAAGTTGGTATGCTTTTTTAATCTGAACCTCTTCATATTGATGTAGTGAACTTCCTTTGTTTTTTTTTGTTTTCACGTGCGTACTTCCTTTTTGTTAATTTCGGTTGTTTACGAACGGATCATCATCCCTCATTTCATGCATGATCATCACTCTGTTTATGTTATGAACAAGTACAACGGTACGTTGGACATCCTTGACACTAGGAGGTATACTGGTCTGGCACATACTTCAAGGAGTCGGCACCACGAGGATCGTGTTGAGATTGTACGTGATTTTCTTTTCATCATTTATTTTTTTACTTTTTCACTGCTATCATTTTTTACTTTTTTTATGTGAACTCATTTGTTAATATAATGTGAACTTCCCGGTTTTTTTCTTTTTTATGTGTACTACTGCAACCATTCAAACTTTTTTGTCTGTACTGATATGTTTTTACAATATGAACTTCCTAGCTATTTTTTATATTTATTTAAACTTGGTGAAACCATACGGTTGTGTGTGTTAATTTGATATGTTAGTACACTTTGTGAACTTCCCGACTTTTTATATGTTTTTTAAACTGCTTGAAACTATACGTAGTGTGTGTGAGCGATATGTCGGTACTATGTGAACTTCCCGGCTTTTTCTTCCTTTTTGTTTTTAAAGCTGCTGAAACCATTCACTTTTTGTTTTTTTGTTTTTGCGGATTAATAGGATGGTGGCCTTGTTAAAACGAGGTGTATGGTGTTGCAGAATTTAACAAATATAATGGTAATATACGGTGGGATGTTGTTCGCTGACGGTGTTCATATCCAAAGACTCGGCACAAGGGGCTAGTGAGTGTGGCTTCTATGCTCTAAGAATTTGTGCTACATACGGTGGTGATAAGATTGCTGATAATATAAAAAACCGGGATGTAAGTGTAGTCGTTGTGTTTTTTATTTGTATAGCTCTTTTGTCTTTTTTCTTGTTTTTGTTATGTTTTTTTCCATTCACGATTGTCTACCGGCGGCGTGTTGAGGATTGGAAAGGCTGAGTACATGTATCGGCTCCTATTTCATCCCAAGAATGAAATTACGGCGGAGCGATGGCCTAGTATGTTGAAAGATCTCATGCTGCTTATTGGTCTAGGTTCGCGAGACAACCCAACAATCATTGGGATCGCATGATGATGATACGATTCAATTTCTTCGCAATTAGTAGTTGATAGGATATTCAACATTTTTATTTTTGTTGTTTTATTGAACTGAACTTCTCATTATGTGATTGAATTCGGGATACGGATGTAATTAGTGAGGATATGTTCTTTCTTTTTTCAAAACGGCAAAGTCTGTACAAAATCTGTCTTTGTATTTTTTTGTTATTAGTGAACTTCTCTGTCATCACAGTGTGAACTTCTTTTTTTTTTTTGCCAGTTATGAGTGTAAAAGTATTCCCATATCCATTCGTTATTCTCAATGCAAACTGTACTATTTTTATTCCTTTATATTCAGAAATGATTTTTCATGTAGGAACTTCTGTGAATATAAACTTGCTAATCTTTTTTCATTTATAAGCGAACTTCGTACTCACTCTGTGTGAACTTCTTCATAAGCATTCTTATTACATCAACAATACTGAAACACAACCATAATTGTTATCGGGGTGCTGATACAAAACATAAGGTTCAATAAAGTAAACTGGTACATAATTTTATTTTCATAGTAGGTTTTTCAGACTCAGTTGCTAAGACGTGTCACGAAGCAGCCGAGTTCTCTTGTTCCGTCGTAGAAGCAGAACATGCGAGATATCTCCATCTTTTATTTACGCACCCATGACTACATCTGGCCAATTTGTTGTCATCACTGCATTTCCAGTTGCAACTTTGTTTATCCTTACCCGTGTACCAACCCAGGCATTTGTGTTGGAGGTTATTGGAATTGTTGTTGGCTCCGTTAGATAATTCTTTAGGTGTTCTTCAGTGTATTCCTTATCGAAAGTCTGCATGAAAACACATGAAAGTGAATATCATAGCCATGTTTCAGTGTATTCTGTAAGTGAACTTCACAGTTTCTTTTATCCGGACTTCGGTAAACATTTAAATATCGGAAGAGCTGTAATATAGTTTAGTAATACATGTTGGTTCAGCCAAAACATCATATGTAATACGAGGTAGTGTACGAAAATAAGTTTTGTAAGTTGGCGTTTTTGGTATTACCATTACTGCCTCTCGTGATGTTGTTCGTTGTCTTCCCCATCTTGCATACATAATATGGGATTGTTGGCTTGTAGTCAAGTACTTGCCTTTTGAGATGATCCAGATTTTCCTTGGTCATTTCAACTTCATTTCCGAAGTGACAGTGCTTGTCAAAGATTTCAAATCCATGAATAGTTGGACCTGCATAAAAAATAAGCACATTTTTAGTTCCATAAAGTATTTTTGAAAGCATTTCTATCTTTTTTTACCTCTTTTACAGGTCTCTTCATCGCTTTCGCGATCGGCGAGGATGACGTACGATGGACCAGCGACCATTCTGTCACAAGATTCCGGCATAAAACATTTTTTGTACTAACGGGACCTCCGCACTTTTTTGAGCCGAACTTCCACTTCTAGTCTGCATTTTTCTGTTGTCTACATTTTAAACTCCAACTTCTTTTATTTATATATTTTTTAAGTTCCCCAATAACAGTATACTCATGCCGGCTGGATACATGTTTGTAGATTTTAAAACCCTCCAACTTTTTTATTTTTGTATATTGTTTTTTCCATTTCTTTTCACAAGTGAGCTTCTCGGGAGTTCTTATCTGAACTCCTGTTCTTTTGTTCATTAGTGTATATTCCCCCCCCCCCTCTTCCACCACCACCCTCTGCCTAACATGTTTTTATTTGATTTTTTTGATAGATCTATCGTATGCAAACCATTTTTTAAGTAATCTGTAAGGTTTTATTTGTTGTTAAGTTGTTAGATCTTGTTTTTTATACTAGTCTAGATTCAAAACCACGGCCATGATGGATGAAAGAGAGGAAGATCCACGGCGATTTAAATGAGTAGATGGGATGGGGATGGGTTAGACGCACCTTCTTTTTGTAGATCTTGCTAGACTTCTCTTCTTCTTCTTTTCTCTGTTCTTGTTCTCCCTTTGCTCTTCCTTCGACTCCTCCGTGGTATGTTTCTTCGGCGGAACACCAGGCAGTGGTTGAGTTTGTGTTGCGCCGAGTGGTGGTTTTTGGTGGTTTGGGCGTGGTTTTGGTGGGGTGGGGGGTGGTTGGTTGGTGTGGAACAGCTTTTTATTTTTTTTCAGTGTTTTTTACTCTGTGTGAACGTCTGCACTGTTATCACGTGAACTTCTTTTACTCCTGTTCTTTTGTTCATTAGTGTATATTCCCCCCCCCCTCTTCCACCACCACCCTCTGCCTAACATGTTTTTATTTGATTTTTTTGATAGATCTATCGTATGCAAACCATTTTTTAAGTAATCTGTAAGGTTTTATTTTTTGTTAAGTTGTTAGATCTTGTTTTTTATACTAGTCTAGATTCAAAACCACGGCCATGAAGGATGAAAGAGAGGAAGATCCACGGCGATTTAAATGAGTAGATGGGATGGGGATGGGTTAGATGCACCTTCTTTTTGTAGATCTTGCTAGACTTCTCTTCTTCTTCTTTTCTCTGTTCTTGTTCTCCCTTTTCTCTTCCTTCGACTCCTCCGTGGTATGTTTCTTCCGGCGGAACACCAGGCAGTGGTTGAGTTTGTGTTGCGCCGAGTGGTGGTTTTTGGTGGTTTGGGCGTGGTTTTGGTGGGGTGGGGGGTGGTTGGTTGGTGTGGAACAGCTTTTTATTTTTTCAGTGTTTTTTACTCGTGCGAACGTCTGCACTTGTTATCACGTGAACTTCTTTGTAGTCTTTTTATGCTTTTTGTTTTGTGCTTGCACGTGAACTCTAGCGGCCGGATAAGATCCTTTTTTGTTTGTTATCCCGCGAGGATTTTTTTGTTTTTGTGGTTTATCTCTCGGCTGTTTCGTTGTGTTACGTTGGATATGTATTGGTTTGTTCCCTGAATTTGTGGATCACGACGTACGTTGTTACATTTTCTGGAACTATAAATACATGTCCTTTTTCCTACTGTGTTTCGGTGCATATCAATCACCGATTCTTCTTCCTTTTCTTTTTTTCTTTTACGTGTGTTTTCTTACGTCCACCGATTTGCATGGCAAACGCTCCTTTTTCCCACGAGTACACATTCCCCTGCCATGGCACAACCACTATGAAGGTTTTGTACACAAATGCGGCAGCTAGTGTTGAGGAGTGGATCACCAATCTTTGAAGCTTCCCTACATTCTTACGCTAGGAAGATTGTTGGTCTTGATGTTGAGTATGATAAACTCGGTGGAACCTATTTCGGTCAGAAGAAAGCTGCTTGTGATCCGGCTATGTGTTGGCACCGATGTTCTTGTGTACCACATATGCCATCGTTGATGAGAGGAGTGAAAAGTTGTATGATTTCTTTCATGGCTATAGGTACACTTTTGCTTTGGGTTTTGCGTCGCAAAAGACCGCACCATTCTTTCACGTTCAAAGTACTATGTTCATAATGTGAAGGATATCCGAGGCAATATGGAGAGATCCGGACAACAAGAAGAGAACTCAAGGTACGAAGGATGTTGCTTGGAGCTATTATAGATCCAATCTATTTTGAGATGAAGGATGGTTTTGGAAGGGCGAGCACGGGATGTGGGCTAATCCGCCGCCTCTACCGCCTAAGAACTTGGAATATGCTTGCACGGGATGCATATGCCACGTATGAGGTTTTCGGAGGTCTGGATGTGTTTGAGAGGGCTTCTTCTCCTTATTCAAACATCCCGAGAAGAAGCGTGGCAGGGATTGGTGAAGATTTTAGTTTTGTAGGGACATTTTTCTTTCTATTTTTTCTATGATCAGATTGTAATCGTTTACTTTTACCTACATTTTTTTCTTTAGGTTTTATGTTTAAGAGAACTCCTTAGTTGGCTAGATCTGAACTTCGCAGTCATAAATTTCTTTTTTACTTTGTGTTTCCATTCCCTTTTATTCATTTTATAATACAATGAAGATGTCCCTATTTACTTTTTTTGCAATCCTATATGTTGTCTGTTCATTTTATTTTAACAATTCAGTACCTTTCACGTCTGAATAGTATGTGAGAACTTCGCATTTGTTGATATACGAACTCCCTTTTTTCTTTTGCATGTGTCTTCTGTTTTAATTTTTATACGAACTTTTTTTTCACACCGTCATACATAGTGAACTTCGCGGATAATCGGCTGTGAACTTCCTACTTTTTTTAATCAACATTTTTACGTGAACAACTGCCTAGGAGTTGAATTACGATGGATCGCTGGCATTAGCTGCATGTTAACTCACCCTGGACCCGGATAAGGTCCTTTTTGTTTTTGTTATGCCGCAGAATTTTTGTTTTCTTGTTATCTCCATCGGCTGTTCTATTTATTTGTTTTGGATATATACTGTTTGTTTCCTGAATTCGTGGATCACGACGTGTTTGTTACATCTCAATCTATAAATACAGGTCTTTTCTTTTTCACGGCTCGGTGCACGTGAATTACCAATTGCTTCTTCTTTTCTTTTCTTCGGCCACCGATTTGCATGGCAAACGCTCCTTTTTCCCACGAGTACACATTCCCCTGCCATGGCACAACCACTATGAAGGTTACGTACACGAATTCAGCGACTAGTGTTGAGGAGTGGATCACCAATCTTGAAGCTTCCCTCGATTCTTCTGCTAGGAAGATTGTTGGTCTTGATGTTGAGTATGACAAACTCAGTGGTACCTATTTCAATCCGAAGAAAGCTGCTGTGATCCAGCTATGTGTTGGCACTGATGTTCTTGTGTACCACATATGCCATGCTGATGAGAGGAGTGAAAGTTTGGTTGAGTTTCTTCATGGCTTTAGGTACATTTTTGCTGGTTTTTGCACCACAGAAGACTGCAAAGTTCTCTCACGTTCAAATCTCTATGTTCATAATCCGAAGGATATCCAGGAAATATGGAGAGATCCGGACAAAAAGAAGAAACTTCAAGGCACTGAAGGATGTTGTCTGGAGCTATTATAGATCCAATCTATTTTGAGATGAAGGATGGTTTTGGAAGGGCGAGCACAGGATGTGGGCTAATCCGCCGCCTCTACCGCCTAAGCATTTGGAATATGCTGCACGGGATGCATATGCAACATACGAGGTTTATCGAAGGCTGGATGTGTTTGAGAGGGCTTCTTCTCCTTATTCAAACATCCCGAGAAGAAGCGTGGCAGGGATTGGTGAAGATTTTAGTTTTGTAGGGACATTTTTCTTTCTATTTTTTTCTATTATCAGATTGTAATCGTTTACTTTTACCTACATTTTTTCTTTTTTTAGGTTTTATGTTTAAGAGAACTCCTTAGTTGGCTAGATCTGAACTTCGCAGTCATAAATTTGTTTTTTACTTTGTGTTTCCCTTCCGTTTTATTCATTTTTATAATACAATGAAGATGTCCCTATTTACTTTTTTTTGCAATCCTATATGTTGTCTGTTCATTTTATTTTAACAATTCAGTACCTTTCACGTCTGAATAGTATGTGAGAACTTCGCAGCTGTTGATATCTGAACTCCCTTTTTTCTTTGCATGTGTGGTCCTGTTTTAATTTTTATACGAACTTTTTTTTTCACACCATCATACATAGTGAACTTCTCGGATAATCGGCTGTGAACTTCCTACTGTTTTTTTTTAATCAAAATTTTACGTGAACAACTGTTTAGCAGTTGAATTACGATATATTTATTCTCACAACATCCTGTGTAGAGGTTTAAAATAAATGATTTTTATGAAAATTCTTGTTCTTTACAATTTGGATCAGCAGTAGCATGAACAAATAGTGAACTTCAACGATATATTTATTCTACACAATGTAACCAACTACATATTGTTTCGGTATGAACTATTCTATTTTTTTTCCTTTTTTGTGTCTACCTCTTCCTGGTACTCCTTCTTATAGGCTACTTGGTGTAGTTTGTGTTTTCTCCTTGTTCTTCTCCTTGCTTCTATCTTCCATTGTGTTGCTATCATTTTACGTTGATTGACGGGTGTAATAGCTGTTCCTCAAGCTGCCTTCTTGCGCAAGTTCTAGAGTTGTGTCCCCTTATCTTATTGCATGTACCACAAGCTTTCACCCCTTTTGGTTTCATTGTCGCACTATCACTTTTTTGTCGTTCAACAATGCTGTTGTTGTAGTATCTTTTCCCTGTTGGGGCATGTTGATGCGTAGTGTCCTAGCCTTAGGTTGCACACGCTTGCATTTCCTTTGTCCTCCCGTTTTATTTAAGTTTTGCAGTTTGCTCTCCACATCTGGTGTTTTCTGTGTATCTTCTTGCTCAGTGATATCTTCATCCTCATCTTCTTGCTCATATTCTTCATCATCCGTCTCATCTTCGAAGCATTCACCCTCATCTGTGTCTAGTTTTTCCTCTTCATCATTATCTGGAATGTGCTGGCGAGCAAGCAAGTTTCTTATGCGCACCTTGATATTTGCTGAAGATGCTTTGTAGGCCCATACACCTTCTTATGTGTTTCCAAGAGTGTTTTAGCCAGCTGCCTTGCCTTGCGGGTTCGGAATTGTGGCCATTAATTTTATTGCATGTTCCGCATAATCTTGTACCTTTCGGTCTCCCGTATTCATCTAGTTACGGTTCGGACGGGCAGGTGCGGGGGTTTGCATTTTCCATTCCTCCTTGCAGACATACGTAGTCTTGCTTCCTTTTGTTATTGCAAGTAGTGGAGGCTGTATATCTGCATATGGATCATTGTCCTCAGTCTGAGGAATGTCGTTGTGCTCGCCAGTTTCTCGTGTTGTGTTTTCTTGGTTCGATGACTGCTCATTGTTCTCCATCTCTGCATCCTCATTATTCTCCATCTCTGCATCCTCATTATTCTCCGGCTCTGCATCCTCATTGTCCAGGTTTGTATTGGCATCTACTGAAGGCGGATAATGCTATTTGGAATTTTGCTTCCGAAGTGCATCCTTTGTTTATAATTTTAAGCTGCTTCACTTGTAAAGGATTGTTCGTACGTATTCAATTGAAGTCCCATCATCTGTTGTTGTCCTGTAGTCTCTGCGGTTGTAATCGGGGTTTGTCACTTGCATCTTTGGTGTATCTACGGAGTATATACTTGCTTGGTATCTCATCCGGGCGTAGGTGCTCAAAGACAGACTATGACATGGTGGCGAGAACAACCACTGTGTGTGCATAAAGTTAACATTAGCTCGGTTAATTTTTTTATTTTTCGTGTCAACAATTACTTTTTTATATGCATACGTAGTGTAATACAACCAAAAGCAATTGCTTTGAAAGAGGATTTTTTTACCGTATGTTCCCACGGTTTACATTCGCATTCATAGCGGCCTTCAACTTCATCTGCTAGCACTCTGAACTCATGTCTTGACCAAGCGAATTCTTTACTCGATTGTAGTGATGCACAAGGTAAATGTTGGGATTATCCTGGGAAGTCTTAATGCGGAAAGGCTGTCGCTGTGATATTGCCGCTCCCGGAAAGCCGAGTACACCGCCCGTGTGTACTTATCCATCACATCGTGCCTCGAAGCCATACACGGTGACTTGTTTTCCTTGTGCCCCGCAATTTTGATTTTTTGTCGGTGGAAAAGTCATTTGCTTTTGAACATGAAACATAAGATAACTTTTATATAGATATATGAACCCCGAACTAAACGGATGTGAACTTCCATAACATGTGCATACTTTTTTCTCGAAAACGAGATGACACTTTTTGTGTACGGAAGAACCACCGACCAAACGGTTGTGAACTTCCATAACATGTGCATAGTCTTTTTCCTTTTTTTATGTTCTCATCCTATGTGTTTCCAAATTATTGAAGCATATTTTTTTCATTAACATAAAAAAGGAAATCGATCACTCACCGTTGATGCATTTGCCTCTGCATTCTCTGCTTCATGCCTTGCACGTATGCGAGTTGTTAACTTGCTTAGCAAAAATGTGGAGGTTGTCTCCTTCGGTGACAAAACCCCTTTTCAGCACAAAGTTCATGCTCTCGCTTCTCTCGTGTTGAAGTCATGCGTGCACGAGAAAACTTCCTTCCAGATAAGTCGATATCCACAATTTCCTTTCAGCCCATAAGTTAATCATGACATTTATATCATGCGAGATTGTACTCTTCAATCAAAGCCTTCCACGCATCTTCAAACTCAGATGGCATTAGGGGATGGTTCAAAATTGCAGTCAACTTATCCTTCAAATCAGGGAATAGTTTATAAAGCTTCTTCAGCGGGTCCTTATGCTTGTTCATTATGTGCCATCTACATAACTTATGTAGAGTCCGTTTGAAAATTTTAGGTATTGCTTTTGCCATTGCTGGGCATTGATCTGAACAAATATTAGGAAAAAACACATCAGGTATAATGCAAGCAAACTTCACAAAAACAAAACAAAGGTGAACTTCAGCAAATTAAATATGTTTTATTTTTTCGGGTTGCAGGGGTGTAAACATCTGAACTTCTGTGTGTTTTTGTTATGAACTACAATCGAAGGTACAAACAGGAGGATAGATTCTGATTTTCTCCAAACCTGTAAGTATGCGGATTGGTTGTTTACCGCCCATGCATTCAAGGAATCTGCTGAATACCCATTTGAAGGACTCCTCGACTCGTTTCCCATCAACGCAACACCAAAGATTGTTGACTACAAGTGGTTGTTTACGCCGACAAATGCCGCAAGGGGCAAGTGGTGCTTGTTCGACTTGTAAGTAGTATCGAAAGTTATGCAATCTCCAAAATCTGCATATGCTGCCCTTGAGCTAGCATTAGACCGGAAAACATTTTCCGATCTGTTTTCGTCATCAACCTTGTAGTCATAGAAGAAATTTTCATTCTCCTTCTTCATGTCTTCAAAGAATTTGAACATATTCTGCACCTCATTCATGGACTCCTTCCTCGTGTTTTCTGCTTTCCTGCAAAAATAAATTTGTTGTTATTTTTTTCTTTTTTTGTTTTGCTTTTTTCTTTCCCCTGTTTTTCATGTAAGTTTTCATTTTATATATAAAGGAGGGTGTGGGGTGGGGGGGGGAGTACTTACATGTTGAGTATGTCTCTGTTGTGGCAGCCAATCTTATCACGGCCCCCATGCAGCCTTGTAAGCAGGCCCATTATGTTTACATGTTTTATATTGCTGAACTGAAGGTCTTTTACCAACCCCTTCAATGTTGGATCCACCTTTTTGTGAGAACGCATGAAAACTAGCATTGATGGGCTTAACGAGCAGGGTATGGTTGTGTCTGAAGTGTAATGTCCTTGACAATGCAGGTACCATCACTCCTCTCTTTCAATCTCATAAAGGCCTTGCACCCAGTTCTTTTGGTCATCTTGTCACGTTGTCGGTCTTCCTCGTTGACACTTTGGCGGTGTGCACCTTCTCGTACACATCTCAAGTAACGCCTGCTCTTGTTGTGTTGTCCTTTCCTTATCCCAAACCCTGTGTGCTTTGCATATGTATTGTAAAATATATATGCGTCTTTGAATGTGCTAAATTCTTGACCAATGGATGGTATCGAGTCCGGATCAAGATCTGCAGCACTGCAAATTGCCACGGTTTTGTTATCGCATTTTTTTTGTTTTTATAATACATATGTTATTTGTATGTTAACTTCGAGGAAATAGGTCAAGTGAACTTCCTAAAATTTAATAAAAAATAAGAACATGGACTTCTTAAAGTCATCCGAACTTTTTTCACGAAAAACTGTTGCACATGAATATCGAGAACATATCAACTATACATTTCATATAATAAACCGAGCATGTGAACTTCCTAAAAATCAGCTGAACTTTTATCATGGATATAGTGTTCACGAACTTTCCAAATCATATCAACTTTTTTTTCTAAAGATATAGCATGTGAACTTCCATGCAAATTGTCTAAATAAATGTTTGTGTAAGAGTGAATTTTTTATCGAGCAATATATAAATTGAACTTACGTGTGTGTATGTTCGCGGCTACTGCGGTGGTGGCTCTATCATCTGGTACTATGGGGCATGGCGGTGTGACTTTTGGTACATGGCAGAGTGGATCTCGAGGCGGCATATGACTTGATTGAGTGCCTCGACGATCTTGGTGTATGTTGTCAGTTTGACCATCCCCATAAGCTGCGTTCGTCGTTCGAAGCATTATTGCTAGAAGACGACTTTTGCCCACTTGTCCTCGTTCACATCGTTGCTTCCATTGTGGTTGTTGTAGATGTACTTGTAGATTGCCGTTTTCGTGGCTGACGGAACGTTGCATTACTAGCAAATATCTCCTCAGTGCACTTTATTGGAGAACGGGGTTTTTTTGGTGGACCTGACCAACACATAATATCCTCATCATCATCTGTTGATGTTGTGGTATCCCGCTTCCTTTTCTTCGTTATCCATGTCATCTTGTTCTTGGATTTTACGATTGAAATTCCTTTCAACGGCAGACAGCATTTGTCTTTCTCTTGGGATTGCGGAACACTGGCTGGATAAATGAAACTGGCTCATCACAGCATATGGGAGTCATTGGAGGCTTTTTAGGGCCTGACCAGCTGATTATCTCGTCGTCACTGCCTGTTCCAGATTCTTTGCCCGGCAGCAGCAGAACCTGGTAAGTTTTTTAACATGTGAACTTCTTGAACATTGGGACTAGAACTTTTGTACATAAAACTTTGTCTGATGTCTTCAAAAAACTAAAACAAGTAAAGTTAACCGCCAAACAATGTAACATGAACTTCCTGTATACATGCTAACCTTCATACTTATTTTTCATTTTGTTGTTTTAATTTATTTTATAACTCGAAGTGAACTCCATGAAACTGTTTTTAAGAACTTCCCGAGTAAAACACATAAGTTTTCTTCTTTCCTACAATAGACTCTGCATGTGAACTTCCGGTCTCAATTCACACGAGCTCCGCTCTTATGTTCTACTCTAAACAAAAGCCGAGTGGAGGTGAACTTTCTATATTATTTTTTCATATAGAACCCGCCGGTGTCTCTTTTTTGTTTTACATTGTTGGACGGAAAAGCATTAAAATAGTCATGTGAACTTCCAACACTAAATTCATATGAACTTTTTTCCACGATGATATGAAGTGCTCCTTTTTGTGCGGTGATGGACGCAAAAGCGATAAATGAATTATGTGAACTTCACGTGATTTTTTTATGGTACCTCATCCTCTGCTGGCCTCTTTCTGGAGCTTGGCTGGTTTGAATTTGGAGGATGCTCTGCCGATCTGCGTCTAATTGGAGCCATTATTGCTGTAAGGAGGCTGGATCTCGCCGTTCTCCGCCGCTGGCTCCTTTGCGTCAGCTACCGCCACCGTTCGCCTCCGTCGCGTCGGCTACCGCCGCCGTTCGCCTCCCTCGCGTCGGCCAGCCGCCGCTCGCTCGCCCGCGCCGACGAGGTAGGAGGCTTTTAGATCGTTTGGTGCCCATGCTCCTAGGTGCCCCAATTGAGCTTCCTATATAGGTATATATATATAGGATAAGTACTTCCTACTCCTGGGTGTAGTTACACCCATATCTAATATACTACCATACAAAAGTATATACGATACTTTATCAATTTGAGTATGTTCGTACACTATATCTAAGATACTCCAAACCAAGGTTGGTGAAAAAAATGCAATTGAACCCATAGTTTGCACTATATATCCGAAATACATGCATATGTATACATAAAAAATGAGTCTACGTAAAAAAATGTACGTACTGCATATAAAGTAGTATATATACTACCGAAATAATCTTATATACTTCATACTACATGTACATACTCTCCGGTATGATAGATACTCTCTAGATTATGAGAAACACGTGTGGGTATAACTACACCCGGGTGTATTATGAATATGTCATATATATATATATATATATATATATATATATATATATATATATATATATATATATCGACGCGGATTTTCTACCAAGGGTGGTAGCTGTGCATAGGGTAGCAACCGTTGGATAGCAAGAGTTTTGATTCTGTTGACGTTCTGGTAAAATACCCAGGAGCATTTTCATGTAACGGCCGTTCGTGTCTACCGCACCGTGAATAGTTTGACGTTTTTAACCTCTTTTCACACTTTGTCTCGGTAACGGATAGAGCTGTGTGGTGTTGCTAGGTGTCATACAAGTACTAGTAGCTACCGTAGTCACGTTGTTGTTTTGCTTCTAAAAACACACATTACAACGGCTACGGTTGTCAGTCATTTCCAGTGAGTTGTCATCCGTGTGCGGTTCAAATTGATTCAGGATAGCCGTAGCCTTGGTAAAAACTGTTAGATTGTGGTTCAATGCGCAAGCTATTTAGAGCACGATTGTTATCTTTGTAGTGTTTCGTTGCATGCGGTTGATACAAAATTCTGCAAGCACACTTCTATCCGGGCTCGGTGGTGGTGCCCTTCGTTTGCTAGCTGTATCGAGTTTTAATGCACAAAACCTGGACATGCAGTTTTTTTATTGTTAGCGCGCGGCTCCATGCGGTTGAGAAATTGACAGCTTGTGCTAGTACGCTCCATGTACAATACTAGTCACGTAGCTAAAGCGCACTCATATAAAACACGCATGAGAAAGCCAGGGCCATATACTTTTCAATCGAGAAAAAAGTGTGATTGTATTCGGATCTTAGGCTGGTAAATCAAACTTGTGAGAGGCCATGTCTGTTTGTGTTTTTCAAGAGCTACCACATACATAATCTTGTGGTCTACGACAAATTGTCGGCAACGTTCTACTGGTCCTTAATTACAACCATAAATTTGTTTATTTCAACAATACACCAGTATACATCAACAAATTGAAACGCATGGAAATCTCTACACAGTGTGTGCCCTTAATCATCTCTACCAACTGCTTCACCTTCTGAATCTGGTGCCTTTTCCCATTACTTCTCGCATGCAACATCATCATCAGAATGATCTTAGATGATACCTACTGTCCGCTATCTCAGGCTCGTTATTGGATTTGTAGTCACCTGCTCTGGGTGCCATTCTTACACTTGTAGCAGAACCTGTAAAACAAACGGACACAACTGTATGCAACAAATGAACACATAAAACCTGATCTTGGCAAAGTTTTGAGCAAACTAACATTCACTTCTGGTAGTATTTATGAACATATATGATAAGTAACAGCGCACTCAGCTATTAGACTTAAGGTACAGGGATTAACATCAATACCAAAGAAAGAATCCTTGTTTTCTATAACAGTGAACATAACTTTATTTTATCTTTACATCAAACAGATTGCCACAAACAAAAAGCAATTATTTTTGGTAAAGGAAGACTGAATCATAAGTACTTTTTAAAGGATTAGCGGTAAAGTAGCCAGGATTGAGATATTAAAAGGCAAAACAAGCTCCACTTTTAATTGCTTCATGCCTTTAGTCAAAGAATGGACAACATCAAGTATCATGGAGATACACAGAAATATGTGATGGATACCATTTTATATAATTTAGAATAAAGAAGTCCAAAGTACTAGCGGCACTGAAAAATTGTACATAGCCATAATCCCAAATTTCATCGATGAATAACTACAGTCTACAAACACAAATGTAAGTCTTTTGAGTATGACTGTATGAGCAATCAATTACCTGAGGTGAGTGTTGTTCATACTGTTTCCGGCAGAAGGGCATCAAGACCAATGACCATGAGCAATCAGGGGTTAATTTTGCTTGTCTCTAGCGTCTTCTTCAACCCAAAAGATGAAATCAACTCTAGCAGCCGCATGTGTCTCTCCTGTTATCTGATTCCCAATCCATCTCCGTCTCTCCGCTCTGTTTCTCTCTCAAACAAAGGAAATCAACAATTTGACCAGGCGACCTGCTCTATATCTCACGAAATTAGTCTTCAATAGCAGCACATACGGGAGGACAATTTGACCAGAACAAATGAACCAAGAACCTAGCTCCTGCAGTGCCGACTGAACATGTGTCCCTTTGAGCACTCTAGAGCAGAAAGCCAAACTGGGGAGGGAAAATAGCACTCGCGATCCTCATGGACTCAAGCTGATAAGTTCAATACACTAGAAAATGCACATCTAACTGTAACTCATCACCACTTGCTTTCTATTTTACCAATCTGAAACATCAAATCCATGTAGAGTACACATCAAAGCCCAGAATTTAACAGATTCAGGTCAGAAAGAAAATACAAAGTGCAGATCAGAAAAACAAAGGAAAGGGGATGTATCAGTATCAAGGCAAGGGCAGCAGGAAATAATCCACAGGAGGACAGGTCCAGAGCAACAAGCCAGGCGCAAGAAAACTTCCCCGTCCTAGTACAGAGGCTACACAAATCGAAATCACAAAGCAGAGGTTACCCTGGGCTGACATTGATGGAAAAAACAGAGCTCCAACCCCTCCTCCTCCTTACCACAGGAGCGAGGCTCCTCTGCTGGCTGCTTCCGATGCACACATCACGGACGGCGTCTTCACCTTCATCCGACCGCGCCGGTGAGCATGTTTCCAAGATAAACACCAATTTTTTGTAAAAATAGAAAAGGATGAGAAGTTCGTTCACAGTGATCCATGCATCCAGCGCTTCGACTACAAGAATTATCGAGGTAGAGAGAAGAAGTTCCAAGAAAAGGAGAGAGGAATGAAGATCCAGCAAACATGTGGATCACTAAAAAATCAAATCAAGTTTTTTCCAAAAATAATAGCAACATCAAACAAATATGTTGACACTAAAATTCCAACATCAGACACCAACATCAGTTTTACTGTAGGCAGGGCGACCCCCTCCATCTCAGCTCCATCCAACCACCTCCCACCCCAGCCGCTCACCCGCTGGAGCACTCGGCCGCCGCGGTGGGAGGCCCGGGGCAGCGCCGGAATCCATGGTAGCCAGGGGGAGATGCAACAACAAGAGTTACCAAAATAACGAACATTGGATCGACAACAAGAATAAATGAAAGAGCTAGAGGAATTATAAATTTCAGAGAGAACATGAGCTAGTTTTGGTGAGAAAATAACGCGAAGAGAGATCAAGAAAAAGGTAGTAAGAAACAGCTTGATCTAGAACCTGCACACGACTGATTCCTCTACCGACCTTGTAGAAAAAACAACCGCGTCGGAGCCACTAACCAAGCTTCGTCACCGCGTAGATCTGGCGGTGGCCACCACCATGGCCACAGATTAAAAATCGACATGGACCTGATTCCCTCATACCGTGAAGAATCCAGATCAGGAAGGAAAAAAGTGAAACAAAATAGATTAATGAAAAAAAATGGCAGGACTGATTCTCTGAACCGTGAACAAATCCAGATCGAAAAGAAGAAAAAAAAGTAAGGCAAAACTGATTGAAAAAAGAACGACGGGAAGACCTCCAACGGCATCCCGTATTTCCTGGTTCCGTCCCAGATTCGCCCGACGGAGATAGCGCCTCCCGCCCCAACTGTCTGCTCGCACCGCCAGCTCCCATGGCTCCTTTCCGACGCCGACTGGGCCGTGAGATGCAGGCCGGTGGCATGGAAAAATGAGGCGCAGCAGCCGGTGATTAAAATGAGGCGCAACCACTGACAGGGCGAACGAGGTGCGGCCATTGACAGGGCAACGGACCAGGAAAAAGATCTGAGAAAAAGGGCAAAGTGAAGACCAAGAAAACAAGTACTAGAAAAATTTGACACGGTGGGGGTCGCCGGTGGTGGAATTCGCGATAGAGGCGGCGTGGTGGTTTCCCCGGCAAGGAAGCCGCAAGGAGGCAGGGTAGAGGGAGCTGCTGATCCCGGGAACCCTTCACAAGCATGCGCCCGCCCGTCTCCTCCCATCTCTCCGGTACGCATGCCACCTTGATTTCTCCCCACACGGCGGCCAGCCGTTGGGGGGGAAGGATGTGAGCAGAGGTTGGAGAGGGGAAAAGGGGATGGGTGGGGGATGTGTGGGTTGGGGAGGCAATGAAGAATGGCTACGACATGTGCGGAAGGCGAGGTTGTGGACATGCTATTCTCGGTGTGACGATGTTAGCTAGTTCCGTTAATAATTTGTGCTCCCTGGATGCAGTTTCATGCTCTCTATAGAAGATCTAATGGTTGGATATATATGCATAGCTACCACCCATGGTAGCCCACTATTTTCAATATATATATATATATATATAGAACCTCTATTAAACCCCCTGGGTGCAGAATAAGTAATTCTGCACCCGGGTCGATTGGACCGAACCACACCACCGTCTGGCTCCGTCGCACCCGGTGAGGCCCAGCCAAATTTCTCCTCCATCGTTGTAACCTTCTTTTTCCTTTTACGTGGACGGTTTCTTCTCCCACCAATGTTACTAGCTAGCCCATTAGCCCACCTTTCTAATCAAGGTCATCGTGTGCACCGGCGGTTCAAGCAACGACTGCGGTGGCGATTGGGGCGGACGGCGAGCGACTGCTATTGGCGATTGCTGCTTACGGCTGCAGCTAGGATTGCGGCGGGCGGCAGGTGGTGGGGCGTTGCAGCGGGGGAATGCGACGGGCGGCGGGCGGCTGCAGCGGGCGGCGACGTGGTGGGCGGTAGGCGACCACGCGTGCGTATGGCCTCCGCTCCTCCATGGCCATCGAAGGAATGAACTCAAGCCCACTGCTGTCTGCGGCGGATCAAGCACGCCTCTCCACCAGCACTGCACCCGGAGGAAGACCTGCTCCTCACGGACCGCAGCTACGATCTGGGGGAGACCGGAGGCCACCAGCTCACGTACGGTGAGTAATTAAATTCATCATCCTCCTGCTTCTACCGTACCCGAATTGTTTACTTGCTTAGTTGCTATTCTTATCCCAATTTTTTTGTTGCGCCCAGCAATGACTTCGATCTGTTCAAGATTCAGGTATGTGCGAGCTGCTCTTACTGATAAGGAATTATGCACGTCACTGCCTTGGATCTTAATTGACTTGCTCTTTCGATTTACCAGGGCAGAGCTGCAGCCACATCCTGCTCTGCTCCGAATTTCGTAGTTTTAGGTGAGGGGTTACTTTGCTAATTTTGTGTTTAGCTTTTGGAGAGAGCTGGTAGACCAAATTATGGGGGTATTTCGTTTATGGAAACCGATGGTGAATTAACCATCTGACCGTAAAACTGCATCTAAACAAATATCTGAATCTAACTTTTTTTCTTAGTACAAAATGATGGTTGTGGTCGCTCTGGTGAGAATTATGGTACAATCTGATGCATGATGGATGGAACCATTGTACGATGAGATCCGATGGTGAATTAACCATCTAACCTGTTTGGTTAGTACAAAATGATGGTTGTGGCCGTCCTAGTGATAATTATGGTACAATCTGCTGCATGATGTGTACCCATTCTAGTATGAAATGGTACATCAAACGAAACACCATTTGGATTACGGATGCCTGTAAATCTCAAGGTGAGTTCAGAGGTCTGATGGAAAAGGTTGGGTATTAAAGAGATGCTCTAGTGTTTGAGATATGTCGTCTATCACAAGGTGTTGGCTGTTTCTTAACAAGTTTTCTTGCTTGTAGTGTTTTAAACAGCCATCAGTGTGCATCCTTCTATTAATTAGTCCTCATCATCTTGGTCTGTAGTAAAATTTTACTAGTCGTAACTATTGTTGCTATAAAAAACTGGATCTTTAAGTAAGTAATTATGCATCTTCTTAATTTGTTGGCTTCAATTGTATATCTAATCTAGTGCTTGTGGGCATGCTCAGCTAGGTTCTATGTGAAAGTACCAAATCGAAAGAAAATTGTACTAGTTCTATAAATGGCATTATGAAATACATTCTGGTTACGTATATGAATTAAATGAAGCTCACACATGGTTTTTATGCTTGTTGCAATGAATGCGAAGAATGAGATAGAGAGAGCGTAGCTATTTAAAGAAAATATTCAGATTCCATATGTTGTAGTAATTGTAAAAAAAAATTACGTGGTCATTTTCTTATTAATAGGGCCTCCATAAAATGTTAATCTTGCTTTTACGTTCATTGCCATTATATGTTTTTCAGTCTAGCATGCTGCATACTCCTGCTTTCGACAAGATTAACCAGTCCAGCCAACGTGTATTATGCTTAATATCTTTGTAAATGTCTTAGAATTACTACCTTATTTCTAATGCAATTTAACTCCATTCTGCCTTTTTTTCTTCAGGAATATATTCAACTTGTTTAGGAGGTACATATTTTTCTGGTCACCTATAAGCATTTGACTAATTTATCCCTGCACCTTATTTTAACATGGCTGGGTTTTATTCTTTCATTGATTCCAAAAGGGCTATTACTTTATTACTAAGTGTGCAGCTTTTCATTTAAAAATAAAAGAAAAGATTGGCATACCTTCTACATTTCGTCATGGGATAACTTCTGATCCTTCATGGAATGAATTTTTGATTTTCACACCTTCTCATACATACATCAGCCACTTATTGGTGAAACAATATAAATCCTTTTTATGGGGTTTCTACATATGTGGCAAATTCTCGAAACAAACATATTGGAATATCCATATCACCTTTTTCTTCTTAAGATTCATGTTCATCTTTAACCTTTTTCCTGTCTTTCAGAGCTATGTGTTTACCACTGCATGACTTCCGTTGACATTTGTTTATTTACTCTCATTTGATATTGATTCATCTACATTGTTATGATGTTATCTGCATGGTTTTCCATTTATTGCACACCCATTATGCTACTATGTCATTTCCATTTCCCCATTTTGGCAGTAGGCCAATAGCTACAAGCGAGACACTACTTCTAAAACTTTGCTCGATATTTATGTCTAGTTGGGTGGGCAGCGGACAAAATGGTATACTGGAAGCACATATGTTGCTTCAATGTTATTCTGCTCCTTTATTTGGAAGTTGGTTTATGTAGATAACTAGAAATAAAGGAGTACACCTGTCCGGATACCAGTAAAGGAATTGGTATACGTGATGGACTGGTCCCTCGGCGTGTTTTCTGTTGGCTTCAAAAAGATTAACGGCGTTTTCGGTTTTGGCCATAGCAGCACGTCCCAGGTCATTGCCGAGCAACTTGTTTCTCCAATTACCACTAATTACTTCCCGTTTGATTTTTCAAGTTTGAGTTGGTTTTTTTCTTATTGGTTGGGTAAGCGATCTGACCCTGCGATGACATTATCAAATTGCCAGGCTTACAGGGGGAAGCAAGGATGCAGCGAAGGATCAAAGATGCAGTGCAATGGTCGATATTGGAGCTCCCGTCCACACCAAGGGCCTTAGACACCCAATGGCAGTGGTGCCTTGGCTCTTATCGGTGACTCTAGCAGCGCCTTCGTACCGCACATCAGCTCACTGGACAAGTCTCTCCGGCACTGTTTCTCTGCCGACTAGCTGGTTACCACAATGCACCGGAGAAAATTCTAGTGACGGTGAGAAGATAAGCTATGGCATGAGTTGGGCTGATGTGGTCTTTCCCAGTGTAGATAAGCTATGGAGTAAGCACTGCCTGAAGAAAACTGTAATTGGTGGCCCTAAAATCCCTCTTTTTAAAAGCTAGAATTTCGTGTTACCTGAGTGAAAATTATGGTGTTTGCTAGGAACTCTTACGTTCTAGACAACCAATTCAATTCAGTTAGCACTGAATCTTTCGGTGAACAATAGAACAACATATGTTTTCCCAAATATGATTATGCCTTTTCCAATCGACTAACTAAATCAGGTTGCTAACCTTGCAAGCGACGTAAAAAAAAGGCAAACGTAAGATGTCTTGATAGTGACACTCGAGACAAGCTACAAATCAACTGTGTAGGGTACATGTGATGTAAAGGTCAACTTGATTTTTTAGTTCTTATTTAAAATTTCATTGTGCACTATTTGGAATTCGCTAGCTCAGCTAATTAGCTAGCCCTGCATTTTTGTCGACCATACAAGCATGCATGTGCATATAATTAACAACTAAGATAGCTACATTTATCTAGCTGCCTTCATGTTCAAAGGACCCTTCAACTCTACAAACAAAAACTTCTAATCTGCTAGCTAGAGAGATCTGTTAAAATTGGCATACATAAGAAATCTGGGAAGTAGTACTTCCAATTACATCGGTTATATCTTCCAACAATATTATGTTGTCACATAAATCAACATAAAATATGGTATAAAATGGGGCATAAAATGTGAATTACAATATGTCAAGTAGGTGAGATGGATCATTCTTGATGTACAACAATTCCGGATATGATCTGTTAGATGACACCAATACAAGGAAGCATTCATAAGCAAGTACAGTACATGGACAGGACCCGCGAATAAAGATATTCAGCTATATACATAAGTGCAGTTTGTTTCAGGCAGTAGCATGCACAACGGGAGCTTCAAATCAAGTGTTTACATATGGATTTTCATGGGTCTGAACTTCTCCAAAGAATCAGGTAAAGGCCTGGTTTCATTCAAACCATGTAAGATGACGCAGAAGAGCTATGATGATTTATCTCTGTCTGAAAAAAACAAAATATTGATGAGAATTCACAAGACTAGAAGGATAACATCACAAGGCATTAAGTGGTCTGAATGAAAATAACGGGCCCATGTTACGGTGAAGCTGACTCTCCAACGATCAAGGTCAACACGCTGTACTTGAAAAACAGAGCCAAAGCCTCACCAGTTGCAACCGGTTGCAGAATAATATTCTGAGCACCGACTTGTACATCCCTGGACACAAGGTTGTACTTCCCGGATAACAGGGTTCAACTTTTTTGTCGAACTTACCTGAACTTCCCATTTTCTTCAGAGCTACTGATTCTACTTCGTGTTCCCAACCATTTGTCAGAACTATGCAAATGTTATACCGTTGGATAGATAATGAAAAACCGCAACTTTTTCATGTTCACACTTTTTACGGATTTTGCACGGTTTAAATTTAATTTTGAAAATACGAAAACGCTTTTATATGGCCAGAAAACGAACTTTTAGTTCGGTTTTTGAATCGCTTATCGAAACTTTGCAAATGATATACCGTTGGAAAGATAATGAAATTTCGCAACTTTTTCATGTTTCATGTTTTTTCAAAATCCACACAGTTTTTGAACAATTTTGAAAATACGGAAATTTGGACGTACTCAAAAAACGAGCGGACAGTAATTTGGATGATTTGTTTCAACCGTATATCGGAATGATGCAAATGATATGGTGTTGGAAAGCTATGGACTAGGCGCAACTTTCTTATTCCAATTGTTTTCTCTAATTCCTTACAGTTTAATAGAATAACACGAATTATTGTCCGCCTTTTTTATGTGATGGGCACCGAATGATTTTCCCCGCGATTTCCATGCGGTATATTTAAACAATGCAAATGACATACGGTTGGAAAGGTCTCAAAATGGCGCATCTTTTTCGTATCTACCATTTTTGCCAACTCCAAACGATTTGAAAGTAATTTTAGAAGTTTTGAAATCATGTTCCCGTTATATTTTGTGGGATAACAATTTGAATTTACTAGATTAGATTCATTTATTTGTTGTAAAATGTTGTAGGTAATGAAATTAGACATATACTCAACCATATAAAGCTTTTGGTGACAATGATTAAAGTGGTTGGTGATCAAATCGATGAGATTTGAACAATAGATTTCCGCCCCGTAAAAACAGAGCATTGAACTTCCCTCGACACGAACTTGCACTTCTTGGGAAATGCGGTTGTACTTCTCGGCGCTGTTTCGCGAAAGTGTTCAGTAGAATGACTATAAGTTTCTCATACGGTGTTCGTTTGAGGTCCATGGCCACACAAAATACTCAGCACAACCACGCGCATCTGAACTTCCCACGACATGTCCTTGTACTGCTTGGCCTTCGTGGTTGTACTTCCTAGAAATGTTTCGATACTAGTGTGTTTTACAAAAACTAGCATGTGTGCTTCAAAATGATAATTTTAGATTGTCCCTATATTCTATTTTAAGAGATTCTACACTTCCCAGATCTTAATATTCGAACTTCACAACGTTGCTACGTGAACTTATGTGGGGGTATTTTCTTCATGTAATTACCGCTTGTACTTACTGTTGTCTCCGCCTGTACTTCTCAGAATCACTGCTCGTACTTCCTTGCAGATGACGGGATTATTTTGTTTTTTCTACATTTAGACTTTGTCGGGTTTCTTATACTTCCTATATTAAGTGGGTGTATTGCTCGTGTTGAATGTTTGCACTTCTCATTGTCAAGTATATGAACTTCTTTACGGGTGATGGGATTATTATTGTTTTTTCCTATGTGAACTTAGGTGGGAGTATTTTTCTTTGAACACTTTTAAAAATTACCGCTTGTACTTCCTGTTCTCTCCGCCTGTACTTCTCGGAATCACTGCACGTACTTCCTCACAGATGACGGGATTATTTTGTTTTTTCTACATTTGGACTTTGTCGGGTTTATTGTACTTTTCTATATTAAGTGGGTGTACTGCTCGTGCCGAATGGTTGTGCTTCTCGTTTTCAAGTATATGAACTTCCTCGTGGGTGACGGGATTATTTTTGTTTTTTGTACATTTGGATTTTGTCGGTTTTCTTGTACTTCCTATATTAAGCGGGTGCACTGCTCGTGTTGAATGGTTGCACTTCTCCGCATCGACTATTTGAACTTCCTCACGGATGACGGGATTTTTTTATGTTTTTTCTAGATTTGGATTTTGTTGGTTTTCTTTTACTTCTATAATAACTGCTTGTACTGCTCGTGTCAAATGGTTGTACTTATCTGTGTCTAGCATTTGAACTTCCTCGCGGATGACCGGATTATATTTTTTATTCATTTGGATTTTCTCGGTTTTCTTGTACTTCATATATTAAGCAGGTGTACTGCTCGTGTCGAAGCGTCAAGTAGTTGATTTTCCTAGTGGATAACAAGATTATTTTGTTTTTTCTACATTGGTTTTCTAGTACTTCCAATATGAAGTAGGTGCACTGCTCGCGCCAAATAGTTGTACTTCTCAACCACAAGTATTTGACCTTCACTCCGGATGACTAGATTATTTTGTTTTTTCTCCATTGGTTTTCTAGTACTTCCAATATTAAGTGGGTGCACTGCTCGCACCAAATGGTTGTACTTACTGGAATTATTAATTGTACTTTCTTGTATTACCTATTTATACTTCTGTCGCTAATATGTGTACTTCTCGGCATATTTTTTTATTTCTTTACTCCCCGTCCCAACAATGTACACTTTCTAACGTGACCATTTGTACTTATCGACAAACAACTTTATTTTTTCTAGATTTCCTTAAATGGATTCAATGTACTTCAACACAATTACGAAGTGTTTCCATTCAATATTTTTATCGTTTGCTAAGTGTACTTCACACATTTAATCGTTTACATATACTCCCTCCGGTCTTTTTTAATTGACTCGAATTTATACTTTGTACTAACTTCGAGTCAATTAAAAGAGACCGGAGGGAGTAGTAAACTTTTTTATGTGTACTTTCAGACAAATGTTTTAATTTCGTCCATGTGAATTTCCGAAAACCAAAGATCTGAACTTTCGAGAATTATTCAATTGAACTTTTATTTGTACATTTTTCAGGGTTTTGCACTTCCATTCGATTCTACGGCACCAAACAACATGCGTGTTTTTCAGTTTTCGACACTAAAATTGATGGCAGAGTTTTTAGGAACTTACAATTTTTTGTTTACTCATATGTGTATTGCACTAAATGCGGGATCCTACTATATTGAAACTTTTTTGGCTGGTTTAGAAAACATGAACCGCCGGAGGCGGAAGTAAATAGGGAACTCTATTTCAGTAAAAAGAAACATACTGCCCAACGTAGAAAGTTTGTACTTCTTATTAAAAATAGTTGTGCTGCCCGTTCCACACAAAAAAAGGGAAATTGCACGTACAAATTAATTAACAGAGAACATAGAAATGCAGAGGGGGAATTGGATGGGAAACATGGCCACGGCTGGACCCATTCATCGGCTGGAGGAGGCATCAAAGCGCGGCGAGCTAGCCCTAGGCATGGTGGGAGGCTTCAAGTGGAGCGGTGGCACACCGGAGGAGAAAAGGAAGCAGGTTTTCAACGAAAGAAAATCTTATACGACCGGGTCATATAGCCCAGGTCGCTGGACCAACTCCATTGAGCAACACCTGAAATACGAATCTCAAAGCAAGCGAGCCAAACTTATTCCTAGTTCCCTTCACAAGTAGTACATGTAGCCTATTTCCAATTCTTCTCATTCGCTCAAGATACTTCTTCGCCGACGATTCTTCCGGACGGCCGGCAAGATGGGGTGGAAGACCCCATGGCGCAGGACCAGGGAACAAGGCAAGATGGTGATTCCATAAAATTTTCTTATTCACAGTATATCAAATTTGTTCATACTACAGAATCACATTCCGTGGGAGAACAAAATTCAGAAAAAAATCATCTACCATACTCAACTAATTGAGCGAGTCCTTGATTCAATCACAGCCCCAGCATTGGACTGTTCCCCCTGTGAACCAAATATATCTGCCGCCAATCTTGATGTGCCGACACCCAGGCAGCGCCTAACGAATAAAAGCCTGCTTCCGTTTTCAACTGTACTTACTGAATAAAAAGCATGTACTGCTTCTTATGTAGCATGTGTTCTTCCCTATATCAGAGAAATATACAACAACATTGTAATCTGCACATGATCATCTTGATTGATTTAATCAGGAATCAAAAGAAAAAATAGCTGCAATTTTAAAGATTCCCAAGCACATATCGATTTGACCAAAAACTAGAAGGCAAATACGTCAAAAAAGCAAGACTGTGCCCGTCCATGGAGGTCAACCCAACCTCACAGCAGAGGACTCCCGTGGCAGCGGAGATGGGGCGCCGGGGACGACGGCGGCCGGAAATCGACGCTGGGAAGGGGGCTGGCGGGGCGAGGGGAGTCGGCCCCGGCCATCTCTGCCGACGGCGCAGGGGGGCGGGAGATAGAACCGGCCGCGGCAGCGGGGAGGAACGCTGCGGCGGGGGCATCCGCCTTCCGAGGAGGTAGGCCGTCGGCGGGGAGGGAGGAGGTGCACCAGTGGGTCGGCAGTAGGGGCACGGAGGCGCACCATCAACGACTCGGAGCGCGGCGCCGGCGTCTGTTGGTAGAACGGCGCGCGCGGGAAGGGTCGACTGCGGCGCGGGGGAAGGTCCGGCGGCGGCGCGGGGAAGGGCCAGCGGCGGCGCGGAGGAAGGGCCGGCGGCGGCGCGGGGGAGGGGCGGCGGCGCGGTTGGAAGCTGGGCACAGGGTCGTGGTCGTGGATGGTGCGGGTTACGGGAAGAATCGTGGGCGTTTTTTCTTTCGGAAGTTTTTTCTGGGCTGTTTGATCGGTCGGTCTTTATAAGGGCACGGTGATGCTCAAAATAATATTTTGAGCATCGGTTTCAGAATAGTTTCACCCTATATATATAGAGAGAGAGCTAGTATATATCATGTGTGCCATATTGGCAAAAATCTGATGAGGCACAACAATAATTAACGAGGAGATAGGTGGGAGTGGTATCATAGTTAGATATTGTATCATAACACATAAAACTAGAAAACTTGATGCCAAATACATTATGTACACAAATTTGCATTGAGATTCAACAAAACATTAAATATGTTGAAATTATGATACTGCCTTATTATATATACTATACATTATAGATGTGGTATCATAAACTAGTATCATATGCATGATACTTCTCGTTGTGAGCATATACTACATGTATATAGCTAGTTACCACCTCCCTCTCTGTCATATAATAATGTCACCAAAATACTTTGGAGTGTGTGATGTTACTAGCTAAGTTACTCTCACTATGAGCGGTCTTAGCTAAGAAACTGCACTTGCACGGAACCATATGCAAAATACAATCGATCATAGCCTAATCACATGCATGCATGTCCCAAAAATCATTAAATGTAGATACAATGATTAAGGCTGCTCATAGTGGAGAGTAACTTAGTCTAGTAACATATGTCATGTTACTAGCCTAAGTTACTATCTCCATAGTGGGTAGTAATTAACTTAGATGTGGTTTCATGCAATGTGTCACTAATTATGTTGTAGACTCATATTGCTTTGGGATGTGTGATGTTATGGTAACATAGATAGTTACCACCTCACTCTCTTTTTTCTTTTATTGTCATGCCATGTCACCAAAATGCCTTGAGACGTGTGATGTTACCACCTATGTTACCTCCACTATGAGTAGTCTAGGAGACAATGCATTGGAGTAGTACTGGCGTATCTTACCTAGCTAGGGTAACGTGTGAGCCAATGCATTGTGAAAGGCCTTATTTGCTGACATAACTATCTTTCTATCTTTCTTGAAAGATATTTAGACATAACTTTCTCAAATGGGAAAAAAATTAACACATCGGGATATTCTGGAACTTCTTTTCCTATTCAAAGAGAGTCAATCCTCCACAATGGATGTCGGCTTTAGAATACACAAATAGGCTGACTAGGACGCGTGTTCCAGGCCGACCAGTTAGCACTATAAGCTAAAATAGCTGTGTGGAGAGCTCGACACAAGTAGTTACTTCTAAATTCCACTCAAAAAAGTAGTTACTTCTAAATGGGCTTCTCTGGTGGGAATCTATAGGGCTCGGAAGGCCCAAACAAGCGTGTGAGTCGCAGTGGGGAATTATATGCCCCGCTCACTGAGGATCCACCTGTCTGAAATGTTTCAGAAAGATTCATATCTCTTGCAGTCTTCGTTGGCGGGTGGGTGAAATTGCATACAACTATTTAAATTCCTCTTCTACCCATGAGGATCACATAACTGTTTCGCATGGACATAGTGTAAGGTAAAGGTGTTAAAGTAACTACAACCCAATGGTCCAATAGTCAAGTCAATTGCACTGCCAAGCCACACATGGCCGAGGCTGACACACATAGTTTTTACCAATTCGAGGAACCCTAGATCTGGTGACCGCTCGCCAAAAAATATCTCTCCATAGCCAAAACCCCACATCGTCCCCGCTTTCCGGCCACTCCTCATCGCCGCCGCTTGCCGGACCACACTAACCCTTTGAAGTTGGCAGTACACCATCAACGTTGAACGGACCAGGCCCCGAGGTCTCGCATCGAAGGATCTTCATTCTGTTGGTTTGTGTTTCATTAGACGAGTGCTTCTGCCTCATTTCTTAATTTTTTTCATCACGCACAGCTAGACACACATCGTAATCTAAGTTTCATGACTCTGCATATTATCTTAGGAGATACTACTGTAATGGTTTTGAATATATATAGTAGGATAAAAAAGAGCAAATCGTCACCTGAGCCAACCAAATGAGATTCAGATCTAGCTCTCATATTTCACGAGATGCCACAGCCCGGCTCTGCTCTCTGCTCTCATATTTCATCCATCTCATCGCGTCTTACATCGAAAAAGGTGCTTTGGTCTTATTTCGCGGGCCAAAACAATTGTTTTCATCTTTGCTCGATCGATCCATGTTGTACTTTTCCACTTTCCAGCCCACCAACACCAATTAGGGGAAGATGCTTGTAATGGTACCTCTACCACCTTGAATACTCAAGAAGCCGGAGAAAATCATGAGAAATTACGCATGTCAGCCAGTAGAAGCAGATTTAGGTTCCGATCTCTTCTTTCATTCCCAGCCTAAGACCTCCACTGGCCACTGCTCACTCGACAGCTTAGGTTCTAGTTCCCCTGTCCCGTGTCACACCTTACCGCAAGGAATTTTTTTTTGCGGGGGAAAGAGAATATATTAAGCCACAGTAGGATTATAATCAAAGGCAATCGCCACAACAACTACCTCGGCATGTCCCTAAGCCAAATCTCTGTTCTACCCTGAATTCTTTCTAGTCTTCCTAGTTCATGGCTAACTTTAACAATACAAGCATCTCTTTCCCTACCCTCAGTAAATCACAAATAGTGCTAATTCTGAACGCCTAAGCTGAGGTGTTTGGCAAGGATTCCCTGGTCATCTCCACGGCTTTGGTGCAGTCAGATTCAACTTTCAGCTTCAGCGGCGTCCAATGCAAGGCCAGTCGCAGGCCTTCCTCGATCAATGGCAATAATTTCTGCTTCTGTGGCGTCATTACATTGTGGCAGATTTCGACATGCAACGAAGATTGCCTACCCACAATGGTCGCGGAGCACCATTCCTACCGCTGATGCCTTGCCAAGAAAGGCCCCATCAACGTTTAGCTTGGCTTCTCCACTAGCAGGATGTGTCCAGCGCTTCCTAACTTTTTGCCTACCATCCATTTGGGTGCCTGCCTTGTTGGTAAACCCTTGCACAGGATTGACCACCATTTTACCCTCTACCACATCTGCATCCTGGAACTGTTTTATTAGCATAGGGCAGTGAAGGTATCTCACCAAGGAGCGGCGGGATCCATCGATCGAGGGGCAGGGTTTTCATGGGTCATTTCGTTATGGCATGCCATATTCGCCACATAGTCATGAGCGTAGGAGCTCTTTGGGCTTCAGGTATCGTTTGTTGGACATGTAGGAGCCATTCTGTTCCAGTTGGTTTTAGTAGTTCAGCGGCAAGTCCCAGATTTCAGCCATCGCTCGCCATAAATCCCGAGCATGTTGTCAGCGATGGAAAACATGGAATGTAACTTCATCAGCACAACCGCAGATCAGGTACAGGCTTGAGGTAGACATGCCTCTTCTCATTTGCTTTCGTTAATTAGCTGACTTGTGCTTGACGCATATTTGTCTACTTGACTCCAATTGCTTGGTCCACTTGGGCCTTAAAAACAGTAAACTGTCATTTGGGAACCCCAGCCTTTGCATCACGTTCCTTAGAAAATCCCGATCCACCCTATCTTACGTTTTGGATAGACATAACTTGTAAGCACAGAAATTCTTTGACATATTTGTGTTATTCTCACTGAAGTGCAGGCATTCAAAAGCAACAAGAGCATTATGTATGATTAATCTGTTGGAGATATGCCCGGGAGGCAATAATAAAGTAGTTATTGTTATATCTTAGTGTTCATGATAAATGTTTACACCCCATGCTATAATTGTATTAACCGGAAACATTAATACATGTGTGTTGTGTAAACAATCAGAGTCCCTAGTAAGCTTCTCGTTTAACTAGCTTGTTGATTAATAGATGATCATGGTTTCCTGATCATGAACATTGGATGTTATTAATAACAAGGTCATATCATTAGGTGAATGATGTGATGGACACACGCCCATAGTAAGCATAGCATATGATCAAGTCATTAAGTTCAACTTGCTATAAGCTTTCGATACATAGTAACCTAGTCCTTCGACCATGAGATCATGTAAATCACTTACATCGGATGGGTACTTTGATTACATCAAACGCCACTGCGTAAATGGGTGGTTATAAAGATGAGATTGAGTATTCGGAAAGTATGAGTTGAGGCATATGGATCAAGAGTGGGATTTGTCCATCCTGATGATAGATAGATATACTCTGGGCCCTCTCGGTGAAATGTCGTCTAATTAGCTTGCAAACATGTGATGAGGTCACAAGAGATGACATACCACGGTACGAGTAAAGAGTACTTGTCGATAACGAGGTTGAACTAGGTATGGAGATACCGATGATCAAACCTCAGACAAGTAAAGTATCGCGCGACAAAGGGAATTGGTAACGTATGTTAATGGTTCAATCGAACACTAAGTTATCGTTGAATATGTGGGAGCCATTATGGATCTCTAGGTCCCGCTATTGGTTATTGATCGGAGAGGAGTCTTGATCATGTCTGCATAGTTCACGAACCGTAGGGTGACGCGCTTAAGGTTCGATGTCGTATAAGTAGATTCGGAATATGAGATGGAGATCGAATGTTTTTTAGAGTCTCGGATGGGATCCATGACATCACGAGGAGGTCCGGAGTAGTCTGGAGAATAAGATTCATATATGGGAAGTCATTTTCAGGGTTACCAGAAAAGTTCAGGATTTTTCGGTATTGTACCGGAGGTTCTAGAAGGTTCCAGAGGGTACCATAGTGGGGCCCACCTAACCCGGACGACCAACATGGACTGGAGGGGTCGCATAGGGTGGATAAGATCAAATCCCAAGAAAATAGGGACTTAACTTGGGGGGAGTCTCCCCCCTTGTTTTGACCGACCCTAGGGCTTGGAGGAGGGGCCAAGGCAGCCCCCCCACGCCTATATAAGAGAGAGGAGAGGGTTGGGGCGCAGCACATCATTCCCCAAACCCTAGCCGCCCCTCTCTCCCTCCTCCTTCTTCATGCGCAGGCTTGGCGAAGCCTTGCAGGAATTTCTCCTCCTCCTCCACCACCACGCCGTTGTGCTGCTGGGATTCTGTGAAGATCTACCACACCTCCGCTGCCCGCTGGAACGGGGAGAGGAAGGACTTCATCGACACCATATGCACGACCGAGTACGGAAGTGCTGCCGGATTGCAGCACCGGAACGATCGTCTACATCAACCACAAATCTGATCTCGTTAAGACTTTGGATCTACGAGGGTTAGTTCTCATCTATCTCGTTGCTCCGATCTCATAGATTAGATCTTGACTTTTCCATAAATTGGATCTTGGATTTATTCGTCTTTGCGATAGAATTTTTTGTTTTCCATGGATCGAGCCCATCATAATCACCATAAGGATGTTGTTTGATTGCGGGAGCAAACTAATTGTTAATAGTAGTCTCTCGATCAATTATACAAGATTTTGCTTGCAATTCAGGGTGTGCTATATGATTGCGCCTTAGCAATTGTTTTGATGCTCGCTTGATTTATCTGTGTTGTGCTTTTACTTACCAGGCCAGAGAAAGCAATAGAAGCAAGAAGTTTTCAAAGATGCCTCCAACAGTTTTAATACTGTAAAAAGCCGCAGCAAGCAAGGGCATTTTGGCATCTTTGCCAAAGGAGATTCAGATATTGATGTCGTATGATAAGCAACCTCAGTCCTCCCCTCCTCTCAACAGCTATGGTATGTGTTGTTTTATTGCGATCGCAAACTAATTGTTATCATGCTCGGTCAGGAACCACATTCCTGTATATACGCATAGGAAGAAGTACCGCCAAGACCAAGGGCTCCTCTGTGACTTTTACGGAAAAGTGGCGGTATTTACACACTGCATTCCTTCGCCTCCCTTTACTGTTTATAAAGCTGTTATTTCTCAGAAATTGTCATTCTTATGCATGTTCTTCCATATCTCTAGGGTAAATTTTCAATGGACACGAAGCGGTCACCGATAAAAGGTGCATGCAATAAGCATCTTCAGAATGACATGGAAAATCTGGTAAGTCAAGACCCATGTTGTTTACAGAATTATAGAGTACACAATTCCATCAACAAGCTGGATGAGTATTTACTATGTAGCTTGTATTTTCCTGAACGCATGCGCTGGTCTTTTAAATCACTGATTGCGTTCGTACATGTTTGGCATAGATAGTTAATATATGTAACTCGTGGTATCATTTCCATGATGCTCACTTTGCCAAGAAGGTACATTTCTTAGTTCTGCGATGGATAACTCGGGTGCGTTTTAAACTAAATTCCTGTTTTTGGTATGTAGCTGTTTGTAGGAGCTTTTGTGCACATCTTTGCTTGTGCAAAAGTCTGCAGATTCTTTCTGCAATATAGATGCTCTGCATCTAACTTCTCTAAATAGTGATTAACTTGCACAACAACATATAACATTGCACACATTATTGATTATTCACAAAATCCTTTATAGAATCTATAAGTTGGCTGCATGTATGTGTTTGTTTTCAGGGAGACTCGTATACAGGTAAACAACCAAGTCCTGTGGATCTGTTCAGGGAGACACACCACAACAAGGCCGACCGCGACTCCCCTGAAGTAGAACTTGTTCTTGTGAGT
This sequence comes from Lolium rigidum, assembly GCF_022539505.1. Classification (NCBI taxonomy): domain Eukaryota; kingdom Viridiplantae; phylum Streptophyta; class Magnoliopsida; order Poales; family Poaceae; genus Lolium; species Lolium rigidum. The sequence continues at coordinate 186,400,430 of NC_061510.1, read as the reverse complement.
AAGCATTCAATGAGTTATCGCTGAAACTAAGTTTATACTTTGCTTGATCTAACACCAATCTATCTTCTATCTTTATTGCTAAACAAGCCTCGATATTGAAAAAGACATATCTCAACCTACTCGATCGAATCTGAGCACCTAACTTGATTTACTGGAGACCGAGCCGAGGGGAAAAGGGGACATGCAAGATCTTGTCAACTCCCATAATGCTAATCTATTCGAGCTTAACAGATAGGTCCAGGAAGCAAGAGAGAAGCAGGCTGCCCTTGAGGCAAGGCTTGAAACGTTAACCAGGTCCCTGCCCGAGTAAACATGGTGAATTGGAGGTGCTATGGTGAATAGTTTCACTGTATTTTGGCTGGTGGTCTTGCTTTTGGTGCTAGCTAAACTATTATTATTTTGGAGGAGCTGAACTGTTATGGTATGGTGCTAGTACGCAGGATGAACTTAAGATCAAATGTAACTTGATGCATAGTTATCAAGTTATTCTGTATGTATTTTTTGAGTGTTTATGTATTATTTATATGTAATAAGGCCGCACAAAGCGGCCGTTAGTTGACACGCCGGGTTTGACGAGCTGAAAGGAACGGCCCTATGAGAGTTAACTAGTGCCGGCATTTATTGGCTGGAAGTAACGGGCCGGCTGAGAAAATCAGGCCGGGCCGTTCTAACAAGCCATTATTAATGCACCAACATTGATGGGCTTTAAGTAACGTGCCGTTTTTGCAATTGATTTTTTTGGGACATTACAACACAATAACGGGCCAGGACAGTAAGGCCGCACATTTAGGTTGTTAAAAGGCCGGCCGTGAGTGGGCCAAGAAAGGGCCACGGTTAACGGGCTTACCTTAGAGGGCCCCGGCAAATGGGCCATGTGCATAGCTGGCAGTTATAAACGAACCGTCTTTTAATGGGCCGCAATAACCTGGGCCCAAAGTCCAGTTAGTGCCACGTGTGTTCCCGCATGTGGGCCCGGAGTTCCACGTGTCGGCATTTCATTTTTCCACGTGCCGAGATGGTATTGGGCCTTCTACACGCACATGTTCGTATTCCGGGTGACACGTGTCGACATGCCAATGGTGACGCTCTAGGCACGTTTCAACCTTCGAGTGCAAATCTACATGGCCACGTGGTGGGAGGAAGTTCGTCCGGAGTGGTCAGCTAGACGACAAAGATGACATCACGCGCCTTTAATTATTGGACCGACAGCTCAATGAATGATCTGACACGGTGGTCTCGATCGGGGAGGCAGCCGCATGATGGTTATGCCCATCATGACGTACCGGGCCGGGTGGGCTTTGGGTGTGGGCTTGGCCGTCTGATACGTCCCAAACGTATCTATAATTTCTTATGTTCCATGCTACTTTTATGATGATACTCACATGTTTTATACACATTATATGTCATTATTATACATTTTCCGGCACTAACCTATTGGCGAGATGCCGAAGAGCCGATTGTTGTTTTCTGCTGTTTTTGGTTTCGTAAATCCTAGTAAGGAAATATTCTCAGAATTGGACGAAATCAACGCCCAGGGTCCTATTTTCACACGAAGCTTCCAGAAGACCGAAGAGGATAAGAAGTGGGGCCACGAGGCGGCCACACACTAGGGCGGCACGGCCTGGGCCTTGGCCGCGCCGGCCTGTTGTGTGGGGCCCTCGTGTGGCCCCCTCACCTACCCTTCCGCCTACTTAAAGCCTCCGTCGCGAAACCCCCAGTACCGAGAGCCACGATACGGAAAACCTTCCAGAGACGCAGCCGCCGCCAATCCCATCTCGGGGGATTCAGGAGATCGCCTCGGCACCCCGCCGGAGAGGGGAATCATCTCCCGGAGGACTCTTCATCGCCATGATCGCCTCCGGATTGATGTGTGATTAGTTCACCCCTGGACCATGGGTCCATAGCAGTAGCTAGACGGTCGTCTTCTCCTAATTGTGCTATCATGTTCGATCTTGTGAGCTGCCTATCATGATCAAGATCGTTTATTTGTAATCCTACATGTTGTGTTTGTTGGGATCCGATGGATATTGAATACTATGTCAAGTTGATTATCAATCTATCATATATGAGTTAGTAGAGGCTCTGGCCAAGTTGATACTTGTGACTCCAAGAGGGAGTATTTATGCTCGATAGTGGGTTCATGCCTCCATTAAATGCGGGACGATGACGAGAAAGTTCTAAGGTTGTGGATGTCTTGTTGCCACTAGGGATAAAACATCGATGCTTTGTCTAAGGATATTTGTGTTGATTACATTACGCACCATACTTAATGCAATTGTACTGTTGCTTGCAACTTAATACCGGAAGGGGTTCGGATGATAACTCTGAAAGTGGACTTTTTAGGCATAGATGCATGTCTGGATGGCGGTATATGTACTTTGTCGTAATGCCTCGATTAAATCTCATAGTACTCATCATGATATATGTATGTGCATTGTTATGCCTTCTTTATTTGTCAATTGCCCAAGCTGTAATTCGTTCACCCAACATGCTATTTATCTTATGGGAGAGACACCGCTAGTGAACTGTGGACCCCGGTATATTCTTTACATCCGAAATACAATCTACTTGCAATACTTGTTCTTTACTGTTCTTCGCAAACAATCATCTTCCACACAATACGGTTAATCCTTTGTTCACAGCAAGCCGGTGAGATTGACAACCTCACTCGTTACGTTGGGGCAAAGTACTTTGGTTGTGTTGTGCAGGTTCCACGTTGGCGCCGGAATCCCCGGTGTTGCGCCGCATTACATTCCGCCACCATCAACCTTCAACGTGCTTCTTGTCTCCCTACTTGGTTCGATTAAACCTTGGTTTCTTGCCGAGGGAAACTTGCTATCGTGCGCATCACACCTTCCTCTTGGGGTTCCCAACGGACGTGTCAACTACACGCATCACTTGTCACGCAGATCCATGATGGGAAAATCTAACCGTCAGTCTGGCCATCTGTGACGCGAGATTCTCCACGGAATTCCAAACCGTTAGTATGAGGCCTCCATGATGGATTTTGGCCTTTCACTGACGAACTAAAATCGTTATATACTACCCATATGTTACTAGTGTTGGGCCACGAGGAGGGCTTGTCGGTCTTGAGGAGGAGGTGTCCAAAAGCCACCCCATATCATCTCCCCCCTTGCGAAAGAGTCATCCTCGACTCTATGTTCTCCTCATCTCCATGATAGGGTGAAAGATCCGACACATTGAATGTGTTGCTCACCAAGTACTTGGATCTTGGTATGTCGACAACGTAGGCATCGTTGTTGATGCGCTTGAGGACCTTGAAGGGACCATCCCCTCGGGGCTTGAGCTTTGAGTTGCGTTCTTGCGGGAACCGGTCTTTGCGAAGGTGTATCCATACTAGGTCTCCTTCATTGAAGATCCTTTCCTTCTTCTTCATGTTGAGTCTAGTGGCTTGACGAAGTACTTGTTGCTCGAATGTTGCTCTTGTATCTTCATGTAGCTTCTTCATGTATTGGGCTCGTTTGTCGATGCTCATGTTTACTTGCTCATGTAGCGAAAGATGAAGTATGTCGATCGCCGTTGCTGGTTCGAACCCTTATACGACCATGAAGGGACTTCTCATTGTTGTAGAGTGCTTGGCGCGGTTGTAGGCGAACTCCGCATGCGGGATGCAAGCTTCCCATGTTTTCAAATTCTTCTTGACAAGGACTCGTAGTAGTGTGGAGAGGCTTCGGTTCACCACTTAGGTTTGCCCATCGGTTTGGGGGTGTGATGATGATGAGAACAAAAGCTTGACGTTGAACTTGTTCATTAGTGTCTTCCAAAGGTAGCTCATGAATTTTACATCGTGGTCCGAGACAATGCTTCTTGGTACACCGTGGAGTCTCACAATTTCCCTAAAAAACAAGGAGGCAATATGTGAAGCATCATCCGTTCGGGAGCAAGGTATAAAATGAGCCATTTTGGAGAATCTATTAACCACCACGAAAATCGAATCATGACCATATTTAGTTCGAGGCAATCCTAGTACAAAGTCCATGCATATATCGGACCAAGGAGCATAAGGAATAGGCAATGGTGTATAAAGGCCATAGGGATTGGAAGTGGACTTAGCTTGTAAGCATGTTGTGCACCGTCGGCAAAGGCGTTCCACGTCGCGGTACATTCTTGGCCAATAGTAGTGAGTTGGAAGCATTGCATATGACTTCTCTCGTCCAAAGTGTCCCATTAGACCACCACCATGTGATTCTTGTAAGAGCAAAAGGCGAAGTGAAGACTTGGGAATACAAAGTTTGTTGCCCTTGAACAAGAAGCCTTGGTGCAAATAGAAATCATCGATGCCCTTTTCAATAGAACACTTTGCAAAAATTGGGCCAAAGAAGGTATCGTAAGTATATAGGTCTTTGATTTCATCAAGACCCAAAACATGGAAATCCAAACGAGTGAGTAAAAGGGTGAGCTTGCGGGAAAGAGCATCCGCCACTACATTGTCCTTGCCCTTCCTGTATTTGATTACATTTGGAAAGGACTCCATGAACTCAACCCATTTTGCATGTCTTTTGTTCAAATTGGTTTGAATTTCAAATACTTCAAAGACTCATGGTCGGAGTGAATAACAAACTCTTTTGGCCAAAGGTAATGTTGCCAAACTTCAAGAACTCGAATTAAAGCATAAAGTGCCTTGTCATATATAGGATAGTTGAGGCGTGCGCCATCCAACTTCTCGCTATAGTATGCCACGGGTTTTCCATCTTGCATAAGGACTCCACCAATACAGAGTCCACTCGCATCACACTCAATCTCAAAAGTTTTTGCAAAGTTCGGAAGAACGAGAAGTGGTGCCTCGGTAAGTCGTTTTTTCAATTCATCAAAAGCCTTTTGTTGGGCCTTGCCCCACACAAATGGAACATTCTTCTTAGTAAACTCGTTTAAAGGGCAAGAAATGGTGCTAAAATCTTTTACAAAGCGTCTATAGAAGCTGACAAGTCCATGGAAACTTCAAACTTGACCAACGTTGGTAGGTGTGAGCCAATTGTGAATGGCCTCAACATTCGAAGAGTCCACTTCAATGCCATTGTCGGAGACAACAAACCCAAGAAAAACCAACTTGTTTTGTGCAAAGGTGCATTTAGGAAGATTTGCAAAGAGCTTCTCGCGGCGTAAGATGCATAAGACTTCTCTTACATGTTGCACATGGTCCTCGAGAGTTTTGCTATAAATGAGAATATCATCAAAGTAGACCACCACACTCTTGAAAATGAGAGGTCTCAAGATATGGTTCATAAGGTGCATGAAAGTTGAAGGAGCATTGGATAGACCAAACTGCATGACAAGCCATTCATAGAGACCAAGTTTGATCTTGAATGTCGTATTCCATTCGTCACCAACGGCCATGCAGATTTGATGGTAACCACTACGCAAATCAATTTTTGACAAAATAGTGGAACCGCATAACTCATCAAGCATGTCATCTATACGCAGAATGGGATGGCGATATCGAACGGTAATGGCATTGATAGGACGACAATCCATACACATTCTTTGCGACTCATCCGGTTTAGGCACAAGTATGACCAGAACCGCACAAGGGCTTAAGATTTCACAAACATACCCTTTTCGAGGAGATCTTGAATTTGTTGTTAAATCTCCTTTGTGTCTTCGGGGTTGGTGCGGCGGGCGGCGTGGTTTGGTAGAGGGGCGCCGGGTATGAGGTCAATGCGGTGCTCGATTCCTCTAAGCGGTGGTAGCCCATGAGGGAGCTCGTTGGGAAGACATCTTGAAACTCCTTCAAAAGAGACAACAAAGACGAAGGAAGTGCTTTTAAGTCGTTAGTTTCCGAGGATGGCCCCTTGCAAATGAGCACATAGTGCAATTTGGTGGATGGGTTGTGGTGCACTTCTCTCATCTCACTCTTGGTGGCTAGGAGGACACTCTTCATCTCGCTCACATATGGCTTGTGGCGCTCACTCTCTTTTTGGTGGATCACTCTCTCACCTCTCATCTCACTATTGATAGTAGCTTCCTTATCCCTCGCTAAAGCCTTTGCATTGTTCGCAATTACTTGGCTAGGAGTCATCGGGCGTAGGATGAAGGACTTGTCGTCGACCTTGAAGCTATAAGCATTTGTGTAACCATCATGGTTTGCTTTCTTGTCATATTGCCAAGGACGACCAATTAGCATGTGGCACACCGTCATAGGCACTACATCACACTCAACGGTGGCTTCATAGGCGCCGATCTTGAAGGATATTGTGACGGTGTGTTGGATCTTCACATTTCCGTTGTCACTTAGCCATTGCACATGGTAAGGATGGGGGCGTTTCCGGAGCGGGAGGTTGAGCTTGGAACATAGTTCGGTGCTTGCAAGGTTGTGACAACTGCCTCCATCGATGATGACCTTGATGGACTTGCCATTGATTCCGGCTCTTGTTTGGAATATGTTGCATCTTTGGTCATTATTGGGGATTGCATGGATTGTCAAGACTTTGGTCACAACAAGTGATGGGCTTGCATCATGCACACATAGCATTTTCTCTTGGTCTTCCAAAGCATCATCTTCAAGATTGGTTGTGGCTTGCACTAAGGCTTCATATTCACCTTCACTTAAGTACACCACATCTCCATCATCTCGAGTTATCATAACTCTTGTGTTCTTGCATTCAAAGGATTTATGTCCTTGGGCACCACACTTGAAGCAAGTGATGTTACTAGATCTGGTGGAAGCTTTGGAGGACATAGTTGATTGCTCCGGTTTGAAGCTTGTTGTCTTGATGGCACTTCTTGTTTGCTTGGGAGGATCCTTGGAGGCAATAGAACTTGTATTCTTGATGCTTGAGGAGGTATTCGTTGCATTTCTTGCGGCGAGGAAGTTCTTGGACTTTGCACTTGCTAAGTCTTCTCGCACTTGGCGCTCGGCCCTTGTAGCTTGATGAAGTAACTCAACCATGTTGGTGTAAGGCAAGAATTCCACTATCCTCTTGACGGGGATGTTCAATACATTCAAGAATCTTGCCATTGTTTGCTCTTCTCGCTCATCCACATTCGCAGTCATCATGGTCATTTGCATCTCCTTGTAATACTCCTTAATGGACTTAAAGCTTTGCTTGAGTTGAGTGAGCTTGTTGAAGAGGTCACGTTTGTGGTGGGTGGGCACAAAGCGGGTGTGCATGACTTCTTGCATCTCTTCCCATGTGTCAATGGGCTCTAAGTATTCTTTAGCACGCTTCTTGTTTACTTCTTCCCACCAAACATTTGCATATCCCTCAAACTCAAGTGATTCCATGGCCACTTTCTTTGCTTCGGAGAAGTTGTGGATGCGGAAGATCTTGTCAACCTTGAGTACCCAAGACAAGTATGCATCGGGGTCTTCTTCTCCTTGGAACTTGGGCATGGTGAACTTTAGCTTCCCAAAGATATCTTCCTCATTACGGTCATTGTGTCCATGTATTGGTCTTGCATCCTCTTGATCATCATTATGGTTGCGAGGTTGTTGATGATGATTTTCATCTTCATTGCGGCGGTTTGGGGGAGGAGGACGCCTTCCAAGTGGTTGTCGAGAGTTTGGCACTACACTAGCTTCACTTGGTTTCTTCGTCTTCATTGTGGTGACTTGCTTCACCTTGATGGGCATGAGGTGCTTGATGAGCTCGATGATTGAAAGGATTGTGTCTTTTATTGTCCATGTTGTTCCTTCTTGCGCCATCATCTTGAGGAGCATCTGTATTGATGATTTGGCGTTCTTGGTTCACTTCTTGTTCAGCGTCATGTTGTGGCTGCCTTTGAGCATTGGCCACTTGAGATGGACGAGGTTTCCCTTGTTGTTGGCGTGCCTCTTGCTCATGGCGACGACGTTCTTGCTCACGTGCATGAAGGAGATCTTGATCATGACAAATACGTTTTTGTTCCTCTTCGAATTGAGCTTCATGATTTGCTTGTTGTAGCCTCTCTTGTTCAAGTTTAGCACGTTCTCGCTCTGCATCTCGAGCTTGTTGTTGAAGTACTTGAGCATCCAAATTATGGTTGTGTGGGTCTTCATTAGAGGCATGATGAGATGGCGACGGAGCTCGATGCCTTGAACTATGAGAGCGCGAAGACCTTGAGTGTTGGCTTCTATTGTTGGCGATGTTGGCAATAGCTTGTTCAAGGCGTGCCAACCTTTCTTCTTGTCTTCTCATGCTCGCCATGTTTTGTTGACCTTGAGTAGCGAGTGTAGCCTTCATATCGTGGCCTTGAGCAACAAGCTTGTCATGGAGGTCTTGCACTTGGACATTGAGGTCCCTTCTTTGCACTTGCGCTCGTTCTTCATAGAATATGACGGTCTCGTCTATCCTTGACGTGAGGTCATGGATACTCTTGTTGATGGCTTGAGTAGCTATCCAATGTTGGTGCCTTGTCATCGGTAGTTGGTTCCCCTCTCCACTAGACATGGTTACAAACTAAAACAAGAACTATGTTGTGGGGGTTAGAGGAAAACTCACAAGTAATTCAAAGACTCACAACAAAATTTGAAAGGTGTTTCAAGGTGAGGAACAACCGGTTACACACGCAAAAACACATGCAAAAGGCTACGAACTCTATATGGTGTTAGGTATGGTTGTGGAAAGCCAAATGGAAGAACCAAACGAAAAGTCTATTGTCAAAAGTGGGTAAGGTCCAAAAGTCACAAGTCAAAAGCGGTGATCCCAAAAGGCATACACAAGGTGGAACACACGCACGGGACAAAATGGGGTTAGCGCGACCAAGGAAAATGAGCATGAACAAAATTGGTCCTAACGAAGACTACTAGCTCGGTGTCACGCTAACACAAGAGAGACCGTGGCTTGGTTGCAAAATTGAGAAGCAACAAGATTTGCGCAAGACGCCTCTATTCTCTTTTCTCTATTTTTCTTATAAGCTTTGGACTCTTTTGTATATAGGTGTCACTCACTCTTTTTTATTTTTGTATTTTTCTTTCTTTTTCTCACTATGTAAGGATACTACTATATATGTAAGTATGTCACACTTCTTTTGCTTATCTTTTCACAACGAGCTTGCTTCATAGCTTTGCTCAACACACGCACACCCTCATGGTCGGGATGCTTGTGCAATGCTTCGCAACACTAGAAAGCCACTCTCGATGGGAAAGGTACGCAAAGGAGGCTAGGGATACAAGGTAAAGGGCAAGTTATACCACTTGATGATGGTGGCCGACGATGATCTTGAACTTGCGATGGTGGTGGGAGGTGTCAAGTGAACCTCTTGGATCCTCGGGGTGCCGTCGTCGTTGTCGATGTTGCGGAAGCTTGTGGTAGCTGAAATGGCACTCAAAACCGAAGTCCAAACACAAAGGGCTAGTACCAACACAAAAAACGAAGTTAGCTGTCAAAATTTCGGACTGGCGGAACTTCCGGTGTCTGGAGGCAGTACTTCCGGTCTGGGCGAAACTTCTAATCCTGCCGGGCGGAACTTCCGGTCTCAACAGATATGCGGGCTGTTCGTCGATTTGGGCGGAAATCCGGTCCAAAAACCATCGAATACGCGGAAATTTTGGCACTAAAAGTTGTGGGAAGGTGGGGGAGTTGTAGATCAACACCGAAGACAAGTTTCTATCGGAACAAAACCACACTCAACAAATCGCGAGATCCAACCAAGGCCAATTTGGGGCTATTTTTTGGGATTTTTGAAATTTTCTCAAGAATTTTTTTGGGGGGGATATGGGAGTCAAATCTGTGGCAACCAAGGAGCTCTTGATACCATATGCTAAGGGTTGAACCCTAGGGGAGGCCCGATCTTCACAGATTTGGGGACGGGGGTGAGGAACACGAAGAACACGGGTGGAAAGCGGAGGGGGATCGAAGATACAAACGTACACACACACAACCGGTTGTTCTTCGTTGGACCGATACACCAACCCAATAGAATTGCAAGGCAAAGACCCACAAGGAGTAGAATCCCTCACAAAAGATTGGCAAGCAATTGGTAGTGTTCCAAAGAGGAAAAGAGTGCAAATAGATAGAATTGCAAGAAGCAAAAGATCCACAAACACTAGAATTCCTAGAATGGAAGAGCCCAATTCCTTAGAAGAGTCTTGATAACTTCATAGATTTGGATCTAGAAGGGTTTCCCATAAGGAGGAGCAAAGCTCATGTCTATTCTCACAACAAGTCTAATCTCAGATCTGAGCCAACAAAGCTATTTATAGTGGGTGGGGCGAAGGGATAAGTTACATGCTGAATCAGGCAGTTTTGGTGCTGTAACGCGTGCAGGCGGAAGTTCCGGTCTCTGGGGGAGGAAACTCCGGCTGGGGGGAAGTTCCGGTCCTAAGGGGAGGAAGTTCCGGTCGGGGCGGTACTTCCGGTCAACTTCCGGCCTTGTTCCGAAAATGACCGTTTTGCTTGCAGTAACATCCCAGGGGCTCTGAGCTTGTTTTCGGAACTTGGCCTGAAGTTCTGGTCGGCGGAAGTTCCGGTCCTTGGGGGCGGAAGTTCCGGTTGGATCCTCTTCATTGAGTGCTTTATTCACTTACGGACGACATGCGGGAGGCATCTGGGCGGAAGTTCCGGTCCTGGAGGGCAGTACTTCCGGCTGGAGCGCTGGAGCTCTATCTTCTTCATCTTCAGCTCCTTCTCCATTGGCTTGGTCTCCATGGCTTGCGTCTTGTTCGATGTACCTGATTGAACACATGGTATTCGCATGAAGTAGCATGCCATCCAATGAGGTATCAAATGTATACGTGGAAAGGAGCGAATTCACCTCTTGGTGTATGACTTTGGCCCGAGCTCGTGTCATTGGGCCACAAGGAGGGCTTGTCGGTCTTGAGAAGGAGGTGTCCAAAAGCCACCCCGTATCATTCTTCTCTTCTCTCAACTCACTTTAAGTGGCTATGAGGACACTCTTCATTTCACTCACGTAAGGCTTGTGGAGCTCACTCTCTTTTTGGTGGATCACTCTCTCACCTCTCATCTCACTATTGATAGTGGTTTCCTTAGCCCTCGCTAAAGCCTTTGCATTGTCCGCAATTACTTGGCTTGGAGTCATTGGGCATAGGAGGAAGGACTTGTCGGCGACCTTGAAGCTATAGGCATTTGTGTAACCATCATGTTTTTCTTTCTTGACATATTTCCATGGGCGGCCAAGCAACATGTGGCACACCGTCATGGGCACCACCTCACACTCAATGGTGTCCTCATAAGGGCCAATCTTGAAGTTGACGGTGACGGTGTGTTGTATCTTGACGTTGCCCTTGTCACTCAACCATTGGACATGGTATGGGTGCGGATGCTTGCGGAGCGTGAGGTTGATCTTCTCACACAATTTGGTGCTTGCGGGGTTGTGGCAACTCCCTCCATCGATGATGACCTTGATTGACGTGCCTTCAATACCGGCACGGGTTTGAAAGATGTTGCCTTGTTGGTGTTCTATAGCTTGTGGTTGAGTAGTTAACACCCTTGTGACCACAAGTGAGGGGCTTGGGTCATGTACACATAGGAGAGGGTCTTCTCCACTTCCTTCATCGTAATCTTCTTCATTAGCAACGTTGGCTTGGACAAGTGCTTCATATTCACCTTCACTTAGCGTCTCTATGTCGCCATTCTCCA
>NC_061510.1:186367427-186388793 GCF_022539505.1 Lolium rigidum | reverse complement strand
AATAGTGCTGGTATATATATATATATATACGAACATACTCAAACCGATAAAGTATCGTATATACTTCCGTATGGTAGTATATTAGCTATGGGTGTAACTACACCGAGGGGTAGGAAGTATTTATATATATATAGCTCAATTTGGGCACCTAGGAGCATGGGCACCAAACGTGTATTTCGTACATACCTGGAGTGTACGTGTCTAAATTACACATACCTAAGGTTTACATACCTAACATATACACATACAAGTTACACATACCTAACATTTACATACTTAACATACACACATGCAAGTTACACATACCTAACATATATATACACGTATCAGTGTACGTATACCTTAGGTATGCAATACCTTAGGTATGTATAAGGGTGGCAATGGGCAGGGTATGGGCAGGGTAGAGCAATACCATACCCGTACCTGTATAGTCAATGGGTACAAACTTCTACCCATACCTGTACCCATGGGTATAAAACTTTACCCATACCCATACCCGGCGGGTACCCGTACCCATTGGGTACCCGACGGGTAGGATAAATTGTACACAAGTCAATCACAATTTTACATTTATCGATAACAATTCCGATTAAAAAATTAATTATCTCAACTCAATAATAGGTAGTTGAGTAATTAACAATTAACATAATAAAAATCACATTCTCATATTCTAACTCATAAGTCAACAAAAGTAGACGTGTCATATAAGAATTTAACAATAAACGGGCAGGGTATGGGTATACCCGCGGGTACGAGGCTATGCCCGTGCCCTGCCCATGACTTAATGGGCAGGGTATGGGTACTACCCATGGGCATAAAAGTGTACCCATACCCTGCCCATGCGGGTACGGTACCCGCGGGTACCCATACCCGTGGGTAAAATTGCCATCCTTAGGTATGTATCACTTGAGTATGCATATCTTAGGTATGTATACCTTAGGTATGTGTAACTTAGGTATGTATACCCTCAGGTATGTGTACTACAAAGCAAAAATACGCGTAACTCCTAGGTGCCCGGGCACCTAGGAGCACCGATTAATTTACCTATATATATATATATATATATATATATATATATATATATATATATATATATATATATATATATATATATATGGACACTAAATACATTTAGATACATCTAAATTTAGAAAAATAGAAGACATCCTTTTGTGAACGGTGCGAGTAATATGTATTTCGTAGTTACACACGCATGCTTACATGTCTAACACTTGTAAGTGTTCTCATCTCACGAAGTTTTTAGACAAAATATAATTAAACACACATGTGTCCAGCAGGTACCACTAGCTATTTGGTACGCCCCTCCCGATAGGAAATAGTACTACTATAGGGGAGAAAAGCGAAAAAGAAAAGGCCTCCGTCAACTCCCCTCCCGATAGTAAAAGGCAACCGCGTGGCCCCGAAAGATCGTTCCAGATCTCGTCTCTCCATTGTCTAAATACTAGTTAAGGGTACATGCTTCGCATGATTAACACAAATGCAGGATATTAATGGTATTCACTTACTTCTTTTTAAAGCAAGATGCACTTAGCGACTACTTTTTTCTCAACACATTCCTAGTGGTATTCATATATTTCAATCAAACGGAGTTCCTTGTGAAAGGAAATGTTTCAAAGTATCTAAAGTTTTATGATTTCCGTAAGTCAATCTACTTAAGATTTAACCAAATTTCCTTGTAGACTTTAATGCTCTCGGTCAAATCCTACACCGTCTGATCCATCAAGATATATTAGTTGCAAGTTGGATTGCAACGCATATGTACACAATTTTTACATAGATACGCGTGCATGTAGACTAGAAACTTAACTAGATGCATACTCATATATCTCGATGGAGTAAGAATCTGGACAAAAGTTGAGTCAATTAATATGGATATGCTCCGTATATTTAGTTGCGGCGAGCCGTTTCGAGATTAGCGCCTGAGTTTGCGGCTGGAGTTGGAGGATAGAGTTACTTTTTATTTGTTGTATGTGTTTTTTCCGATCACTTAAGCGCCTCACAAGCGGCTAGCGCTGTACATGCCCTAAAGGAGTCTATCTCAGTGACAAGATGATCTGCTGTCTTCTTCTCTCTGATAGACCGAGTAGTATGTGATGTCAATTGCTGCCCTCACCTAAAGTACTTTATTGGCTAACTCCTTTTGTTCACGTGCCTCTACGGAGATCACGCCTGCTACACCCCTGGATAGCAACTGAACATTGCACATTTCGGATGCTCCCGCACGAGCGCTGGTGAGCGGCCTATCTCTCCTGAAATTCGACCTGTCTTCGCTCTGAATTATGGGTCCCATCACATCGCCCACGTGGTCCGTCCCTAGCAGGAACTTGTCACGCCCCACACACAAAAAAAAACTCAAGTAGGCAACTCCCGATGCGCGCATCGCGTGATCGTGCGGCCAGCGAGCGCTCCTAGCCAGCATACTTCACTCTTCTTGTATATATAAATGACGCCCGTAGCAAGGATAACCCTAACCATTTCACAGTCTCGCTTGTGCTCTCCCCGATCTGGATGGAACCCTAGCTATGTGCTGGCGGCGCTGGCATTACATAGATCGCCGAGATAGTAATAACTGGTGGTGTGCTATGTTCGCGGGGTGCATCGGCGGCCTCACTCTCCTACCCTCTGCGGCCAGATCTGTCGAGTTGTATGCCCGTCGGAAGGCAAGAAGTAATTGTCCCTGGAGGCGAGTATGTGGAGGAGGCGGGGCTAGATGCGATCGGCGGGGATGTGGAGGCTATCTTAGCGGCAAGACAGGTCGTCTCCCAAGGTAGTTGTCCACAGGTCGTCATGGCGATGAATATGTGTATTCTATTAGAGTATATAAACCTAACGCTTTTTATGTAGTTTCTACACACGTCCTATCTAAATTTCCTTTGTTTTTCCATTGCCGTGTTGTCATTTTGTCACTAGATTCTTACTGTACTTACTAGGTATCGTACTCTGTTCTGATTTGGATGTCCGTTTACCAAATTACATGATTACGTATGTTGTGTGCTCTATTTTTCAAGTTGCTATTTAATACTTTTTGTAATAGTTACATTGTAAAACAGAAGGCTATTTTGGTGACACTGCACAAAAGGAGCTTATTTTTTATGAACATGGTTGTGCCATGAGCGAGATGATAGTGATGTTTTAGCACGCTGCTACTGTCGTTGTCTTCTCCTTGCAGCAAAATGAAGGTATTCTTGATGTTATCGTTTTGTCCAAACCTTGTTATATTCCGCTCAACTAATACTTTATTCGAAACTGTAGTGTCTCCAATAATTAATATAATATGATCGTTATGAATAGGCAGATCGACAAGTCTTTTGCTTGCTCATGGCTCTAATTGCACAGAAGAATCATAATGTTCTGAAAGATAGTTGTTCCCTTAGCTAGCCCTGCGGGTGGCTAGAAAATGGGAACTTTATCGTTGCCTTGCTATAGTGTTCTATAACCCCTGAGTTTGAAAGCCTTTCAAATGGTGGGCCTCCTCTCTCTGAAGACCATCTTCTGCCTCATGGTGTGCCTCTCTTTTAGTCCTTTGCTATATGCCGACATATTTTATTTACATGTATTCTCCTCTTCCCTTTCTAGAAATATTTTTTCTTATCTCTATCAATTTATCAGGCAGAATCCTATTTCAGTGACAATGCACAAAATTGGTAACTTGTCAAGGGTCAAAACACCCTTGTTATGTACTTGCTGAAGTCTGGTGCAGCCAAAAATATCCAAATAGCCATTTTATAGTTGTGTGAGTTTATTTATTTATTTCATTCTACGCACTGGCAATTACAAAAGGAATCATCTCTCGTTGCTATTTTTTTATTAGTAATACCTAGCTTGTTACTTGTCCCTTGCTTTTGGCTTTTCAAACATAGCATGTTTATTGTTAATGTTAGATCTGCAATACTCGCATTGTTGTATCATTGTTATCATATTAGTTCTCGTGTTCTAGTCGATGATAAATTGTGTTATATTCTATCTTTGTGTTAACTTGTATATTATCATTCTCCAACTTTTTCTAAATAGAAGAATCGTATCTCAGTGACACTGCCCAAAAGAAGCCTCATGTTCTGAAAAATTGTGGTTCTTTGCTGCATGTGAAAGCTAGTCTCCGTAGTCGCTGCCACCATGGTACGCTTATTCTTTGTTGCCAGGATCTTCACTTGAGGCTTGTCCATAAGACCTAGTCATGTGTGGAAGCACATTGCTTGCACATTTGATTTGCTCTTGTGGACACTCATTTGTCTCTTGTGGATCTTTACTTGAGGCTTGTCCATATGCTCCATAGCATACAGTTCACCTCCGGCATCTGCTGCACCGAACTTAGCGTCCAATGGGTGCTAGGTTTGAGCGCAACAGCTAAACCAGACGGTGAAAAGACTTTTGCAACCAAAAATATCAAAATTACTTATTCATAGCCATGTAAGTTTTTTTTTTGCATTTGCACTAAACTAATGGGTGCTAGCTATGCAATTCTGTCCTCTTGCTATTTTTTTATTATTATACCTACTGGTTATCCTCACCTTTTTATCAATTCATTTGCAACCTAGGTCTATTTCGGTGACACCGTACGAAATCAGCCAGATAATAGAGGCAACCACAACTGCATACATAGTAGCTGAGGAGTCTGCACAGTCGTGTAGTTGCTAGCATCACAGTAAATTTTCACGTTCAAATGATATGCTTATTGTATTTAGATGATACTCCAATAGTTTCACTTCTAGTTTATGACGTATTATTCTTTTTTTTGAAATAAATTAAGTCTTGACTTTGTCTCAACTCTTCTGTTAATAGGTGATGGTACTATCTGGTGAAGGATTCAGCTCTTTCTCAGCTCTGTTTGAACATTATAATTTGGTGACAATGTAGTAGCTGAAGGGATCGTATAGCAGGTATATTTTATTTTCTTTCTGTATTACATGCTGCTAGCTTTTTACACTTCACATCCTCTTGTTTTGAAATTTGTTCTTACCTTTTTTTAACTCTTTTGTTATGCCCAAGGTGCTGATACTGAACAAAACTATTTCGGTGACACTGCACAAAATCTAGTTATGCTCGGCTAGCACTAGCATCTTAGCATGTGCGCTGACTGGCGACGAGAGGACTTGACTGGTGTTTGGGATACATGATTCTAAATAACATTCCTGATCCATTCAAATCTTGCTGTCTCATTTAACCTGTGCGCTGACTGGCAACGAGAGGACTTGACTGGTGCAGTTTATATTGTTTCTGTATTACGTGCTGCTAGCTTTACACTTCACGTCTTGTTGTTTTGAAATTTTTTCTTACCTTTTCTCAACTCTTTTGTTATGTCGATGCTGATACTGAATAGAACTATTTTGGTGACACTGCACAAAATATGGTTAGCTATTTACACCTCACATCTTCTTGTTTTGAAATTTGTTCTTACCTTTTCCCAACTCTTTTGTTTTATCCAATAATATGCTGATACTGAACACAACAATTTCGGTGACACTGCATAAAATCTGGTTATGTTGTGCTAGCACTAGCAGCTTAGCCTATCCGCTGACTGGCGACGAGAGGACTTGACTGGTGTTTGGGACGCATGATTCTGTATAAATATGACCAGATCCGAACAAATCCTCGGTCCTATTCAACCTTTTATCTTTGAACATTAATATTTTGGCTGACAGTGTAGTAGCTGAAGGGGTTGTATAGCAGGTACAGTTTATATTGCTTTCGTATTACGTGCTGCTAGCTTTACACTTCACGTCCTGTTGTTTTGAAATTTGTTCTTACCTTTTCTCTACTCTTTTTTTATGTCCAAGCTGTTGATACTGATACTGAAACAGAACTATTTCGGTGACACTGCACAAAATCTGGCTATGCTGGTCATCCATGATGTCTGTGCTATGCTAGCTCCAGCCGTGGTGATGTAATCTTCACGGGAACGGACGATGATGTATGACTTTTGTTCTGTTAACTTTCACTTGAGTTCTTTCACTGAGATTCAGTTAATCTAGCTTCATTTTTTAATATTTTGTTTATTCATGTACGTTTTTTCTTCAGATTGTTGTATCGTCAAAGCTGCTGATACTGAAACTATTTCGATGACACTGCACAAAATTTGGTTATGTTGTGCTAGCCCTAGCAGCTTAGCCTATGCGCCGACTGGCAATGAGAGGACTTGACTGGTGTTTGGAACGCATGATTCTGAATAAATCTATCCAGAACCATACAAATCCTTCCACTCGGTTATCTGAAGGGATCGTATAGCAGGTACAGTTTATATTGTTTCTGTATTACGTGCTGCCAGCTTTACACTTCATGTCCTGTTGTTTTGAAAATTGTTCTTACCTTTTCTCTACTCTTTTGTTATGTCCAAGCTGTTGATACTGGTACTAAAACAGAACTATTTCTGTGACACTGCACAAAATCTGGCTATGCTGGTCATCCATAATGTCTGCTATGCTAGCTCTAGCCATGTTGATATAATAATCTTCCCAGGAACGGACGATGATGTATGACTTTTCTTCTGTTAATTTTCACTTGACTTGTTTCATTGAGATTCTGTTAATCTAGCTTCCATTTTTTGTATTTGTTTATTCATGTACTTTTTTTCTTCAGATTGTTGTATTGTCCAAGCTGCTGATACTAAAACTATTTCGGTGACACTGCACAAAAGGCTATGCTGGTCAACCACCCGTTGGGCCCTATAGTAGCTCTAGCCGTGGTTATGTAATCTTTACTTGAACGGACGATGATGTATGTCGTTCCTTCTGTTAACATTCACTTGACTTCTTTCATTAAGTTTCTGCTAATCTAGCTTCCATTGTTTGATATTTGTTTATTAATGTACTTTTTTCTTCAGATTGTTGTAACGCCCAAGGTGATTATACGCTGTGATGAAGATAGACATGGAATCGGTTGGTGTCATCTCTGAAAAGCTGTTGTGCCTGAGAAGGAAAGAATCCTTTGGCATCTTCTCTGGAAACCTATTGTCCGTGAGAAAGAATTTGTTGGCTCCATCTCTGAAAATCCGCTGTCCAAGTCTTATGTATAGTTATGTTCAGTTTTGTTCATTGTACCTAAGAACCATGTTGTTTCACTGAATTTCGCTGCAATTATGTTGCTTGTATCTTCTTTAAGTCTTGTTGCATGTGGTCTAAATCCATTGTTATTCAGTTTGTGAATTGGAGAACCAATTTGTTTGTCATCATTTGGGGTTGGAATACAAGAATTCTTTTGTCATTCAGAGATTTATCAATTGCATTTCATGTTAAATGTAATGATATATGCCAAACAATGACCTTTTTAGGCGCTTAAGAGGAGGAGAGAAAGGAAACTAATACGTCTTCAGGAAGAGTCTACAATTACAACGGAGCCTCCAATTCAAGCGCTTGTTTGTCTAGCAAACATGGTTCCGATTCTCTGGCCACAAGCTTGATTCTAGCGAAGCACGCGCCTGTCGAAGATTTTTGCATCGATCCCTTTTATTATGCGAACGGCTAATAAAAGCCTAGCGCCTGTATTTAAGAGACTGCATTGTAGATGTCAAAACGGAAATTTCCAAAATACAACTACCGTGAGCCGAAGTTCCAAAATATACCACCCAGTTCTTGCTTTTCCATGCCTAAATAGCACCCGTGTGTTCTGCATTTTGCCCTCCATTTTGGATGTGGGACGGTAGAAACATGATTTACTATCGAGTGTCCCTCGTTCGAGAAAGTAGATCTGACCATTATTTTACCTATATCCGCCACACTCCACATTCTTCATCACTTTACTTCCGGTCTACTTCTACACACTTCCGCAGGGGAAGAACCTGTTCTCTTTCGCCACTCCTTCATTGCCCGTCGTGGCTCCTTGGGGTTGAGTTAGGAAGAGGCGTGGTGCTTCCACTCTGGAAGCTTCTAGTCATGTCCTCTTTGCCCGGCCGTCGTCTGATGACCCAGCGCTGGAGGCCAGGTCTGACCTATCTTTGAGGAAGAGGCTGCCCGGCAGATCCTCTTCATCCGGTCGTCCGCGGAAACATGCCCGCGGAAACGTAATGTTAGTTTAATTGCTTGTTGCATTCTATTTCTTTCACCAATGTTGATCAGATTAAGATTCTGACGCCATGTTTTCTCAATATTCAGAGGACGGGTCGAGACCTGCGCCGCACCAAGAGTTGACGAGGAGATGGAAGCGACGGATACACGACATATAGAGGAGATCTACAGAAGCTCAAGGAGGATAGATGCCACTAACTCGGAATTGCTGCCCGAGGTACTTAATTCTTTCTAAGGGCCTCTTTGATTTAAAGGAATAGGGAGCACATAGGAATAGGAAATCATGGTTGCTACAATCCTTGCCTAGGTCCTCGTGCACAGTAGCAGCTCAGGAAAGTTTCCTATTCCCTTCCGTTTCCTTCATATTTCCTTCAAATCAAAGGAGCCCTAAACATGGGCAATGGATTTCGGGGTGCCGTCCTGTTTTCAAATTGAGAGACAATTTGCTGCAGATACTGAACGTCGTCTAATCCCCCCATAAATGATTTATTTGTGTGGATCCAAGCACCTCCTCAATTTAGTTGACGCAGCCATGTCAGATCTGTTCTCGATACGCATTTTTCTAGACTCGTTAAACCGTGTAGGCTCCCACATTTCTGAAAAAAAGCCGCGTCTACAAATTTGGAACCTATGGTACTTTTCATTAAGAGTATTACCCATCTCAGGCTTATGGTGTTTCTCTGTTTTATTGCAATCCATTGCCAACACTTGCCGGCTTCAAGAGAATATTACCCATCTCAGGCACGACCTGGATGAAATTGTTGGGTGCGCTAATTTGTATAAGCAAGAGGTGAACGATCTTCGCGTGGAACGCAACATGTTGCGTTTGGAGATTAACAAATTGTCCAAGCTTCAGGAGGAGAACATTGCGACGATGGAGATAGATAATACTTCCATCCAGGACCTCCGCGAACAAAATGCCGACGTTGTTGGCAAGTGGAATCAGGCTGCAATTGATCTCGTGTCGGCACGCAGGGACCTCAATGAGGCCCTTGAAACCTTGCATGAGTCCAACACAGAAGTAAGATTTGCCTTGTGTTATATCAATGTGTTGCAAATGAGGATTGACGACCTGTGTGGCCATCTACCCGTACAGGAAGGTGTTGACGGTACTGTCGAGTAGATGAATTTTTGTTCTTATCAAGGCTTCGGTTAGCCACCCCTTTTCTGACACTTAATGTTCCCTTCTTCGTACGTGATGGAAGGGCTCATTGTAGTTGCGATGTGTCTTTTCTCGATAGTTGTAGACGAATGTGTTGGCCAGTAGTTCCATAATTGAAACATTTATTTGTGGGAAATGTATGTTATGTGCATTGTTGGAGTAAAGTTTGAAACACAGGATCTGCAGCATATATATAAAAGGACACCCAGTTCATTCGGATACGAAGTAATAGAACACAGGATCTGCAGCATATATATAAAAGGACACCCAGTTCATTCGGATACCAAGTAATAGGTGATAGGCCTTTATCGGCCATTGAACACAAAAGTACATTCACTTTGTTCGGACAACAATCCCAAACCGGCCCAAGCAAAAGGTGGCCCATATTTCGCCGTAGTTCATTTGGATCCAAGAATCAGGTGCCCGGAGGCTAGAGGGGCCAAAATCAGGCCATACTAATTTAGCAAAATAGGCCTTTGTTGTCTTCTATCCTGAAATTTGGAAACCAGATTCTTTTATAGGTTCAGCCCAGCAAGATGGGATAGTTATTTTGGCCCAGTCTGTTCGAGACGTGTAAACTGACATATTGGGTCCACACTCTAGCATGTTGGGCCCACCAAGCTCGGGCATGCTGGGTCCCACAAGGCTCTAACTGCGGACCCCACAGATCTCTAGCATGCCGGACCCACTAAAAGTGTCATACGTTGGTCCCGCCAAGCTCTGACATGCGGCCCCCATAGATCTCTGGCATGCCGGACCCACCAAAAATCTAAGAGAACGGTCCCAGCAGGCTCTGACATGTTGCCCCCACAGTTTTCTGTCATGCGGGACCCGCCAAAACTCTTAGAGAAGGGTCCCAGCAGGCTCTGACATGCGGCCCCCATAGATCTCTGGCATGCCAGACCCACCAAAACTCTCAGAGAAGGGTCCCAGCAGGCTCTGACATGCGGCCCCACAGATCTCTGTCATGCCGGACCCACCAAAAATCTCAGAGAAGGGTCCCAGCAGGTTTTGACATGCGCCCCCTGATGGCGTGTATTTCACACGTTCGTTGGGGAACCCCAAGAGGAAGGTATGATGCGCACAGCAGCAAGTTTTCCCTCAGAAAGAAACCAAGGTTTATCGAACCAGGAGGAGCCAAGAAGCACGTTGAAGGTTGATGGCGGCGGGATGTAGTGCGGCGCAACACCGGAGATTCCGGCGCCAACGTGGAACCTGCACAACACAACCAAAGTACTTTGCCCCAACGAAACAAGTGAGGTTTTCAATCTCACCGGCTTGCCGTAACAAAGGATTAACCGTATTGTGTGGAAGATGATTGTTTGCAGAGAAAACGATAGAAACAAGTATTGCAGCAGATTTGTATTTCAGGTATTAAAGAATGGACCGGGGTCCACAGCTCACTAGAGGTGTCTCTCCCATAAGATAAAAGCATGTTGGGTGAACAAATTACAGTCGGGCAATTGACAAATAGAGAGGGCATAACAATGCACATACATGTCATGATAAGTATAGTGAGATTTAATTGGGCATTACGACAAAGTACATAGACCGCCATCCAACCGCATCTATGCCTAAAAAGTCCACCTTCAGGTTATCGTCCGAACCCCTCCGGTATTAAGTTGCAAAGCAACGGACAATTGCATTAAGTATGGTGCGTAATGTAATCAACAACTACATCCTCGGACATAGCGCCAATGTTTTATCCCTAGTGGCAACAGAGACAACACAACCTTAGAACTTTCTGTCACTGTCCCAGGTGTCAATGCAAGCATGAACCCACTATCGAGCATAAATACTCCCTCTTGGAGTTAAGAGCAAAAACTTGGCCAGAGCCTCTACTAATAACGGAGAGCATGCAAGATCATAAACAACACATATGTAATAACTTGATAATTAACATAACATGATATTCTCTATCCATCGGATCCCGACAAACACAACATAGAGTATTACAGATAGATGATCTTGATCATGTTAGGCAGCTCACAAGATCCAACAATGAAGCACAATGAGGAGAAGACAACCATCTAGCTACTGCTATGGACCCATAGTCCAGGGGTGAACTACTCACTCATCACTCCGGAGGCGACCATGACGGTGTAGAGTCCTCCGGGAGATGAATCCCCTCTCCGGCAGGGTGCCGGAGGAGATCTCCGGAATCCCCCGAGATGGGATTGGCGGCGGCGGCGTCTCGCAAGGTTTTCCGTATCGTGGTTTTTCGCCTCGGGGTTTCGCGACGGAGGCTTTAAGTAGGCGGAAGGGCGGAGTCGGAGATCCGACGAGGGGCCCACACCATAGGATGGCGCGGGCCCCCCTTTGGCCGCGCCGCCTTGTGGTGTCGCCACCTCGTGGCCCCACTTCGTATGCTCTTCGGTCTTCTGGAAGGTTCGTGGCAAAATAGGCCCATGGGTCTTGATTTCGTCCAATTCCGAGAATATTTCGTTACTAGGATTTCTGGAACCAAAAACAGCAGAAAACAAGAATCGGCACTTCGGCATCTTGTTAATAGGTTAGTTCCAGAAAATGCACAAATATGACATAAAGTGTGCATAAAACATGTAGGTATCATCAGTAATATGGCATGGAACATAAGAAATTATCGATACGTCGGAGTTCGTATCAAGCATCCCCAAGCTTAGTTCTGCTCGTCCCGAGCAGGTAAAACGATAACAAAGATAATTTCTGAAGTGACATGCCATCATAACCTTGATCATACTATTTGTAAACATATGTAGTGGATGCAGCGATCAAAACAATGGTAATGACATGAGTAAACAAGTGAATCATAAAGCAAAGACTTTTCATGAATAGTACTTCAAGACAAGCATCAATAAGTCTTGCATAAGAGTTAACTCATAAAGCAATAAATCAAAGTAAAGGCATTGAAGCAACACAGAGGAAGATTAAGTTTCAGCGGTTGCTTTCAACTTATAACATGTATATCTCATGGATAATTGTCAACATAGAGTAATATAACAAGTGCAATATGCAAGTATGTAGGAATCAATGCATAGTTCACACAAGTGTTTGCTTCTTGAGGTGGAGAGAGATAGGTGAACTGACCCAACATAAAAGTAAAAAGAATGGTCCTTCAAAGAGGAAAGCATCGATTGCTATATTTGTGCTAGAGCTTTTATTTTGAAAACATGAAACAATTTTGTCAACGGTAGTAATAAAGCATATGAGTTATGTAAATTATATCTTACAAGTTGCAAGCCTCATGCATAGTATACTAATAGTGCCCGCACCTTGTCCTAATTAGCTTGGACTACCGGATCTTTGCAATGCACATGTTTTAACCAAGTGTCACAATGGGGTACCTCCATGCCGCCTCGTACAAAGGTCTAAGGAGAAAGCTCGCATTTTGGATTT
Source organism: Lolium rigidum (assembly GCF_022539505.1). Classification (NCBI taxonomy): domain Eukaryota; kingdom Viridiplantae; phylum Streptophyta; class Magnoliopsida; order Poales; family Poaceae; genus Lolium; species Lolium rigidum. The sequence continues at coordinate 186,376,238 of NC_061510.1, read as the reverse complement.
CTCGCTTTTGATTATTCTCAACTTAGACATCCATACCGGGACAACATGGACAACAGATAATGGACTCCTCTTTAATGCATAAGCATGTGGCAACAATTATTATTCTCATATGAGATTGAGGATATATGTCCAAAACTGAAACTTCCACCATGATTCATGGCTTTAGTTAGAGGCCCAATGTTCTTCTCTAACAATATGCATGCTCCAACCATTAAGGTTGTAGATCTCTCTTACTTCAGACAAAACGGACATGCATAGCAACTCACATGATATTCAACAAAGAATAGTTGATGGCGTCCCCAGAAACATGGTTATCGCACAACAAGCAACTTAATAAGAGATAAAGTGCATAAGTACATATTCAATACCACAATAGTTTTTAAGCTATTTGTCCCATGAGCTATATATTGCAAAGGTGAATGATGGAATTTTAAAGGTAGCACTCAAGCAATTTACTTTGGAATGGCGGATAAATACCATGTAGTAGGTAGGTATGGTGGACACAAATGGCATAGTGGTTGGCTCAAGGATTTGGGATGCATGAGAAGTATTCCCTCTCGATACAAGGTTTAGGCTAGCAAGGTTATTTGAAACAAACACAAGGATGAACGGTACAGCAAAACTCACATAAAAGACATATTGTAAACATTATAAGACTCTACACCGTCTTCCTTGTTGTTCAAAACTCAATACTAGATATTATCTAGACTCTAGAGAAACCAAATATGCAAACCAAATTAGCAAGCTCTAAGTGTTTCTTCATTAATGGGTGCAAAGTATATGATGCAAGAGCTTAAACATGAGCACAACAATTGCCAAGTATCAAATTATCCAAGACATTTTAGAATTACTACATGTAGCATTTTCCAATTCCAACCATATAACAATTTAACGAAGAAGAAACTTCGCCATGAATACTATGAGTAGAGCCTAAGGACATACTTGTCCATATGCTACAGCGGAGCGTGTCTCTCTCCCATAAAGTGAATGCTAGGATCCATTTTATTCAAACAAAACAAAAACAAAAACAAACCGACGCTCCAAGCAAAGTGCATAAGATGTGACGGAATAAAAATATAGTTTCATGGGAGGAACCGGATAATGTTGTCGATGAAGAAGGGGATGCCTTGGGCATCCCCAAGCTTAGACGCTTGAGTCTTCTTATAATATGCAGGGGTGAACCACCGGGGCATCCCCAAGCTTAGAGCTTTCACTCTCCTTGATCATATTGCATCATACTCCTCTCTTGATCCTTGAAAACTTCCTCCACACCAAACTCGAAACAACTCATTAGAGGGTTAGTGCATAATAAAAATTCATATGTTCAGAGGTGACACAATCATTCTTAACACTTCTGGACATTTCATAAAGCTACTGGACATTAATGGATCAAATAAATTCATCCAACATAGCAAAAGAGGCAATGCGAAATAAAAGGCAGAATCTGTCAAAACAGAACAGTCCGTAAAGATGGATTTTATTAGGCCACCAGACTTGCTCAAATGAAAATGCTCAAATTGAATGAAAGTTGCGTACATATCTGAGGATCATGCACGTAAATTGGCTTAATTTTCTGGGCTACCTACAGGGAGGTAGACCCAGATTCGTGACAACAAAGAAATCTGAAACTGCGCGAGTAATCCAAATCTAGTACTTACTTTACTATCAAAGACTTTACTTGGCACAACAAAACATAAAACTAAGATAAGGAGAGGTTGCTACAGTAGTAAACAACTTCCAAGACTCAAATATAAAACAAAAAATAATGTAGTAAAAACATGGGTTGTCTCCCATAAGCGCTTTTCTTTAACGCCTTTCAGCTAGGCGCAGAAAGTGTATATCAAGTAACATCAAGAGATGAAGCATCAACATCATAATTTGTTCTAATAATAGAATCATAAGGTAACTTCATTCTCTTTCTAGGGAAGTGTTCCATACCTTTCTTGAGAGGAAATTGATATTTAATATTACCTTCCTTCATATCAATAGTAGCACCAATGGTTCGAAGAAAAGGTCTTCCCAATATAATGGGGCAAGATGCATTGCATTCAATATCCAAGACAACAAAATCAACGGGGACAAGGTTATTGTTAACCATAATATGAACATTATCAACTTTCCCCAAAGGTTTCTTTTTAGCATTATCAGCGAGATTAACATCCGGATAACAGTTTTTCAATGGTGGCAAGTCAAGCATATCATAGACTTTTTTAGGCATAACGAAATACTTGCACCAAGATCACATAAAGCATTACAATCAAAATCTTTGACTCTCATTTTAATGATGGGCTCCCAACCATCCTCTAGCTTTCTAGGAATAGAATTTTCAAGTTTTAGTTTCTCTTCTCTAGCTTTTATGAGAGCATTTGTAATATGTTTTGTGAAAGCCAAGTTTATAGCACTAGCATTAGGACTTTTAGCAAGTTTTTGTAAGAACTTTATAACTTCAGAGATGTGGCAATCATCAAAATCTAAATCATTACAATCTAAAGCAATGGGATTATCATCCCCAAGGTTGGAAAAAATTTCAGCAGTTTTATCACGAGCGGTTTCAGCAGTTTTAGCAGTTTCAGGTAATTTTGCGCGCTTTGCACTAGGAGTAGAAGCATTGCCAACACCAATTATTTTACCATTGATAGTAGGAGGTGCAGCAACATGTGAATCATTAGCATTGCTAGTGGTGGTAATAGTCCAAACTTTAGCTACATTTTTCTCTTTAGCTAGTTTTTCATTTTCTTCTCTATCCCACCTAGCACGCGAGTTCAGCCATTAATCTTATATTCTCATTAATTCTAACTTGGATGGCATTTGCTGTAGTAACAATTTTATTTTCAATATCCCTATTAGGCATAACTTTCGATTTCAAAAGATCAACATCAGAGGCAAGACTATCAACTCTAGAAGCAAGAATATCAATTTTATTGAGCTTTTCCTCAACAGATTTGTTAAAGGAAGTTTGTGTACTAATAAATTCTTTAAGCATAGCTTCAAGTCCAGGGGGTGTATTCCTATTATTGTTGTAAGAATTCCCATAAGAATTAGCATAACCGTTACCATTATTATAAGGATATGGCCTATAGTTATTACTAGAATTGTTCCGATAAGCATTGTTGTTGAAATTATTATTTTTAATGAAGTTTACATCAACATGTTCTTCTTGGGCAACCAATGAAGCTAACGGAACAATATTAGGATCAACATTAGTCCTATCATTCACAAGCATAGACATAATAGCATCAACCTTATCATTCAAGGAAGAGGATTCTTCAACAGAATTTACCTTCTTACCTTGTGGAGCTCTTTCCGTGTGCCATTCAGAGTAATTAATCATCATATTATCAAGGAGCTTTGTTGCTTCACCAAGAGTGATGGACATAAAGGTACCTCCAGCAGCTGAATCCAATAAATTCCGCGAAGAAAAGTTCAGTCCTGCATAAAAGGTTTGGATGATCATCCAAGTAGTCGATCCATGGGTTGGGCAATTTTTAACCAGAGATTTCATTCTTTCCCAAGCTTGAGCAACATGTTCATTATCCAATTGTTTAAAATTCATTATGCTACTCCTCAAAGATATAACTTTAGCAGGGGGATAATATCTACCAATAAAAGCATCCTTGCATTTAGTCCAGGAATCAATACTATTCTTAGGCAGAGATAGCAACCAATCTTTAGCTCTTCCTCTTAATGAGAAAGGAAACAATTTTAATTTTATAATGTCACCATCTACAGCTTTATACTTTTGCATTTCACATACTTCAACAAAATTATTGAGATGGGCAGCAGCATCATCAGAACTAACACCAGAAAATTGCTCTCGCATAACAAGATTCAGTAAAGCAGGTTTAATTTCAAAGAATTCCGCTGTAGTAGCATGTGGAGCAATAGGTGTGCATAAGAAATCATTATTATTTGTGGTTGTGAAGTCACACAACTTAGTATTTTCAGGGGTAGCCATTTTAGCAGTAGTAAATAAAACAAACTAGATAAAGTAAATGCAAGTAAACTAAATTTTTTGTGTTTTTGATATAGCAAACAAGACAGTAAATAAAGTAAAGCTAGCAACTAATTTTTTTGTGTTTTGATATAAGTGCAGCAAACAAAGTAGTAAATAAAATAAAGCAAGAAAAAAACAAAGTAAAGAGGTTGGGAAGTGGAGACTCCCCTTGCAGCATGTCTTGATCTCCCCGACAACGGCGCCAGAAAAAGAGCTTGATGGCGTGTATTTCACACGTTCGTTGGGGAACCCCAAGAGGAAGGTATGATGCGCACAGCAGCAAGTTTTCCCTCAGAAAGAAACCAAGGTTTATCGAACCAGGAGGAGCCAAGAAGCACGTTGAAGGTTGATGGCGGCGGGATGTAGTGCGGCGCAACACCGGAGATTCCGGCGCCAACGTGGAACCTGCACAACACAACCAAAGTACTTTGCCCCAACGAAACGAGTGAGGTTGTCAATCTCACCGGCTTGCTGTAACAAAGGATTAACCGTATTGTGTGGAAGATGATTGTTTGCAGAGAAAACCAGTAAAACAAGTATTGCAGCAGATTTGTATTTCAGTATTAAAGAATGGACCGGGGTCCACAGTTCACTAGAGGTGTCTCTCCCATAAGATAAAAGCATGTTGGGTGAACAAATTACAGTCGGGCAATTGACAAATAGAGAGTGCATAACAATGCACATACATGTCATGATAAGTATAGTGAGATTTAATTGGGCATTACGACAAAGTACATAGACCGCCATCCAACTGCATCTATGCCTAAAAAGTCCACCTTCAGGTTATCGTCCGAACCCCTCCGGTATTAAGTTGCAAAGCAACGGACAATTGCATTAAGTATGGTGCGTAATGTAATCAACAACTACATCCTCGGACATAGCGCCAATGTTTTATCCCTAGTGGCAACAAGCACAACACAACCTTAGAACTTTCTCGTCATCGTCCCGAGTGTCAATGCGGGCATGAACCCACTATCGAGCATAAATACTCCCTCTTGGAGTTAAGAGCAAAAACTTGGCCAGAGCCTCTACTAATAACGGAGAGCATGCAAGATCATAAACAACACATATGTAATAACTTGATAATTAACATAACATGATATTCTCTATCCATCGGATCCCGACAAACACAACATAGAGTATTACAGATAGATGATCTTGATCATGTTAGGCAGCTCACAAGATCCAACAATGAAGCACAATGAGGAGAAGACAACCATCTAGCTACCGCTATGGACCCATAGTCCAGGGGTGAACTACTCACTCATCACTCCGGAGGCGACCATGGCGGTGTAGAGTCCTCCGGGAGATGAATCCCCTCTCCGGTAGGGTGCCGGAGGAGATCTCCGAATCCCCCGAGATGGGATTGGCGGCGGCGGCGTCTCGGTAAGGTTTTCCGTATCGTGGTTTTTCGCCTCGGGGGTTTCGCGACGGAGGCTTTAAGTAGGCGGAAGGGCGAGTCGGAGGGCCGACGAGGGGCCCACACCATAGGGCGGCGCGGGCCCCCCTTGGCCGCGCCGCCTTGTGGTGTCGCCACCTCGTGGCCCCACTTCGTATGCTCTTCGGTCTTCCGGAAGGTTCGTGGCAAAATAGGCCCCCGGGTCTTGATTTCGTCCAATTCCGAGAATATTTCGTTACTAGGATTTCTGGAACCAAAAACAGCTAGAAAACAACAATCGGCACTTCGGCATCTTGTTAATAGGTTAGTTCCAGAAAATGCACAAATATGACATAAAGTGTGCATAAAACATGTAGGTATCATCAGTAATATGGCATGGAACATAAGAAATTATCGATACGTCGGAGACGTATCACCCCCCACAAATCTCTGGCATGCCGGATCCACCAAAACCCTCAGAGAAGGGTCCTAGCAGGCTCTGACCTGCGGGGCCATGCGTGCAGAATTACCGGCAGGCATACACTTGTGCTGGCATGTGCGGAATTTTTTTGGCATGGCAACTGACATGTGGAACCCATGTTGGTGGTACTGACAGTTCTGGTCCACTTCGCATGCTAGGAGGCTGTCGGAACGGGCGGCCCCACGCAGGTGGGTCGTGTCGGCACCTGACATGCGGGCTCGAGTGGTGCATGCCAGGTACATGTGTGCAGACAGTGGTTGTCTCCCCTTACAAATATGGGTCCCAGTGCTATAGGCCTTGGACTGTTGTGCGGGCAAACACAAAAGTACGTGAATAGAAGCGTGCAGAGTGTGGGTCAAGTGTGTCCACCAGCCCGAAGCCCAGTTGTTGTGACGCCCAGCCCCTGCCGACTCAGAATTTCGGGCCGCCAACCACCCGCGACGCTCATTTCTGCTCAATCGCTGACGTTTAGACCTCGCCCGTCACTATTTTTTCGGGCCGAGCGGCCCAAATCGCCATCTGTGACGCGAAAACGCCATATCGTCATAGAAAAAGACAATCGCTGACGGATTTCCTAACCGTCAGTATCATACCGTCATTGAAGACGCAGATGTTACAAGTACAATGACACGAGCTCGGGCCAAAGCCATACACCAAGAGGTGAATTCGCTCCTTTCCACGTATACATTTGGTACCTTTGGATGGCATGCTACTTCATGCGAATACAATGTGTTCAATAAGGTACATCGAACAAGACGCAAGCCATGGAGACCAAGCCAATGGAGAGGGAGCTGCAGATGAAGAAGATGGAGCTCCAGCGCTCCAGCCAGAAGTACTGCCCTCCAGGACCGGAACTTCCGCCTAGATGCCTCCCAGATGCTGTCCAGAAGTGAAGAAAGCACTCAGTGAAGAGGATCTAGCTGGAACTTCCGCCCCCAAGGACCGGAACTTCCGCCTACCGGAACTTCAGCCCAAGTTCCACCCAAGTTTTGAAAACAAGCTCAGAGCTCCCGGGATGTTACTGCAAGCAAAACGGTCATTTTCGGAACTAGGCCGAAAGTTGGCCGGAAGTACCGCCCCGACCAGAACTTCCGCCCCTTAGGATCGGAACTTCCGCCCAGCCGGAACTTCCTCCCCAGAGACCGGAACTTCCGCCTGCACGCGTTACATCACCAAAACTGCCTGATTCAGTATGTAACTTATCCCTTCGCCCCACCCACTATAAATAGCCTTGTTGGCTCAGATCTGAGATTAGACTTGTTGTGAGAATAGACACGAGCTTTGCTCATCCCTATGGGAAACCCTTCTAGATCCAAATCTATAAAGTTATCAAGACTCTTCTAAGGAATTGGTCTCTTCCATTCTAGGAATTATAGTGTTTGTGGGTCTTTTGCTTCTTGAAATTCTATCTATTTTCACTCTTTTCCTCTTTGGAACTCTACCAATTGCTTGCCAATCTTTTGTGAGGGATTCTACTCCTTGTGGGTCTTTCCCTTGTAATTCTATTGGGTTGGTGTATCGGGCCAACGAAGAACAACCGGTTGTGTGTGTGTTTGTGTGTGCGTGCGTTTGTATCTTCGATCCCCCCTTCGCTTTCCACCCGTGTTCTTAGTTTTCCTCACCCCCGTCCCAAAATCCGTGAAGATCGGGCCTCCCCTAGGGTTCAACCCTTATCAAAGACATCCCATACACTATAAAGCGCCATGTGATCCTAGGCAATGGGACAACATCGAAGACTAGCGACTTAACAAACATTCTTTTTGTATTTGTTGTCTCTTTTGAAGCAGTATCAAGACATCTTCCTCAACAAGCTTCCTCTAGGACTACCACCGCTTCAAGGCATAGAGCACCACATCGACCTCATGCTAGATGCCACACTACCACGAGATACCGCTTACCGCATCAAACACGACGACAAGGAGGAGACGCACCATCAAACCCATGATCTCCACGCACATAGGTATGCTCATGACAGCCTTAGCTCGCGTGTGGTTCCGACAATCCTTGTCTTACCTTCGGGATTTTCCAAGGTTTCGTCACCCTTTTTTGCGTCTTATGCAAAATAGCTTGAAACATCTTGTTGGAAAGAGTGTTACGGTAGGTCTTGACGATATCCTCGTATATTCCAAGAATCTCAAGGACCATGTTCTACATGTGAGAGAAGCTTTATGCATCTTGTGCCCCTTTGCACATAAAAAGTTGATTTCCTTGCGATTGGCCGTTTCACCCATTGGCATTGAAGTGGATTCTTTCAACCTTGAGGATATTCATACTTGGTGACCACAATTTCCCAAGCTACAAGTCTTCATAGCCTTGCCATTTTACATACCAACCTTGAGGAAAATTTCACCACCATTATTTGCCTTTTGAATGTTCCATTTGTTTGGGACAACGCTACACAACATTTTTTTGACGATTTGCACAAGAACCTTGCCCATGCACTACCATTTGGTCTACCAAAGGTTGACTACACCAACCCATGTTAGGTCCCCATTTATGCCAAGTGTTCCTTTGCGAAAGGATTTGATGATTCGTATTTGCATGAGAGCTTCTTGTTCACCCATAACAAAATTTGCAAACCCAAGTTTTCTATTCGAGAGTTGCTTTTACCAAAATTCTTGTTCGGACGCGACATCCTCTATCCACCACTTCATGAGAGAACCATCATGGACTTCAACAAGAACGTCCTCACCACGAAGAAAATTCATAAGGATACTGATGCGGGGTGGCCTTCGGTCACCTCCACACCAAGACCAACAAGTCCCCCAAGTGGACCGATGACACAAGCCCGAGTCAAGGCTCTACATGATGAGGTGAACTCGCTCCTCACCACCCTTGATCTTGGTACCCCTTTGGATGGATTGCTACCTCATGCCGACGTGCTATGTGTCATTAGGTACAAGGCGCATCAAGACCCCGGAGAGGAGGAGACGCCAAGGTCAAGGGAGGGAGAGAAGC
>NC_061510.1:186263688-186367327 GCF_022539505.1 Lolium rigidum | reverse complement strand
CTTAGACCTCATCAGATACAAGGGAAACCATACAAGAACATGTCCTTTTCCAAGCTACAAGAACTAACGCCAAGAAGAAAGAACGCTTTCAACAACAATTCAACTCCAAGGTCAAGCCAAGTGGAGATGGCCCTTTCAAGGTCAACAAGCGCATCAACAACAACGCCTTCGACATCAACATCTCGGACATATCACCCTATCACGAAGATGAGGAGGAACAAGAGTTGAGGACGACTCTTCTCCAAGGGGGGAGATGATGTAGCCCCGCCCAAGGATGACACTACACCAAGGCCAACTAGTCCCTCAAGTGGACCAATGACTCGATCCCGAGTGAAAGATCTACATGTCAAGGTGAACTCAATCCTCTCTACACTCGACCTCAACACTACTTTGGATGGAATGCTACCTCATGCCAATGTTCTATGTGTCATCAGATACGAGCCTCGAGAGGAGTACGCTAAGGGTGGCCCAACACCGAACAAGGAAGGAGAAGGAGAACCACTTCAGCTGGAGGCCACAGCCCAGGGCCGGCACTGCCGCCCCATACAGGCCGGCACTGCCGCTGGGCACACCCCGGCACTGCCGGCCACGACACCCCGGCACTGCCGCCGGGAGCACCCCGGCACTGTCGGCCGGAGCACCCCGGCACTGCCGGCCAGGACACCCCGGCACGGCCGACCCCGCCAAAGTCAACTTCATCTGAACAGTCCATTATCATCCTGTGGCTATGTTCATTTCATACAAATGACTAAGTTACCCTTGCTCCGAATCTGGACTATATGTATCTCATTCCCCACCTAGATTAGGGTTAGACAACGATTTGAGAAGAAACTTGAGCTTTGTCTCCCTAGAACCATAGTTCTTTGTACCAAGGCACTCTTGTGGAATCTTACTCTCTTCATAGATGATTCTAGGGCCACCCCTCTCTCATCCAAGTTCTAGAGTGGATCTCCTCCCCCAATCTTTCTCTTCTTGGATTCTACCTAAGGGTCTCTCCAAGGATTGATTCTATTGGCTTGGTCTAACCTACCAAGGAAGTATAATTGGTTTGTATTGGGTTTATGTGTGTGTGTGTGTGTTTGGTTTGGATCTTGTGTTCTTCTTCCTCTCCCACCTTTTCCATCCATAAACTTGGTCAAATTCGTGAGATCTGGGCACATCCTAGCCCTAAGGCCTTATCAAAAGGCTCCCCTCTACCACATAAATCAGTCTTGTATAAGGCCGTGGCACTATCTATAACATCGATAGCTACTTGGTAGTAAACTAAGCAACTGGTGACCATCATAAACATTGCTGACATCTTATTTAAACCACACATTTCAAATCTTCAAGCGAATACATGAAAGTGGAGTATGTCTTTAGCATTTCCCAGCTTGTCATTACTAAATTATATACGTCATTACTAAATTATATACTTCAGAGAGTAGATGACATTTCATACAAGGATGAAATCACCTTGTCTCCACCATCATGGAAGCGGCTTCCACTAAGTCTTGACTGATGATCGGTGCCATTACCGAAATAAGTAAATTCGATAAATTAAGCAGCATTGCATCTCTCGACTGGAACTCCAGGCTCCAGTCATAGTGTAGCCGTGTAAGTAGTACACATTGACAATGCATACTGAATGGCTAATGATAATATTCAATTTAACTTAGATAGATTTAATTTAAAAAGGTTGTGCTTTAAGGATGCTAGGTGTTCCATGTACTCTCCAGAATCTAAAAGAAAGATCTTGAAAAAGTGAATTTTTTTTTAGAAAGAATATATACACAAACATACCATACATTATAACTCCAAGCGTTAGTGTTCAGTAGAACTTCATATGGAAGAATGAGCAGCATCAACTGACAAATTATATTATTTGACAACAGCAGTGTGAGGATCGATTTAGAATGCACTGCTTCCCTTGCTAAATTATCTGGACAAACTGCACTTATCTAAGTTACTTTTACATGTGTGCATTTGAATTTAGATAGAAACTTTTGGTGCATCTAAGTTACTTGTTGTAAGTAGGAGGGTGGACTGTTGCACTGTATCGACTAAGAAAGCTGTGTGCTCAATGATCTCCCCACTTTTGTTATGAAATCAAACTTGCTTTTATGCTAGAACCATGAAGACACACTTAAAATGATTGTGGAATATCCAAGGTACTTCATTAATTTCTGGAGTGGAGCATAAAGCTTACGGTTTTGGCTAATAACTGGTAGAAACATAGACCGTGAGACATGTTTTGATCCCAAAAATAATAATACATGGAATCAACACGGGCGGTGCATCGGGACGACATCCAGGAACCGCTCCGGGAACCGCGTGCTGGGCTTGGCCGCCTTGGTGAGCGGCGAGGACGGCGCCGTTGATCTTGGATCCACGGCTCCACGCGGAGGCCAAGGGTCAAGGTTGCCGCCGCCGTAGAGACAATATTGGGGAAGGGGAGGGCGGAGGGGTAGGTCTACATAAGGACTTCATGCTTTCTAAAGGGGGCGAGGGGCCGGTGGTGCCGGAGTTGGGGATGGAGAGAGAGAGAGCGGCGGCGGAACCTGCCGTAGGAGCATCGCGGAAGGAGAATCGAGCTGACGCTGCGATCGACATACATTGGGGCTGGACCGCAGGACAATCTATTGGGCTGAGCCCATCTAATAAGCTGGCCCCGTCTAATAGGCCGGCCCCGTTTATATTTTTTCTTTGAGGTGCGAAAGTTCTCCCATGTCTGCAACATACCTGTCCAAACTGTGGTATGAATCTATTAAGACTATTAGATGAACAAAAATTGATGACTGTCATTTATTTGGAGTACCACAAAAGAATTCTATTTTTTAGAAAAGAATCCGGCACCATAGACAACACGGACGCGGCGTGCGCCACGCCTTAAACTTCCTAGTGTTTTTCATAGTGGCATCGTGAGGTAAACACCGACTCCGATTAACCCCCTCGTTTTTCCAGAAAAAAGAAAGGTACCCTCTTAGCTTGTGGCTGTAGCAGTTTCATCCTCTTTCGGTTTGGGCACGTGACGTATGCGTGAACCATTTCTGGTCTTCTTCCTCCTCCCACGGAACTCGGAAGCTATTCCCAGAGTCTCGCCCAATCCCTCCCTCCCCACCCCCCCCCCACCCCACCCCCCCCACCCCCACCCCCCGCGTCCATCCAAGGAAGCACGGCTGGTACCCTGTAAGTGAAGATCCTTCCGGGCGTAGTTCTTTCTTTTGTTGGTAAACAGTACCTACCTTTCTTGAATTGATGTTCGTTTCCCTCTCATTTCAGCACCCGCCCATGTATTTTGTTGCTTTTATTAATATGAACATGTTTACTTTTTTGACAAATTGGGGGCTTCAATTGATTGAAACAATCTTCATGCCCCTCTCCCCTTATTATCTGGGTATATTCCTGCTCAGCCCCCCTAACTAAAGTGCCTTATGTTGGGCTTCGTCACCAGGTTTTCATTTTTTTCGATTGTCCGCCGAAAATTTTAAAAAAAACCTGGGTGCCATGCGTCCAGTTGCTGATTTGATGGATGCTATTGAGGAATTTCCGTAAAAACTTCCTAGTCAATGGTGTAGCTCTAGTGCCTTCCTGATTGGTGATTGTAAACTAATGCTTTTTTTTTTTCATAAGTGGGAACCTGAAAGAAGACGTGAATTTGGATTGCACCTGTGCCAGGTAACTGAAGTTGTGATCAAAATTGGACACTATTTTGCGAAAGTGTTCCATTTTAGCACTTTGTAGACTAAAAAACAGCAAACACGTATAGATTTTTCTGTGTAGCCTTGTCACTTTCTTTACTGCTTTTAATTTGATCAAGATGTTGTCTTGTGTGTACTAACTCCTAAACAAACAGCAATGGATATAGATGATGTGTTTTGCAACCTGCGCGTTGTTGGTGTACCAACGAAGAGTGCAATATACATGTGGGGGTATAACCAGAGTGGCCAGACTGCACGGAAGGGCAAGGAGCGCCACTTGAGAATCCCCAAGAGCCTACCTCCCAAACTATTCAACTGCAGAGATGGTGAGAACTTCAGATGGATTGATATTGCTTGTGGCCGTGAGCACACTGCTGCAGTTGCTTCAGATGGATCACTCTTCACATGGGGTAGGTCCCTTTTCTATGAATGTTCTTACAACAGGAAGTGTTAGATAACCATCAAATTGGAGTGTTGTGATTAGTACCATGCCATCACATTTATGTTTGGATCTGAATCAGCTTAGTTGAGTTATTATTCCCATGGTTACCACCGTCATTGTTACATGCCAGTAAAAGTACTTCCCTTAGTAATGAATTGACTATTTCCTCTATTCATGGAAACTTGGCATATTCACACTACCGAGACATTCTTTCTAGGACCGTCTCACCACTTGTATTTATATCTCCTTAATTTACTGGTTTGTTGTTTGTTCTTCTGATAGTTATTAGGTGATATTTTTTCGATTTGACCCTCTTATGTAGCCTAGTTGTGCTTATCATTTGGTAAAAAACTAAAATGTAGCAAGTATCTATGAACACGATTATGGTCATTTTTCTTCCAAATGCAGATCTACACTGAGAGTTATACATGCCAAGCTCAGTGTCGGTTAGTGCATAGAGTCCTTCCATCAATTTATTACCGTGCATCAATATTGGAAATGAAATTTCATGCATTTGTTGGATGGAACAACATTTGTTCTAGTGAAGCATATAATTCATGTTCAACTTCAAACTTACAGGTGCAAATGAGTTTGGCCAGTTGGGAGATGGGACAGAGGAGAGTGCAAAAGAACCTAAAAAGGTCAATGCACTGGAGACTGAGTTTGTGAAATCAGTGTCCTGTGGTGCACATTGTACAGCTGCTATTGCCGAACCTCGAGAAAATGATGCCACAATATCAAAAAGCAGGCTCTGGGTTTGGGGACAGAATCAGGTTTACCTAAATATTTATACTTCTGAATCCATGCATTGCAGATTGAGAACCAACTTGTGTGACAAAAATACTCAGCTTTCGCATGATCTCTTCAGGGCTCAGATTACCCTCGTCTATTCTGGGGTGCTTTTGCACCAAACACGGTAAAGTTCCATTACAGTGGGTCAGTTATATCGTATGTTTCAAGTAGATTCATGAGACCAAATGTTTGTGTAGTCAAACAGCCTTTTTCTTGCTTTCATGTTCATTTTCTAACCTATTCTCCATGAACTATCCGCGTCCCCCCGTATCATGGTTAACTGGGAAAAACTTCACATAATTTGCCAAATAAAACCTCTATTCGAATTTCTACTGGCCATCTAGCAGATTAATATGCTTGTATGCTATTCTCACTTGCACTTGAAAGTATTTGTGTGCGTTCTTATGGGTCATCATTTCTGCGAATAGCCTTATAATTAGAGAAAAGTAATTGATGGTTAACCCTAAATTAATCAACTGTTACGAAAAGAGAGAGAGAGGGGGGGGGGATTGATGGAATAATTCTTGCTTGCTGTTTTGTGCGGGACGCAAATGCAATATGTAGCCTGTGTCACTTGCCTAGGGGGTTGGGATGCATCCAATGTTTCAAATAGCGAGCTACAATAAATAGCGGTGGCCTCCTCCAAATGCTACAGCGTGCTATATTTCATATAACATTTCGAAGAAACCTAGATATAGCTTCCAAATAAAGTATTTCAGCCAAAAAAATATGGATATAGTCCAAAAATGATAGAATAATACATACATAACCACATAAAAATAGTTCTCCAATTTTCTAGAAGGCTAATATCAACATCCCACAGGACAACAACATAGCATAAATTACTTATTAAGAATCATCAGCATTAGCGATGTCATCTTCAGATTCAGGAGAGAAACCAGCATATTGCAGTTTATCACCACAACAAACAGAAAGCAACTTCTTTTTCTAGGGAGGAAAACTCGAGCCCTTGGGCCAATAGGCTGGAAAAAATAGCTTGCTAACGCTATGACGTTTTAGCGCGGTATAGCATGATATTTTTCGCAAATAATGGCATAGCGAGCAAAATTATTAAAATTTAGCGTGGACTCTTCAGATATGCTATAGCGCGCTATTAGCGCCAACACGCTACCTTTTCATGGATACATCCCTTTGGATTGGCCTCATGTGACCATATGTCATGCCACATATGACAGATGTACCGGATGCTTCATTGACAGATATACTTTGTGTTTTATGCTTTCTTGATTTTGCAATCTGAACCTAGGGGTACCTCCTCTTGGTGTTCTAGCTTTATACAGTGTACACCTCTGAAGAAGCTAGTTGGATGTAGCCAATCAAAATATTATGTTGTTAATTTGATCCATGCCAATCATTGCATCTTAAGAAGTCCACCGGGAGGATAGTTTCACAGTTCCTTTCCACTGGTCCTCCTATGCACAGTTCCAGGACTAGCACTGATTTTCTGTCACTTGAAGTTTTGTTCATATACTCAAATCTTTTTTCAGGAACACAAGACAAGACACGACTTTTTTTTTATAGATGTATATAGAACAAGAACAAACATACACGAGAATCCACAACAAACACAAAACCCATCACAAAAGCCGGCGAAAGAAAGGGACTAACTACTCACAAAAAACCCACAGATTTCCACCTTTCCACCTCTAAGACAATACCATCTAGGACTTGGCCATTGGGTTAACCTTGGCGTTGAAGATCCTCCCATTCCTCTCAAGCCAAATCGAACGAATGACAAGGAGGACGATCGACATGACTTTAGGCTTCAGCTTGGAAGGCTAGCACTCAGGCACCTTAGACCACCATTTTTGCAAGGAATCCAAAGACAAGGGGGCGAGATCAGGGTGCCCAAGCCCCGCCATGACTGCAAACCAAATAGAGCGTGCAAAATAGCACTGAAGGAGGTGCTCAATCGTCTCGGTTTCCTGCAAGCTAAGGGGACAAGAGTCATCATTGGTTAGACCATGGTGCCGGCGCCGCTCTCCAGTGCAGCACCTATCCCAAGCGACTTTCCACGTGAACAGCTTGAATTTAAGCGGAGCTTTGCAGCTCCAAATCTGCTCATGCAACGGCCAACTCTCCCGTCCTTCGAAGAATGGAAGATACGCCATTTTTGCCGAGAAGGTTTTGGAGAAGGTCGAGATCCACTGAAAGTTCTCTTGGCGTTCCAGAGATTTAAGAATTGCATCAACGCCGCGACCAACAAACCAGACATGTCCCGCACCCAAGCATGCTTCAGAAGCCCTATATCCAGTGTGCCTCTTTTGAATTTTTGGGTCCACAAACTTGGAAAGGAGAGGTGCAATCATATGCACACTTTAGTTGTTAATCCATCTATCGTGCCAAAATAGGCAGCTCTTTCCATTTCCAAGCACGAGGCTCGACATGGCAACTGTTGCACAGATTGCAATATAATGCTTAGCTTCGCTTGCCTGATATAACTCCCCCAAATAAATAGTTGCAACTGTTGAAAAATTTCTATGTCGTTCACATCTTCTGTTTATAAATTGTAATGTATGTTTTTGAGATAATGCCGTGTTACTGAATATCAGTCATATATTCACAGGTAATTCAACAGGTTTCTTGTGGAGCTGTTCATGTGGTGGCCCTATCGGATGATGGCCTGTTGCAAGCATGGGGTATCGTGCCACGCTAAAAGTCTTGTCCATCTTTTGTTCTCGTATTTTACTTGTAATTTTTTAGAGAAGGTCTATCCGAAAATCACTTGTAGCTCCCGAGCTCCTGTGATCTTGTATTAAAAAAAATTATTTTTAGGTCTCCAAAAATTCCGAAAAAAGCATACAAGTACATATACAAGTCTAGTATGTACTAGTAAATTTGCATCGAAATCTGCACAAAAAATATAAATAAGAAAAATGATTTCTTTTCGCCTTTTCAGAGCCTCGATTTTGTGATTTTTGTGTAGCCTACAATACAACGATTTTGGAACTTTTTGAAACTTCAAAATACCATTTTCGATTTTGTAAAAATACCAAAATCACTGGACCTCGGGAGCCAAAACACCTCTCTCTCTACCAACCTATATACAACTGAGAAACTTTTGTGTTTGGTGCTAGCTTTGTCAATCAGTAATGACCAGAACTTAAATCTTAATCTATCAAGATGGCTAACTGACTGCTACTTTTTTATCAATCAAGCAACCGGAAGCACCCATTTTTTTCATTGTTTAATTTTTTAAACTATTAATAAGGTATGTTCTATTTTCTTACTAACCAGGCTACAATGAGCATGGTCAGCTTGGCAGAGGTTGTACTTCTGAAGGACTACAGGGAGCTCGCGTGCTAAATGCTTATGCAAGGTTCCTTGATGAAGCGCCTGAGCTAGTGAAGATTGTTAGAGTATCATGTGGAGAGTACCATGCAGCAGCTATATCAGAAAATGGGGAGGTGTAAGTCATCTCAAAGGATGCTGTTCTCTGATGTTAGTGCAAGTGGTGTGGGTTCTTCAGTTGGCAAAATGAAGATTTGGACTGTGATAGGCTGACTATGACTAAGGAGTAGGGGCTAACTGTGACGGGAACAGGCACCGTGGTTTATCTTAACTTAGTGCCATGTGAATTAATGGGTGGAATCGATACTGCCTCGCACCAGCCTTGCTACTTAAATCACTGTATTTCTCCACATTTTAAAGCAAAATGAATGTCATATACTTTATGGTTAGAAACTGGAAAGCACAATGCCATGAATTTTTACTGAGTTCTTTGTTCGCTCTCTTGGATTTTATCATGTACTCCCCCCATTTCCAAAAATATATAGTTTAAGCAATCATGTAGCTAAACTTTTTAAACTTGAACGATTAATATGCTTGTAGCAATCTATAACTTCTAGTGACATATATTGGAAACAGTACTGGTCAAAGTGCGTAGATCGTTTTGATGCATAAACAACATCATTTGGAGGGCGTTTCAAGTTTTTGAGCATGTTCTTTTCAAAGCCTTCATGTGAAGTCAGTCTGTTGTAACATCGTTTGATCTTCAAGCTTTCATCATGCAGACCCGTTTCTAACAGGATTTTGCGCTTGGATTTTGCAGATATACATGGGGACTTGGAAGCATGGGGCAGCTTGGACATTGCTCGCTTCAGTCTGGAGATAAGGAACTAATCCCAAGGAGAGTTGTCGCGCTTGAAGGAATAGTAACTAAAGATGTGTCTTGTGGTGGGGTTCACTCTTGTGCTGTAACTGAAGGTGGAGCCCTCTACGCTTGGGGTGGAGGACATGTGGGTCAGCTGGGGCTCGGACCTCAGAGCGGCTTCTTTTCATGCACTCTTAATGGATCTGATGTGCTACTTCGTAACATTCCAGTCCTGGTCATTCCGTCAGGTGTACGGCTTGTTACTTGTGGTCATTCCCACACACTTATATCTGTGAAAGATGGCCGTATATATGGATGGGGCTATAACAGTTATGGTCAGGCGGCTAATGAGAAATCTACTTATGCTTGGTACCCCTCTCCAGTTGATTGGTATTTCGCCTATTTCCAGCTCTCTTTTTTGTGTGTGCAATAAGTAACTACTCTGGTTTCTGAAGTTCATTAGCATTTTATGCGAAGTGTTATGTTCTTTTCTGTGATCTAGGTGTGTTGGAGAGGTGAGGAGACTTGCTGCAGGTGGTGGCCATTCAGCTGCGTTAACTGATGCATCCTCCTTAAAAGAACTATGTGAGTTCAAACTAGCAGAGATTGTAAATCTGTCGAATGCTCGGCTAATTGAGGATATTGCATCACGAACTGGGGCTGATGCTTTGGCACGTCTGTGTGGGAAATTAAGGTATGGAACAGAAAATTGTGGTTTTGTATTAATGTTTTGTGTGGCTAATTTTCCATGCAATCTGTTCAGCACGCCAGTACAAAATGAGGTGGGGTAAAAGTGTACTTTCATCACAATCTATTTCAGTGTGAGCGATTTATACAAGACCGAACTAAAACAAACATTTTGGCTACTGAAGTGCATAGCTGCCAGAATTGAATTATTACAACAGCCAAAAATAAGACATTAATTTTTGCGGCCTCCTTTTTTTTTCCATCGTCATTGCTCAACTTTGGCATTTACAGGGAACATTTGGTTGAGCAAGGGGACTCTGAACTTCTGGAAGTGCACGTGGTTGAAGAGATTGAGGCTAAAGCGGGTTAGACTAGTAGGGAATCTATGATCCCTTCTTACCATACACATTGATTCAAGCATTATTGTGTTGCATTTCATGGAAAGTTTACTTGACTGAAACCTTATTGATGGTCTCCTAAGCGGAACAAAAGAGTGGAGGATTTGTATATGTATCATGAACTTCCAAGTGGTTTGTATCACCAAGTAAACATGTACGCAGGGCCGTCTCCAGAAAATCGGGGCCCTGTGATAGGGTAAAGATGGCCGATCTTTCGATGATATGATGATAACGTAGATTTGTTGGTGGAGTTCGTGCTTGACGATCCGACTACACGTGCAAAGCTCGTGCGTCAATGCAATCGCTAGGACAATCTCCCGAAGTTACTGATCTTGCGGATGCATGGTCTTAATTCCTACCAAAAATCGAGAACAAGTAAGAACTAATATTGCAATCAGATATATTACGGATATAGATGAAAGCTTTATTAAAAATGTGGGATTTCGAATAGTCGGTCTTGTTCTGGACGTTGGGCTTAAAAGAAGTATACGAAGAGTTGCAGCAATGGTTAACTTTTAGTCTAATTAAAATTCAAGTCTAAACGTGACGGCTATGGAGGTATTTAAAGGAGGAAAATGTGGTGTTTCGGCCAGTCATACGTATGGTGGCCGAACCAAACGCTAGAAGACCTTTTCCCTTCAATACGGACTTTAAACGGGGGCTGACTTAATTCCTGCGAAAATTACATGGGCCTGATCCAAACTTTAAAAGTGATGCAACACCATGTAATCATATGGACGAAATTATGAAGTGAAAAAGCTCTATATTTCGTCCATGTCTTTATCCCCAATTATGGTGGCTTCAAAGTTCTGAAATCTTCAGTTGCAGCGTCTTCTTCAACCTCACATGTTTGCGGTCATCTCATCCATGTGTGATCATGCTCCAATGCTTGTCCTTCTCATCCATGCTAGGTCCATCATTCCTAAGAGTAACAAACACATCTGATTAGGCAGCATCATATTCTTATGTATGTGATGAATAGTTCCAAGAAACGGAAGTACCTGATAGTTAAGTTGTTTGGCACGAGCTCTAGTGATTGGTCCTTG
Organism: Lolium rigidum; assembly: GCF_022539505.1. Lineage (NCBI taxonomy): Eukaryota > Viridiplantae > Streptophyta > Magnoliopsida > Poales > Poaceae > Lolium > Lolium rigidum. The sequence goes on along the minus strand of NC_061510.1, from coordinate 186,356,168 downwards.
TATTTGTATGGTTGTAGGGACATCGGTTGTATCAACAGATAGGATGTCCTCATCATGATCCCCTTCTTGAATTGAAGTCGTCCTCGACGCAAGCTCATCTTCTTCATCAAAGTAAGGATTCAAATCTGCAATGTTAAATGTAGGACTAACCGGACCCAATTCTGCAGGAAGCTCAAGTTTATATGCATTATCATTTATTTTCTCTAACACCTTAAAAGGACCAGCAGCGCGTGGCATTAGCTTAGACTTGCGTAATTCAGGAAAACGATCTTTGCGCAAATGCAACCGAACAAGATCACCAACATCAAACACAACATGCTTTCTTCCTCTATCCCCAACAATTTTATACTTAGCATTCATGCGTTCTATGTTGTCTTTAGTAGTCTCATGCAATTTTAATATCAATTCAGCACGTTGTGTAGCATCCAAATTATTTTGCACCAAAGATGGTAAAGGCAATAAATCAATAGGTGCACGTGGAACAAAACCATACACAATCTCAAATGGGCACATCTTAGTGGTAGAATGCAGCGAATGATTGTAAGCAAATTCAATATGAGGTAAACATTCTTCCCACAATTTTAAGTTGTTCAAAACAACCCGCAGCATAGTAGACAATGTTCTATTTACTACTTCAGTTTGTCCATCAATTTGGGGATGACATGTAGTACTAAACATCAATTTAGTCACCAACTTAACCCATAAACATCTCCAAAAATGTCTAAAAAACTTAGTATCACGATTAGAAACAATAGTATTTGGCACACCATGTAAACGAACAATTTCACGAAAGAAAAAATCAGCAACATGTGTAGCATTATCAGTCTTGTGACATGGAATAAAGTGTGTCATCTTAGAAAACCGATCCACAACAACAAAAATACTATCCATCCCCTTCTGTGTACGAGGCAATCCCAAAACGAAATCCATATAAATATCCTCCCAAGGTACATTAGGAACAGGAAGATGCATATATAAACCATGTGGATTAAGTTGAGACTTAGCTTTTTGAAATGTAGTGTAATCATGCATGCATCACATCCATGTTTTCATAAAATAAAACTATTTTATAAAACCTAATTATTTTGGCATTTTTTCTCCCACCTCCCTATTTGAATTGAAACTGTGTTTGAATTTGAACCTTGTTTAAAAATCATTTTTCAAATCAGAAAAAGGAAAATAAAAGATTTTAAAACCTAACCAGCTAACCCCTGGACTCTATTCCTCCCGGCGGCCCACTCCCTCTTCTTTCTCCCTGGTGGCCCAAGCAGTCAGCCAATCCACCTCCGGCCCAAGTACCCCTTCGCACGCCCTCCTTCTTCTTTTCCTGATCGTCCTCGCTCGACAGCGACCCGAGCACGCACATGGCGTGGTGGCTGTGGTTAGGCTGTCAAGTGGGGCGGGATGCGGGATCACTTTTTGCACTACCGGTGCTTTAAATCCCCTTCAAATCCCACATCCGTTTGTTCTATTTTTTTGTTTTGCGGGATCTAGGATGCCTGTTTGCGGACGCCGCTTTGCAACCCTAGCTGTGGTCCTCCACCACCACAACCACCCTGCTCCCTCCTTTTAATCTCCACCACTAGGTCTTGCAAACCCTAGCCCCTCTACTCCTCCCTCGCGCCATCGCCTCCCATCTCTCCTCTCGTTTCATCCTCTCTATGAGCAACGAAGCACACACACCGTCAAGCTCGCCATGGCGCCACCGCTACCGACCACCCCATGTCGAGCCGAGACCACCAGAAGATGTGCCTCGTCGTCCTCGTCATCTGATCGACCCAAGGTGCCTATACTGACCGCAAATTCGCCGATTCCTTCTCCAAAGCCGGCGGGAAAAGCTTCAATTCAGGCCACCTCCGCCGTCCTCCAGCCTCACCGATGCATCCTATCTCTTCCGGGTGAGCTTGCGCCCCTCCTGGACCTCTTCCCCTTCTGTTTTCCTTGCTCAGCCACCCCACCGGTGTTGACCGTCGTGTTTTCTCCGCAGGTCCTCGTCGCCGGCGAGCTTCCGGTGATGCTCCGGCACCACAAGGGACAAGTTCTCGTTCACCACGTTCTCCCGCACCGAGCGCACCCTCGCGCCCGTTCTGTCTCGTCCGTCCCCGTCGTCTCGGTGCTCGACTTGCTTCCCCGCCATGGACGTTTCCGTTTCAGATCTCTGCCTCTGCCTGGTTCAAAAGGTCGAGTGCATCGTTGCAAACAAGAAACAGTCCAGCAGCGCTCTGGTTTGTTCCTTAATCCATCACATAGCAGGTCCTGTGGTCAAATCATAGGGGAAGCGATTAACCCAAATCCTTTTTGCTTTCCTCCAGATCCGCTGATGGCCTTTTAGCCCAGATCGATTCGGCGCCACCACTGTGCCGAGGCCTAGATCCATCTCCCGGAGTAACCATCGCGAGCGAGCAGCAGGTAACAGCCCGACGCCCTTCTAGCTCAATCCATTTTCCCTGTGTTTTTCTCCTTTTTGCAAAATCTGTCTACTTTGTATCTTTTAATTGGTAACTCGAAATAAAAAGTGTTATGTATGAAATTGATCAGAAAAATGTGCTGAACATGAATATGCTATTCATATACCTGTTTGCATCTCGCATCATGCTTTTTGCTTCCCCTCCAGATCCGCTGATGGCCTTTTAGCCCAGATCGATTCGGCGCCACCACTGGGCCGAGGCCCAGATCCATCTCCCGGAGTAACCATCGCGAGCAAGCAGCAGGTAGCAGCCCGACGCCCTTCTAGCCTAATCCCTTTTCCCTGTGTTTTTCTTCTTTTTGCAAAATCTGTCTATTTTATATCTTTTAATTGGTAACTCGAAATAAAAAATGTTATGTATGAAAATTGATCAGAAAAATGTGTTGAACATGAATATGCTATTCATATATCTATTTGCATCTCGCATCGTGTTATGACGTGATAGTTTGTGCATTTCACCTCACATAAATGCGGAGTATTTCGGACTCCGACTAAGGTTTCTCTGCTCCGTTTAATATTGAAGTAGCTCACCCTTGACATGTTGTGCCATGCTAATCAACACTTAAATTTGCCGGTAGAAAATGCAACTCCAGCTCTAATTTGATTGTCTGGGGTTCCGACTCCGATTAATTTGGATAAGTTGCATTGCACCATCGTTGCCATGTCATGCATATCATCTTCATCATGCTGGTTCTTATCTGTAGTTGTAAGATTTGCATTCGTTGTTTGTTGTAGCATTTGCTTCTTCCCGGATAGGATCGCGAAGTGGTGCGGTGAGATACGACAAGTTCTCCGGATGTTCCTCGACGTTCTTTAACATGCAAGCATTTCCTAAACTCATGTCTCTGCAGGAGTCGCTCACCTATTTTATTTTGCCTCCTCCCTTATGCTAGCCTTGAGTTGCGTTCTTGTCACATGTCCTATCCACTTGTTACCTCAAGCAACCCATATTGCCACCACCACCTCCTACAACTATTGTTTGGGTATCGGGTCTGCCTTGCGAGTCGTAGTGCATGCTAGTGCTGTTTATATCTTGTTACCGTTATCATTATATTATCGGGTTATCTGTTGGGGAATCATGACACATGGTTTTATGGATATATCTGTTAATAGTTGCTTAGCGGAGGCATCGGTGGGTCAGCTGCTTGTTTTGTGACAGCTCACTTGTGTTTCCTAAATAACCTAGGACCCCGAGTTCTTGTTATCTGCTCCGAGACTGAGCGCTCTAACCAAACGTGGGTATGCTTACCGGGTCTCCCTGTCAACACCCGGATTTTTAAGTCCAGATGCCTATTATGCCATACATCGCAATCCCAGGAAAATTTTTGTTGCGAGACATAACAGTTGATATCATAAGTCATCATTCATTACAAACCATAATCGTCTTACAAAGGTAGATCACATGATCCAGTGTTACAATAATAGTCGATCTATTGATCAACAAACATCATAAATAGCGGAAGCGGAGTAGTAGTGGACTATCTAATCCACAGTCCAACGCTTGACGTCAGGAGTAGTCCTAGTTGTCGTAGACGTCCTGCTGTCCATCTTCCTCGTACTGCTGTTCTCCTTCAAAGTCTGGCCATTTGAATAGCCAGGGACAAAGCCATGAGTACTTTTAAACTACTCGCAAACCAATACTAATGTAAGTACTTATCAATTTTAGTAAGGGGGTGCTAAGCTCTAAGTTTATTTGCATAAAGCCAATTTTAGTTCACAAATATTTTAGTAAAAGCCTCCTCATTTGCTAACTAACTCAAGTGGGAACATTAGTGTCATTCCCACAACTCTGTTGTGATTCAAGTCAAATTCACCATTAACCTTTCAAGTTCAAATCACAAGTCATATGTCACATTTTTGAAAATGGTCTGATGGAGGAACAGTATGGCCTTTCCAACCATCCATAACCGTGGACGCGGCTATTCGAATAGTTTTACACTCTGCAGAGGTCGCACACTTTTGCCACAACATTTGCAATAATCCGACAGGGTTAACTGGCCCTGATTTATCACACTCTATGTGCGGACTACCAACCATAACCTTTCACTTACATACTCTAGTATAGGCACCTCTTCCCATGAGCTTGGCCTCCCAGTGAAGACAAACTGTCGACTCGGGAACCGCACGAGGCTTGGGTCGGACATTCACCTCATTTCACGTCATTTCTCATCATTTCATATTTCTTTGGAGGCAGCCCTGGGCGTAACCCCGATGACGCTTGTTTAGAGGGAACCCATACTAAAGCACATAAATTTATAGTTAAGCCCTTACCCATGTTGGGTATTGTGGGGGTACTTTCAAATTGGAATGGTATCGCATCCGAACCCAACCATCAGTTTTCGTAAAATTCACCAAGTCATTCACAAGTCATATTCACCTTCAAAATCTTTCAATAGAATGATTCATCATTCCAAGGTTTTCAAAGTCATTTCATTTCACCTGTTCCCATCTAGAGTAGTCAATTTTATTTGTTTAACACTAGCAACTAGTCATGAGGGGGTGCTAACTAGCTTTGATTACTCTAGGCTAAATTTGATGCTCTTGTGCTACTCTAGACCAAGTGAATCATAAATCAAAAAGTAACTTTGATAAATCAACATCAATAAAGCTTGTAAGGTAAAAACTTGGGATAGGACTATTAAGCATAAAGTAAAATGTGGTGATGCCTTGCTCTTGTAGAGCTTTGCATTTTGCAAGATTATTAGCTTGCCACAATATAACTTGCATTAGTCTAGCTTGCCTTGATTGGTGTAGTGATCAAAGTTTTCTTCTTCTTCCTCTTGGTAGAAGGCTTCCTCCTCTTGATAGTCTCCGGTACTAGCGTCTACAAACGAATACGAGGATACAATCACCAAACAATACTTAAGTAGACTAATTAGCCTTAATGTCTCACACAAGATGATCTAGCATCATCACTTAACATTTATTCAAAATTATGCTAGGGTTTTCTCACTTAGTGTTAGGAAAATAATTTCCTCTCATTGAAATATGGTTCTATTTAGTTTGGAGAAATAATTTCCTCTCATTGAATCTTGTTAAGATTTAATCTCCTCAATTCATAAATGTGAGATCATGGTGACCAAGGTCGATACTTCACATTTATCATTTGAGAGAAAATGATTTAAATGAGATACTTCATCTCATGCAATTTAAATATTACTATGGAACAAATTAATATCACTAAGTAATTAAATATGAGGTGCTATAAATTAAAGTTGTTACTTCATATTGGGTTACTTAGGACAATGTTTTAAATGAGTGAGTATCTGTCATACTATTTAAATAATTAAATTTAGATAATTTAAATGGACAAGAAATAGCCACTTTGCTATTATTTTGCTCTAGCCCATGATCATGTGAAACAACCATATCATATTTTTACATAAACAATTAGAGTGCTGGAAAAGTGAATTATGAGAGGTGGAATCACCTCAAAATCATTTAGGGTTGATTTTATAAATTTATTTGAAATCTGAAAACTTTCTGTCTTGTTATTTTTACTATTCAAAATCTACAACAGCTATTGGTTTGAATCCAGTGTGATTGGATAGAGCATTTCATAAGCTTTCCAACAACATCAAATTCACTAGATTTGGTTGAGCAGATTTGAAGTTATTTGATTTTTAGTAAAGTATCTGCAAGCAAATTAACTGAAGATTTAATTTGAATTCAAAGTGTGGGCCTAGGCGGGAAAGCTAAGCGGGCCAGAGAGAGGGAGAGGAGTTGGGCCGGCCCAGCTATGCCCACGGTGCACGCGGGCCAACTGACACGGTGGGGCCCAGACGTCAGTGACGCTTAACACCGAATCGGTATGAGCAGATAGAGGCCGCACGATTAGAGAGAGATCGGACGGACGAGAGAGGTCATCGTCTCCGGCGAGAGGGGACCTTACTGGCGGCGACGGTGGGGGATGGGAGGCTCACCGGCGGCGCGGAGAGGGGTTGGCGAGGTGCAGGAGGGGGTTGTCGAGGATGGGGAAGCGGCTTGTACAGACGGCGGCTCCAGAGGTGGCGGCAATCGTCGGCTTCTTCTGCAGCACCGCCGCGGGCTCGAGCTGGCGATTGGGGGCCTACCGGCGACAATGTGGAGAGGTAGTGGGCGGAGGAGGATCAGAGAGAGGAGGGGAGTAGACTGGTGTGCTTGGAAGAGGCTGGGAGGGGCTCTATTTATAGGGTCGAGGCGAGGCCGTGGGGTGCGGGGCAGGTCATGGTGGCGACGACTGTTCTGGTGCGCGAAAGGGCAAGCGAGGACGGCACGAGCTTTATATCATCATGGCGGTGCTCGAGAGCTTGCTGGCGCAGGAAAGGGAGGAGGGGACGACTCGGATTGCTTCCATGTCCGTGCGTGTACTGTCGGAAGGACGGCGATTATGGCGACGTCGACGGGGCTTCCGCGAGTCAGTGAGGTTGTCTAGGGGCTAGCTGGTGCAGTGGTGATCACGCGTGCGAAGGGAGGAGGCGAGGGGAGCGTTGACGCAGCGAGGCGAGCAGGCGTTCTGTCGTGTCCAGAGACGTGCCAGTGCACGCTCTGGCGCGACGTGGCCGGCATGGGTGTGTCTGGGCGCGCGTTGTTTGGCCAATGTCGTGCGCGTCTCTGGCCAGGGAGGGTACGAGCGTGCGTGAGGGAGTGTGGGCGTGCTAGCTGACATTGTGATGATGACCAGAGAGGGGTGGAGAGAATGAGTGGCATGGTGATGTCCTTGAGCTCGGCATGGCATACCTTTGATCATGTCCTGCTTTAATAGTGTCTCCTAAGCCTGGGCTGGGGTACTGGGTGTAAGAGGAAACCAATGATGATCAAAGGCATGAGGGTTTAGTCTAAAAACCAGTGGTTAAAAGGATGTGTGTCAAAAGCAAAATTATGCCTGCCAAGTGTTTGATATAATGGCCGCAAGAGAGATAATTTTGAATTTTTCAAAAATATTTGGTGGAGTTCATTTAATTAATGTTTGGAGTAGAGTGGTGGTGGTGGTTTGGAAAATGGTGCTGGTTTGCAAAGTTTCAAAAATTGGGAGGATCTTCTCTTTGATTCAAAGTTGCCACTTGTCACCCTTGTACTAAGCAAAGTAGGCAGAGTCAACTATGGTGGTCAACACAAGAATGGTTCATCTTGATGAGGTCTTGGATGAGGTGCAAAGAGTTGGCAAGGTTTGGTTTAAGAATTTCCTAATAGAAGGGCTCAAAGTGAGCATGATGATATAAAAGTGCAATTTGACCATTATCATATGTGAATGGGATTTGCAATTTCCTTTGATTTGCTTTGTGTTTCTTTGATGCAAAAGTGTTTGTTTTTGATACATTGGTGTTTCACAAGCAATGGCACAAGCCATGGTGGCCTTCGTTAAGGATTTGCAAATTTGGCCATACTCACATAGATGTGTTATTTGCATTTTTTCTTATTCTTGTTTCACTTGATTTCTTTGGGCATGGTCTAGGGTCCATTTGGGGTTAGATTAGGTTTAGTGATGGTTTCAAACCATTTGGGCAAGGTATAATGGCATAGGTCAAGGTTTGGTAAAATGGCTATGTGCCACATATGCCTCTATGCATATTTTTTATTTTCTTTTTTATTTCCTTTTGTTTCACCTTGGATTTGATTTGCTAAGTACTAGATAGGGTTTATTTATGTTTTCAAATCATTGGCACCATGTGGAATGGCTTAGGTTAGAGTTTTGCAAAAATAGCCATAGCCTCATATGTGAAGCTAATTGCATTTTCTCTTTTTCTTATTTGTTTCTCTTTGATTTAAATGACCATGGTTTAGGGTTTGATGGGGTCTAACCATGGTTCAAAACCATGTGGTAAAGTGACTAGGGCCAAGGTCAAGATTTGCATACTAGGGCTTTATGCCCACATATGTCTTTTAATTTTATTTTAGTTTCATCATATTTGATCCTATTTGGTTTTGAGAAGGTTAGGGTTTAGGGTTTTGGAAATGTGTTCAATGCAATAAATAAACAATCATGGCAATAACACAAGAATTAGGTATGAGCACTAAGCATAGCACATGAGGTAATAAAAGTTTTTGTTGGTTCTCATTTTTGGAAAAAGGAAATTCATTTTCTTCTTTGTTTGAAAATTTGGGATGTTACACTCCCCTCGACCACTGCCGAAATCTACAGCTTTATCCAGTGGCTACAACTAGTTTGAATGCTTTGTTTCTCCCGGGCGTGCAAGCATGTTTCTTTGTGGTCAGATGATATGATATTACTTTTGGGGAAGCCATGAGTGCCTTGTAACCCCATTGTCTCTTGCACGTTCGTAGGATGCGGTACGTATTGTTAAGAGGTCATCCTCTAGTGGGCTCTAATCCTTCTTAGCCGTAGACGCAAACAGCTAAGTCCACTTCGGAGCACGGCCGAACTTCGATACGGGTTAACTTAGTTAGGTGGCTTCCTGGACATTGTTGTAGTGAAGGAGAGTGCGAGTCGTGATATCCACCTATCGTAAGTGGGTCGAGCGTGCGTGTGGGCACATTTGGGCACCCCTGCAGGGTTACAATCTTATCGATAAGCCGTGTCCGCGGTTATGGATGACTTGGAGCTGTATGACTCGACAATAGACAACTTAGACCTGTTGTTTCAATACTAATAACTTGCATAGTAAGATAGAACAACTTAAATAATAACTGGTTAAAACTTGTCAACCGTGTGAGTGCCTTTGTAAGTACTTCTTTGCGAAGGGGGAACACATCGGCTGTGTTATGTTTGCAGAGTATAGAACTGTTAGTTTATACACTCTCTCACCTTCTCTGATAGACGAATGTTGTAGAGTGCCTCTATAGGTTTTTAGTGCTTGCGCGCTGCCGTTTAATCCCACCATTGCCTATGACGTTCCTCTTGCGTCCTCTAAGTCCCCTGGGTGCCTCAAATACAAAGGACGACTGGTTGACGAATGCTTATATGTCTTGAAGTGTTGTTAAGTACGAACCCGTACTTATTGTTGCTTTGGGACATAACCGGGCAGGTATGAAGACATGTTCGATGAAGACGACGTTAGCAAGGTTACCCTTCCAGCTTGGCCTGGGCAGGGTTATGGACGCCACTGGTTATCTTCAGGGCTCTTAATCCAATTTGTATCATGTCCGTACTTGGATGTATTTGAACTTCTGTATGATTTGGATCTTTGTATTGTATATTTTTATCTTGACTCATTGGTGTCGTTGTTGTAATATGCGTATCTTGTGGGCTCTATTGTAAACCTGTTGTAATGTTACTACTCGTGGTAATTCCTCTGGCATCACGTGTGTGATTCGTCGCGCACATCGTGTCGGAGGGCGTCTCTGGATCGATATCGTGCGGATTTCGGCGAGTTCGCTGGGATCCTCATGGTACCGATTCCGGGGCGTCACAAGCGTGCCACAAATATCTCAACACCTCGACGCATACGTGGCCAAAAGAAGTGTGCATCAAGTACATCCTTCGTCTTCTCCACAACAAAGTGACCCATCAATCCTCCTCCATGCGCCTCCTGCAACAACAAAAGACGAACGGAACTATCTAGGATGCATAGCTTGTTAGCACGAAACACAAATCCATCATTGAGGACGAATTTATTCGATGTTCTACCATCTCTACAATTCAACAACACATCTTTAAAATCAGCATCATGCAAGTATTGTTCCTTTATAGTTTCTAATCAAAAAATCTTGAAGTCAAGTTGAGATAGCATAGTATAACGGCGCGACAAAGCATCAACAATAATATTATCTTTACCCTTTTTGTGTTTGATAACATAAGGAAAAGACTCAATAAATTCAACCCACTTTGCATGGAGGCGATTCAACTTAGCTTGAATACGAATATGCTTCAAAGATTCATGATCAGAATGTATAACAAATTCTTTAGGCCATAAATAATGTTGCCAAGTTTGTAATGTCCGAACCAGCGCATATAATTCTTTATCATAAGTAGAATAGTTCAGACTAGGCCCACTCAATTTCTCACTAAAATATGCAACATGTTTGCCCTCTTGTAACAACAAACCTCCCAAACCAATTCCAGTAGCATCACATTCAAGTTCAAAAGTCTTATTGAAATCAAGAAGTTGGAGTAACGGAGCATGTGTTTACTTATCTTTCAGTATCATGAAGGCTTCTTGTTGTGCATCGCCCCACACAAAGGGCACATCTTTCTTGGTAAGCTCATTCAGTGGCGCAACAATGGATCCAAAATCTTTCACAAAGCGCTTATAAAAACCTGCGAGGCCAATAAAACTCCTCACTTGCGTCACTGTCTTGGGCTGCGGTCAACTCTCAATTGCCTCAATCTTGGCTGGATCAAATTTAGTACCCTGCGCTGTAACAACATAGTCAAGAAACGCAACTCGATTGGTGCAAAAGGTGCACTCTCAAGATTACCATACAAACGTGCATCACGTAAAGCATTGAAAACAACACGCAAATGATCCAAATTGTCCTCCAAAGATTTTCTATAAATCAGAATGTCATCAAAGTATACCACCACAAAACGTCCAATAAAAGCATGTAAAACTTCGTTCATCAGTCTCATGAAAGTACTAGGAGCATTAGTTAATCCAAAAGGCATTACCAACCACTCATATAAACCGAACTTAGTTTTAAACGATGTTTTCCATTCATCTCCTAATTGCATACGAATCTGGTGGTAACCACTACGCAAATCATCTTTAGAGAACATAATAAAACCACTCAACAGTATCGAATGGTAATATATTAGTACCTCTACAATCAGTACACATGCGCGAAGAACCATCTTTATTAGGTACCAAGATAATAGGAACAACACATGAACTAAGAGACTCACGAATGTAACCTTTATCCTGTAGAACCTGAATTTGTCACTGAATCTCTTTTGTCTCTTCAGGATTGGTACGATATGGCGCACGGTTGGCAGCGAAGCTCCTGGAATCAAGTCAATCTGGTGTTCTATCCCACGAATAGGTGGTAGTCCAGGTGGGACATCTTGTAGGAACACATCAATGAATTCCTGCAAAAGGTTAGCAACCGTAGGTGGCAAAGAAGGAGGCATATCCTCAAATGAAAACAAAACTTATTTTCAAATAATAGCATAACATTGAGTAGTGTTCACATCAAGTTCACCAATATCAGATTTGCTAGCAAACGAACAAGGATTTTTCAAACGAATTTCAGTAGCATGGTTCGAATCAGATTAGGTATTAGTCGTATGTGGCACAAAATCTGCAGCAACAATCTAATTTTTACTCTTATGTTTCTCCTCGTTTTTTACTCTACTAGCTCTAGCAAGATCATCTTTTAAAATTTGTTCAAGAGTCATAGGTTTGAGACCAATTTTATTTCCATCATGCATAAGAGAATAGTGATTAGTTTTACCATTATGAACAAATTCTCTATCAAATTGCCAAGGTCTACCAAGTAACAAAGAACAAGTTTGCATAGGTACAATATCACAATCAACAAAATCAGAATATGTACCAATAGTAAAATGCACATGTGTAGTTCTTGTTACCTTGAGCTTCCGAGAGCTCTCAAACCATTGAATGTAATACGGATGTGTGCACTGTCTTGTAGGTAGAGAAAGCATCTCCACCATGTCAACGCTAGCCAAATTATTACAGCTCCCTCCATCAATGATGATCCGTATAGCTCGCTCTTTTACAACGCCTCTTGTTTGAAACTGATTGTGGCATTCATCATGCTCAGATTTGCTCAATTGAACGCTCAAGACACGTTGTGCAACTAAGCTCTTGTCCTGATCAGCAGTGTCAGCTTCCATTACCTCCATCTCTCTCTCAGAATCAGAATTGGCTCCATCACGTGCAGCAATAAGGGTCAATGTATCTTCATCAAAGTCACTTGAGGAATCATATTCTCCATCTTCACGCACCAACATCACACGTTTGGATCTGCATTCTCTTTCTATGTGTCCAAATCCCAAGAATTTGTGATATTGAATGTCGTGCGTCTTCCCCGTGGAGGCCATAGAAGAGGAACTCCTAGGAGGACAAGCGGATGGTGGTGGAGTCGCATCAGGTGGTGCTCGTGATGCAGGCGCGGTGTACTTGGAGGTAGTAGGTGCTGGTGCAGCTCCACAAGATGGTGGCGCTGATTGTCGCGGAGACCATGACGATGTACGACCTGCAGAAATATTAAATCTTCTCCACGGTGCTTGACGATCCTGCACTTCACGTTCAGCTTTGCAAGCAAGATGAAACAAGCGAGTAATAGTGTTGTACTCCTTATAATCTAAAATATGTTGAATCTCTTTATTCAAACCACCAAAGAAACGTGCAAGCATAGCTTCATTATCTTGTACAATACCACATCGAATCATGCCAGTTTGCAATTCCTGATAATAGTCTTCTACAGAATTTTTTCCTTATTCTAAACGGGGCAATATTTTAAGAAAATCACGCTGATAATGTGGAGGAACAAAACAAGTATGCATAACAAGTTTTAAACCAACCAAAGTAGCAGTAATATTAGCATGATGTACTCTACAATGTTCAGACCACCAAATAGATGCAAAATCTGTGAACTCACAAGTAGCAGCACTAACACGCAAATGATCAGGATAGCGTAAACATGCAAAGCGTTGCTCTAATTCCAGTTCCCAAGTAAGGTATGCATCAGGATTATATCTACCCTCGAATGGCGGAATATTCAATTTAAGTTTAGCAACATGATCGTCATCACGTACCAGGCGTGGAGGTGGGAGAGCGTTGCGGTTGTATTGCCGTGGACGACCAGGCGCAGGTTGTTCGACCTCCTCGCCGTCCAGCATGTTCCCATCTACGAGCTCTTCCTCCCCTCCATAATCATCGTATCCTTCATCAGGAGGCTCTTCATGCGCGGCCTGTGCAGCACCAGTACCCGCAGACACCTCCGCACGAGGAACGCGGCGTGCACGTCGTCGCGCGTTGTCGCGAGGTGGCGGTAACCGAGCGAAGACCTCCTGGAACTTGGCGTCAAGCTTGGAGTTGAAATCTTCCTCGAGGCCATCCATCTTCTCCAACATGTCGGTGAGTTCGACGTCAACGTCACCAAGGCGCGCATCTACGTCGTGTGCATGCCCACCCAAAAGGTGGGTGAAGTGAGCATGCAACTCCGCATTCGTCATCTTAGACGGGCCAGGAGCGTCCGTCGTGGTTCCTGTCATGATCAGTACTCAAAAAGCACAAATGTATATGCCTACAAACTACTGAATATGGTGGTTCATGCGCAATTCGTCAAGCAAAATACAAAGCTCTTACAAGTTCTCACCAAACAGGAGGAAGGTGATATGGCAACCAGCAAGGATCAGCGCCTCCAAAGATTGCCAAAGCGGAGCACATGGAGACAATATGTAGAGTTGTAGGAAGGCTAATATGGTAGAAAAACAACAACTATCAAAACAACAATACAATATTGAAAGTATGCTCAACAACGGTATTGTGTTGGTCCTAGGCTAGACCGTACTAGAGACGCGAGCCTAGAACACTAACGAGGTCACGACGCGACACACAAGCAACTAGCAGTGATGATGTGGCGATGAGGTGGCAACCAAAAAGTGAAAAATCACTATGATTGCGAGTGTCTCAAAATGATTCCCGAGGTCTAAAAATAGTATAGCCTCAGAAATTTTTGTCGAATTTCTGAAAAGTGCTCTGGAAAGCGCGCAGGCGCCAACAAAATGTCGCTATAACGACTAGTGGCGAAAAGTGATCTCCACGGTCAAAAACTAGTGTAGACAGAAAAAAAATTTCGGTGGCGGCTCCAGACTTTTTTTTTCCTTCACAATTCTTTACTGGCGGCCGAAACTTATCTCACGGAAAAAAAATTCTACAGCGTAGACGAAATTAGAAGGCAACAACAATAAGGAAAACAGGAAAACCTTAGTCTACAAGGACTCTGTCGCGGTAGAGAAACAACACAAATCCGTGTCGCGGTAGGTAACGGGGTATATGGTAGATGCGTAAGTATATGTCAGGTGGGTATGACAGTGGCGGAAGTATATGGCAAGTGTATATGGTAGTGGTGGAAGTATATGGCTAGTGTATATGGTAGGTGTATATGGCAGTGGCAGAAGTATATGGCAGGTGTATATGGCAGTGGCAGAAGTATATGGCGGTGACGGCGGTGATCTGCGTATGGTGCGAGCGGGCAGCGGCGGCGTGACTAATATGACCAGAACTCAAAACTCTAAAGGAGCTAGACGCTAAGACCAGCAACTCGACACGAAGATGCATACACAAATTCAACTATGCAAAACTGAAAAGACAATGCAAAGGCGTGGCAGGGGCTATTGGACGGATGAACTAAACCTAATATATTTTTGGCATTTTCGTGGGTTTATGGGTATGATGGCAGATGCAATCTACACTAGCAAAACTGTAAAATCTCACCGAGCAACTTGAAATTTGATACCACTTGATAGGGCAAAGGTGTCCGATCTTTCGATGAGATGAAGATAACATCAATTTGTTGGTGGAGTTCGTGCTTGACGATCCGACTACACGTGCAAAGCTCATGCGCTAATGCAATCGCTAGGAAAATCTCCGGGAGTTACTGATCTTGCGGATGCGCGATCAGCATGACCAAAAGGTCTTAATTCCTACCTAAAATTGAGAACAAGTAAGAACTAATATTGCAATCAGATATATTGCGGATATAGATGAAAGCTTTATTGAAAAGGTGGGTTTCCGAATAGTCGGTCTTGTTCTGGGTGTTGGCGTCAAAACAAGTACACGAAGAGTTGCAGCAATGGCTAACTTTTAGTCTAATCAAAATCAGAGTCTAAACGTGATGGCTATGGGGGTATTTAAAGGAGTAAAAGGTGGTGTTTCGGCCAGCCATACGTACGGTGGCCGAACCAAACCCTAGAAGGCCTTTTCACCTTCAATACAGACTCTAAACGTGGGCTGACTTAATTCCTGCGAAAATTACATGGGACTGGCCCAAACTTTAAAAGTGATGCAACACCATGTAATCATATGGACGAAATTATGAAGTGAAAAGCTCTATATTTCGTCCATGTCTTCATCTCCAATTATGGTGGCTTCAAAGTTCTGAAATCTCCACTTGCAGCGTCTTCTTCAATCCTCACATGTTTGCGGCCACCTCCTCCATGTGTGATCATGCTCCAATGCTTGTCCTTCTCATCCATGCTAGGTCCATCATTCCTAAGAGTAACAAACACATCTAATTTAGGCAGCATCATATTCTCATGTATGTGATGAATAGTACCAAGAAACGAAAGTACCTGATAGTTAAGTTGTTTGGCACGAGATCTAGTGATTGGTTTTTGTATTTGTGTGGATGTATGTAAACAGATAGGATGTTTTCATCACTGTGCGAAATGCAAAATGGGGCTCTTAATTTTGAAAATTTCACATAAGAATAATAACTAAAACAAAATTTTCTTTATTATACGATTATACGTAAATTCCATGCAATATGAGAGATATCAAACATTAATATTTACTATATATCAAAGTTGACCCCGTTTGCTAAAATTATAGACTTTTGAGTATTGTTCATGTGCCCTTTTTCTCCAATCAGATGATGACATGTTGGTGTTTTTCACTGTTGATGACCAATGGGTGTTGTCGATCGTCGCACGTCTGGATTTTGGAGCTAGTATTTTGGATAATTTACACGGTAAGTGATGCAGCCCGACTTTCGGTCTTCGCCGCATCATGTGCTTCATCGCCAACACGACACTCAAATGTGAATCTTCTCCTTTACGCGTGCCTACAATCGCCTATTTGGAACGATATACTACTTCATACTCCATCATATCTTGATAATATATAGGAACTCAACAGCAAGTACGGAGGGAGGGAATGATGACATGGAGACCCGAGGACGCAAGGCCGATGTCATGGAAGCATGGAAGAGAAGGAGGAAGAGGAGTTGGACACTCCAGGCCGGTACTACCGCCCATCACGGCTGGTACTACCGCCGACGCAAGGCCGATATCACAGAAGCATGGAAGAGAAGGAAGAAAAGGAGCTGTGCACTCCAGGCCGGAACTTCCGCCGCTCATGGCCGAAACTACCGCCAAGGCCGGTACTACCGCCCTCACCGACCGGTACTACCGGGTGGCCGAAACTTCCATCCCAAGGGCCGGAACTTCCGCCCCTACGAAGCCCACATGCAAATCTCAGCCTTTGGCTTGTAACTTACCCCTTCAACCCCCTACCTATAAATAGGCACCTACCCCCACCTTCATGAGGGAGATGATGTTTAGATGAACTTGTCTTATGCCTCTATTATCCCTTTGTGGATTAGGGAAACCCCCTCCTTAGGTTTCCAATCTATTGTATCAAGGCACTCTCCATGTGATTGTTCTCTTCCATTCTAGGGATTCTAGTGTTTTGGATCTTTTGCCTTTGCAATTCTATCTATTTGCACTCTTTCCCTCTTTGGAACTCTACCAATTTCATACCGATCTTGTACCCGAGAATTCTACCTTGTGTCTTTTCCTTGAGTACTTCTATCGAGACGGTACTTCCCCTGGCCCACCTCGTTGCCCCCAACGCGTGCCTCCCTCCGCTCGCACCCGCCGCGCGCCAGCTCCCTTATCGAGCCGCCGCTCCGCCCGTCCATCTCGCGCTCTACCACACGCCAACGTCACCAGCTGCTCACCAACCAGCTTCCGCTCAATCCCCGCGCAGCACAGCCGCAGAATCTAGCCTTGAGTTCCAATTTACAGTCCGCGCAAAGAAGTCCAAAATCCAGGACCGGAAGTTTCAGCCATAACCAGTAGTACTACCGGTGCCTGGAACTTCAGCCCAAGTTCCGGCCTTGTTCCGAAATTGACTATTTTGCTTGCAGTATACCCCTGGTTCCGTTTCGCGCATTTTCAGAAGTTGGCCGGAAGTAGGCCGAAACTTCCGCTCAGACGATTTTTGACACCCAAATTCATCAACTTTTTACCCCCGTTTTGACCCAAACTTTTGACAACTTTTCGGAGCCCGTTTGACTTCAAATTTTGACCATAATCTGACACCATATTGACTCCAATTTTGACAATTATTCCGAGCCCGTTTGACTCCAAAATTTTGACAACTTCGACCGCTCGTTTTGACCCAAATTTTCGGGCATTGACTTTTGTGTTTGGATTTCATCGTGGAGTGCATCGGTTGTCTATTTCGCTTCCGCGCCTACATCAACACCGCGATGACACCTTTGGCACCCTGGATTCCGGCGCAAGTTCGACACCACTTTGATCATTGCAAGTTCGTGTGCTTGACACCGCCTAACGTCAATAGGTATAACTTGACTCACCTTGTAGCCAACCTTTCTTCCTTCGTGCACCTATCCTATTGAGATTTGAGAGTGGCTTTGCGAGTGTTGCAAAGCATTGCACAAGTGTCACGACCGTGAGAGGGTGTGTGTGTGTGCGTTGTGTTGAGCAAAGCTCCAAAGCAAGCTCGGTGAGAAAGATACACAAAAGAAGAAAAAGTGTGACATAGAGAAAAATAAAGCTTAATTATAAGTATAGAAAAAAGTGAAAAAAAGAGAAAACGATACAAAGGAGTGCAAAGCTTGTAAGCACTAAGAGAGAAAAGAAAAGAGTGACATCTTGTGCAAATCTAGTTGCTTCTCTCATATGCAATCAAGCTACGGTCTCTCTTGTGTTGACGTGACAATGAGCTAATAGTCTTCGTTAGGACCATATTTGTTACTTGCTCACTTCCTTGGTCGCGCTAACCCCATTTGTAACACCCCAACTTTTGCAACCTTGTTTAGTTGTCTAGAGTGCAAAAATTAAGGGGAACAAAAACTTTTTTGAAGATAAATTGCCTTAATATGTCTAATAAAATGAATTTCCTTGATCTATTGGTAGATGAATTGTCGTGTTCTGCTTGTTGAGCTTTGACTTAAGCTGCCCCAAAGAACAACACCTCTAGTGGTAAAACAATCTAGCAACTCATCTAATAAAACACATGTGTGGACCTGGGAAATTCTTTTCCTTTCCCTACCAATACACAAAATCCTATGCTTGGTGTTTTCCCATTAGTACCCAAACTCACATTTTCTAGCCCCAAGAAAGCTAGCTAAGCTATGGTCACTCTTGTATTAACCTAACCTCCTCCCTTCAAAAACATTTGAAAAACATTTCACAAAAATCACCAAACCTCTTATGTTTTGTCCTATAACTCAAAATCTTAATTCAAAAGGATCTTGGCAAAAATCTTTCCTTTTAAAATTGGCTTTGATCACCTTAGATCATAAGTGCCACAAAATGGTTTCCAAAATTATTTTGTTTTAACACAAAGTATTTTCCAAATGGCTTACTAATACTTAGTGATCCATATTTTTCTTCACTAAACCCGTGGATCGTTAACCCCTCCTAAAAACCCTATCTCTTTTCAAAGTATTCTAAATAAGCTTATTTATCCCTTTTAATCAAATAAAGGCCACAGATATCCAAAGATAAGACTTTTTGATCAAGATCAAATACCTATGGTAGTGCACCCAAATCTTTTTTTTTTGGAAAAACAACTCTCTTTTGTAAATTTGGCTTTCCCTCCAAAAGATCAAAACCCCTCTTTGATGCCTCCATATCGACTCTCTCATGTATTAGTAGAGGCAACAAGTCAAGTGGAGTAATGGGTTTAAAACCATACACCCCCTCAAACGGACACAGCTGTGTGGTAGAATGTACCACCATGTTGTAAGCAAACTCCACATGCGGCAAACAATCTTCCCACTCTCGCAAGTTCTTCTTAATCATGGATATCAACAGTTGTGACATTGTTATATTCACCACCTCAGTTTGACCATCAGTTTGGGGATGACAAGTAGTGCTGAAAAGTAGGTTCGTCCCCAGCTTTGCCCAAAGTGTCTTCCAGAAGTAGCTCATGAACTTGACGTCACAATCAGAAACAATAGTATTCGGGACTCCATGTAGACGTACAATCTCCCTGAAAAATAGGTTAGCAATATGCGATGCATCGTCGCTTTTGTGGCAGGCAATAAAGTGTGACATCTTAGAAAATGTGTCCACTATCACAAATATAGAATCATGGCCTCTTTTAGTACGCCGCAAACCCAACACAAAATCCATACTTATATCTTCCCATGGTGTAGTAGGTGCCAATAAAGGAGTACAAACTGTGAGGCTTCAGCTTCGACTTGGACTTGTTGCAAGTAATGCACCTCTTCATATACCTATACATGTCCCGCCTCATCTTTGGCCAATAAAAGTGATCAGCGAGCATGTGATTCATGCAATAAGAGCAAACGCACCGATGATTCTGGAACACATAGTTTGTTAGCTCTAAACAAGAACCCATCATCTATGTGATATTTTTCTCATGCTTTACCAATAGCACACAAGCGATATGGTTCAGCAAAATCATGATCAGTAGCATACAAATCACATAGAGTTTCTAATCCAGTAATTTTAACATCAAGGTGAGTTAATAGCATATTTTTCCTAGATAGAGCATCAACAACAATATTATCTTTTCCCTTCTTATACTTAATAACTAGTTATTTTGCCCGCGCATTTGCGCGGCTAGATTTACGACACGTTTTACATGAACTTTGATTTGAGAATATTTTAAATTTGGTATGTCAATTTTTATGCGATTGGAAAGAGTTTTAAATGTAACCATATGTGGATTATCACTTTGTGAACCTATGGTGGTGTGTGCACTTTTATATATTATTTGTTACTTATTGAGAAAAAAGTGTTATTAGACTCCACAGTGGTCTTACATGTTTTATATAATTGATTTTCATGTGTGTGTGTTCATACGTGATGTATTACTTTGGTGTTCCGAAACAAATAATATTCATTTTATATAAATTTCAAGGTTTACATTACATATTGCCACTTGGCATTCAGCAATGTAGATTTCCCATTTCATCACCTAATACAACCCCAATTATAGTTCTTAGGTAAAAAGTTATTATTTATGTAAATTAACTGTAATATTGAGGCATCCTAATTTTTTGAAGATTCAATGTGTACATCCCTACTGCTGAGCGGGAGCTGACTCAACAACATTGCCTTATGCTAAGCAATTTATAGCAGTTAAAATATTCTGTCTCCGGATTGCAGCATTGTTATCGGTAACTTATGTCCCTAATATAACATGACTATATTCTTAGGTTGATGATTGACCTTTGGCAGTAGCCTATATGGTTGTGTGCATCAACCCATGCAGAGCTCCTTGGATATTCTTTCTTTCAGAAAAAACTTAAATCAACAATGAATATGTGCTAGTTTCAATGGAATGGCCATCAATATTACTGAACCTGAACCTGCCCATTAAATCTTGCACCTTTCCTGAGCTAAAATTCAGTACAACGTGATTTATTGAAAAAATTCAACAAAATGATTATAAAATTTTCATTATGATGCTACTCTGCCTTCATCTATACTAGAGAGTTAACCTGATATTACTCCTGTAGTAGAAATTGAGCTTTGCTTGTACACTTACATGATATTAGGATTTAATTTAGAGATCTCAAATTTCTAGGTTCGCAGTACTCTACTGGCTTAATCTCGGTGAGAGATACAATGTCATCTGCGGATTTTAAGATAAATCAGTTGAACTCGCTAATATCACATGTAAATTATAAATACCACCAGGCCATTATCCAAAGTCGGCGATTCAATGATAGAAAATAGACATTGAAAAAACGGTATTAATAAGGAATTTCATGATACATCTAAATGCACATGGAGGCACGTTGAGATTAACCTTACATAAAAAAGTTGATAGCGTTGATATCCCGCAAAAAGAAAAACAGTGCATGACCAACCGATTAGAAAACACATATCATAAGGTTAGCAAATTGTTATAGAAATAAAATATAAGAATAAATCAAGATAATTGTGTTCTTTTTTATAGCTTATTAGATGAACAATTTAAAACAAATGGAACAATCAGATGGTGCAAGGTTCTAGTCCCTCCTTCCATGATAGAATGACTGCAAAAAAGGAAACATTTGGAATCAAAGAGGCATTAAAGAATTCTGGCACAAAGAAATGTTGAAGCACAGGAAATGAAAATACTCTAATTGCTTGTGATTTGAGAATGAAATCATCATGTACACAAAACTGTTGTCAAGTATAATAGAGCGGCACAATTTGGCATCCAGAATCATTGCTCGCTCATACCAAATCATTTATTCCATACACTAAAAGTGCACGCCAAACATATTTACAGCCGACAGAAAATATCTTTGATAAATTGCTTTAATGGAGGAGGATGTTCAGAAGCTAGTAGGAATCCTCTTGTCAGCTCTTCATCCTGGTACAAAACGTTAACAATCATCAGAGTTATCTTGGTGAAGCAATCCAAACCTGGGCAAGCTCTTCAAATCAGAACATACATGTACGCACTCAAGAAGGCGATTTTTAAGTCATTATGCATTTACTCACCCTTCACTGAAGTCATATTATCTATACAAAGGATCGATCAGGAATATAATTATATCTCCTTGTTCAGCTCAGACACAATCGCAGTCGGATCTTGTGATGGAGGCCGCGTCGTGGCAACTTGCTCGTGAAGATATGCATACAGGCTCATGGAAAAATTATACAGAGAGGCGACCTATAAATTCTAACATCGAATAAATGAAACCTGCATGAGTACTCCCGTAATTCTGCAGTAGTACGTGCATCTATATTAGGGGTATTACCGGAGGCAGGTTTCTGTGTCTATGGATGGCTAAAACGATGTGCTGCTGCGTTTCTCTTGAGGGCATCAGTACGTACCGAAAGAAAATTGAGGGACATAATTCCTCGTCTGCAGACAACAGATGTTTTTTTTGTCGTCTTCGTTGTACCAGAAAATTGGACTGAACTCCTTTGAGGAGTGTATGTGCACCGATCCAATCTGATTATCTGCATGGAAAAGATAAGGACTAATGAAGGACCGACAAAGGCACTGACGGCAGAAGGTCGTGGGATGGAAGTCGGCAATGGACAGAGAAAAGAAGCAAGGCGCGCCGCGTTAGCTGGACAAACAATTCCTACCTTGAGGTCGTACATAGTTGGCGCAGGTTAACAATGGTGCCCCCAACTCGTGGTCGTACATTGCTAAAAGTAGCAGTTCAATCCATCTGGAAGATTAGGATGTCATGTGCTTGGTTGCGGCCATGCAGATTGTGATCGCATCTGTGATTTGGGATTAGCATACAAACCTGTCGGGTTCTGGATGAGGCAGAGGCGCAGAGCGAGGCCGGCGGCGGCCAGGCAGTCGCACACGGCTCAAAATTCTATCCATCTTGTCGATTATGATTCTATGTGCTTGTGTTGTGGCGTGGTTTAGATTATATCTTGCTGTTTGGATACGGAGGGATTAGCTATCAGCTCTCCAGAGATAGATGCGTCTAACAATCTACGTTGGTGAAGTTATTCTCAACCACTGTTATTTATTTGATTATGTCTAGCTAATCCACACCGTTGGTTGTTAGTTGTTTTAATAATATAATAGATAGATATATGGTGTTATCAAGTTAAGAAAATCAGGGACCAATATCAATATAGCTACATTAATTTTTTATCCTAAAAGTTAATTTTTTTGGTTATTACTAAATTCGAATTTTATTTATAAGATGATATAATATGATGCCCTTTTACAAGAAGAATTAAAATTAGAAAACATTATCATATTTTTTCCAAACCTCAAGAACTCTAATTAAAACATACCATTCTTTATCATATATAGGATAGTTCAACTTAGCACCAGAAAGTTTCTCAGAAAAATATGCAATTGGGCGACCCTCTTGCATCAACACACTACCAATTCCAATACCACTAGCATCACATTCGATCTCAAATTGCTTATTGAAATCAGGAAGTGTAAGCAACGGTGCAGAAGTTAACAATCGTTTCAGTTCATCAAAAGCATGATATTGGGATGCGCTCCACTCAAATGCAACACCCTTTTTAGTCAATTCATTCAAAGGTGCAGTAATGGTACTAAAATTTGGCACAAAATGCCTATAGAAACCAACAAGACTATGAAAAATTCTTACTTGACTCACATTCATGGGAGTAGGCAAATTTCGAATTGCTTCAATTTTAGATGAATCTACCTCTACTCCATGCTTAGAGACAACATAACCTAGAAATATGATCTTATCTTTGCAAAATATGCACTTCTCAAGATTACCATAGAGTTGATTATCACGCAACACTTGCAAAACATGACTAATATGCATAGTATCATCAGAATCATTGCGGCTCTAAATTAATATGTTATCAAAGTACACAACCACAAACTTGCCAATAAAATCACGCAAAACACTAACCAAAAGGTTCATCAATCTCATTAAAGTACTAGGTGCATTAGTTAAACCAAAAGGCATCACTAACCACTCATATAAACCAATTTTTTTTGTTCTAAAGGCTGTTTTCCATTCATCCCCCTCTTTCATCCTAATTTGATGATAACCACTACGCAAATCAATCTTAGAGAAAATAGCAGCACCACTCAATTCATCTAGCATATCCTCTAAACGGGGAATAGGATGACGATATCGAATAGTAATGTTGTTTATTGCTCTACAATCAACACACACGAGCCATTTACCATCTTTCTTAGGAACTAAAATAATAGGAACATCACAAGGACTTAGGCTTATGCGAATATAACCTTTGTCAAGAAGCTTTTGCACTTGTGATACGTCCCAAACGAATCTATAATTTCTTATGTTCCATGCTACTTTTATGATGATACTCACATGTTTTATACACATTATATGTCGTTATTATGCATTTTCCGGCACTAACCTATTGACGAGATGCCGAAGAGCCAGTTGCTGTTTTATGCTATTTTTGGTTTCAGAAATCCTAGTAAGGAAATATTCTCGGAATTGGACGAAATCAACGCCCAGGGGCCTATTTTTCCACGAAGCTTCCAGAAGACCGAAGAGGAAACGAAGTGGGGCCACGAGGCGACGACACGCTAGGGCGGCGCGGCCCAGGTGCTGGCCGTGCGGCCCTGTTGTGTCACCACCTCGTGACGCCCCCTGACCTACCCTTCCGCCTACTTAAAGCCTCCGTAGCGAAACCCCCAGTACCGAGAGCCACGATACGGAAAACCTTCCAGAGACGCAGCCGCCGCCAATCCCATCTCGGGGAATTCAGGAGATCGCCTCCGGCACCTGCCGGAGAGGGGAATCATCTCCCGGAGGACTCTTCATCGCCATGATCGCCTCCGGATTGATGTGTGAGTAGTTCACCCCTGGACCATGGGTCCATAGCAGTAGCTAGATGGCCGTCTTCTCCTAATTGTGCTATCATGCTCGATCTTGTGAGCTGCCTATCATGATCAAGATCGTTTCTTTGTAATCCTACATGTTGTGTTTGTTGGGATCCGATGGATATTGAATACTATGTCAAGTTGATTATCAATCTATCATATATGAGTTGTTTATGTTCTTGCATGCTCTCCGTTGCTAGTAGAGGCTCTGGCCAATTTGATACTTGTGACTCCAAGAGGGAGTATTTATGCTCGATAGTGGGTTCATGCCTCCATTAAATCCGGGACGATGATGAGAAAGTTCTAAGGTTGTGGATGTGCTGTTGCCACTCGGGATAAAACATTGATGCTATGTCCAAGGATGTAGTTATTGATTACATTACGCACCATACTTAATGCAATTGTCGGTTGCTTGCAACTTAATACAGGAAGGGGTTCGGATGATAATCTGAAAGTGGACTTTTTAGGCATAGATGCATGTCTGGATGGCGGTCTATGTACTTTGTCGTAATGCCCTGATTAAATCTCATAGTACACATCATGATATTTGTATGTGCATTGTTATGCCTTCTTTATTTGTCAATTGCCCAACTGTAATTTGTTCACCCAACATGCTATTTATCTTATGGGAGAGACACCTCTAGTGAACTGTGGACCCCGGTCCATCTTTACATCTGAAATACAATCTACTGCAATACTTGTTCTTTACTGTTCTTCGCAAACAATCATCTTCCACACAATACGGTTAATCCTTTGTTCACAGCAAGCCGGTGAGATTGACAACCTCACTGTTACGTTGGGGCAAAGTACTTTGGTTGTGTTGTGCAGGTTCCACGTTGGCGCCGGAATCCCCGGTGTTGCGCCGCATTACATTCCGCCACCATCAACCTTCAACGTGCTTCTTGGCTCCTCCTGGTTCGATAAACCTTGGTTTCTTTCTGAGGGAAAACTTGCTACTGTCTGCATCACACCTTCCTCTTGGGGTTCCCAACGGACGTGTGTCAATTGCACGCATGAAGCATATTTTCTGGCGCCGTTGCCGGGGAGATCAAGACACGCTGCAAGGAGAGTCTCCACTTCCAATCTCTTTACTTTGTTTTTGTCTTGCTTTATTTTATTTACTACTTTGTTTGCTGCACTTAAACAAAACACAAAAAATTAGTTGCTAGCTTTACTTTATTTACTGTCTTGTTCTCTATATTAAAAACACAAAAAAATTAGTTACTTGCATTTACTTTATCTAGTTTGCTTTATTTACTACTGTTAAAATGAATACCCCTGAAAATACTAAGTTGTGTGACTTCACAAACACTAATAATAATGATTTGCTATGCACACCTATTGCTACACCTCCTACTATCAATGGTAAAATAATTGGTGTTGGCAATGTTTCTACTCCTAGTGCAAAGCGTACAAAACTGCCTGAAATTGCTAAAACTGCTGAAACTGCTTGTGATAAAACTGCTGAATTTTTTTCCAACATTGGGGATAATGATCCCATTGCTGTAGCTCATAATGATTTAGATTTTGATGATTGCCACATCTCTGAAGTTATAAAGTTTCTTACAAAAACTTGCTAGAAGTCCTAATGCTAGTGCTATAAATTTGGCCTTTACAAAACCTATTACAAATGCTCTCATAAAAGCTAGAGAGGATAAACTAAAACTTGAAACTTCTATTCCTAGGAAGTTAGAAGATGGTTGGGAGCCCATCATTAAGATGAGGGTCAATGATTTTGATTGTAATGCTTTATGTGATCTTGGTGCAAGTATTTCCATTATGCCTAAGAAACTCTATGATATGCTTGACTTGCCACCATTGAAAAATTGTTATTTGGATGTTAATCTTGCTAATAATGCTAAAAAGAAACCTTTGGGGAGGATTGATAATATTCGTATTATGGTTAACAATAACCTTGTCCCCGTTGATTTTGTTGTCTTGGATATTGAATGCAATGCATCTTGTCCCATTATATTGGGAAGACCTTTTCTTCGAACCGTTGGTGCTACTATTGATATGAAGGAAGGTAATATTAAATATCAATTTCCTCTCAAGAAAGGTATGGAACACTTCCCTAGAAAAAGAATGAAGTTACCTTATGATTCTATTATTAGAACAAATTATGATGTCGATGCTTCATCTTTTGATAATACTTGATTCACACTTTCTGCGCCTAGCTGAAAGGCGTTAAAGAAAAGCGCTTATGGGAGACAACCCATATTTTTTACTACAGTACTTTGTTTTATATTTGAGTCTTGGAAGTTGTTTACTACTGTAGCAACCTCTCCTTATCATGTTTTTGTGCCAAGTAAAGTCTCTATGGTAAAGTTGATGCTAGATTTGGATTGCTGCGCAAAAACAACATTGCTGTCTGTCACGAATTCGCGCAGAAGTCTCTGTAAAAAAATCAAAAAAATATGCAAATTTACGTGTGTGAGCCTCAGATATGTACGCAACTTTCATTAGTTTTGAGTTTTTCCGTTTGAGCAAGTTAAGTTCCCCTTCCAGGTTCGTCTTTACGGACTGTTCTGTTTTTGACAGATTCTGCCTTTTATTTTGCATTGCCTCTTTTGCTATGTTGGATGAATTTATTTGTTCCATTAATGTCCAGTAGCTTTGTGCAATGTCCAGAAGTGTTAAGAATGATTGTGTCACCTCTGAACATGTGAATTTTTGATTGTGCACTAACCCTCTAATGAGTTTGCTTGAAGTTTGGTGTGGAGGAAGTTTTCAAGGGTCAAGAGAGGAGGATGATATACTATGATCAAGAAGAGTGAAAGCTCTAAGCTTGGGGATGCCCCCGTGGTTCATCCCTGCATATTTCAAGAAGACTCAAGCATCTAAGCTTGGGGATGCCCAAGGCATCCCCTTCTTCATCGACAACATTATCAGGTTCCTCTAATGAAACTATATTTTTATTCAGTCACATCTTATGTGCTTTACTTGGAGCGTCCGTTTGCTTTAGTTTTTGTTTTGTTTGAATAAAGTCGGATCCCACAATCCTTTATATTGGAGATATTACGCTCCGCTGTTTCGTATGAACACATGTGTTCTTAGCTTTATCTTTAATGTTCATTGCGAAAGTTGAACTACCTCATTCATTGATATATGGTTGGAAACGGAAAATGCCGCATGTGGTAATTGGTATAATGTCTTGAATAATGTGATACTTGGCAATTGTTGTGCTCATATAGATCATGTTTAAGCTCTTGCATCATGTACTTTGCAACCATTAATGAATAACTACATAGAGCTTGTTAAAATTTGGTTTGCACGATTGTTCTCTCTAAGTCTACATATTTTCTGGTTGAGGTGTTTGAACAACAAGGAGACGATGTAAAGTCTTATAATGCTTACAATATGTTTATATGTGAGTCTTGCTGCACCATTTTATACTTGAGTTTGCTTCAAACAACCTTGCTAGCCTAGCCTTGTATTGAGAGGGATACTTCTCGTGCATCCAAATACTTGAGCCAAAATCCATGCCATTTGTGTCCACCATACCTACCTACCACATGGTATTTCTCCGCCATTCCAAAGTACATTACTTGAGTGCTACCTTTAAAATTTCTATTCTTTGCCTTTGCAATATATAGCTCATGGGACAAATAGCCTTAAAAACTATTGTGGTGAAGAATATGTACTTATGTGTCTTATTTCTTAATAAGTTGCTTGTTGAGCGGTAACCATGTTTCTGGGGACGCCATCAACTCTTTTACCTTTGTTGAATATCATGTGAGTTGCTATGCATGTTCGTCTTGTCTGAAGTAAGGGCGGTTTTCACAATCAAATGGTTTGAGTATGCATGTTGTTAGAGAAGAACATTGGGCCGCTAACTAAAGCCATGAATCATGGTGGAAGTTTCAGTTTGGACATAAAACCTCAATCTCTTATGAGAATATTAACTGTTGTTGAATGCTTAAGCATTAAAAGAGGAGTCCATTATCTGTTGTCTATGTTGTCCCGGTATGGGTGTCTAAGTTGAAGAATGATCAAAAGCGAGAAATCCAATGCGAACTTTCTCCTTAGACCCTTGTACAGGCGGCATAGAGGTACCCCTTTGTGACACTTGGTTGAAACATATGTTATGCAATGATGATCAGTGTTAACCCAAGCTAATTAGGACAAGGTGCGGGCACTATTAGTAATGCATGAGGCTTGCAACTTATAAGATATCTTATACATAACTCATATGATTTATTACTACCGTTGACAAAATTGTTTCTTGTTTTCAAAATGAAAAGCTCTAGCACAAAATAGTAATCCATGCTTCCCTCTGCGAAGGGCCTATCTTCTACTTTATTGTTGAGTCAGTTTACCTATTCTTTCTATCTTAGAAGCAAACACTTGTGTAAACTGTGTGCATTGATTCTTACATGTTTACCCATTGCACTTGTTATATTACTTTGTGTTGACAATTATCCATGAGATATACATGTTGAAGTTGAAAGCAACCGCTGAAACTTATATCTACCTTTGTGTTGTTTCAAAGCTTTCTACTAAGAACTTATTGCTTATGAGTTAACTCTTATGCAAGACTTATTGATGCTTGTCTTGAAAGTATTATTCATGAAAAGTCTTTGCTACATGATTCATTTGTTTACTCATTATCTTCATCATTGCTTCGAATCACTGCATTCATCTCATGTGCTTTACAATAGTATGATCAAGATTATGATAGCATGTCACTTCAGAAATTATCTTTGTTATCGTTTACCTACTCGAGGGCGAGTAGGAACTAAGCTTGGGGATGCTTGATACGTCCCAAACGTATCTATAATTTCTTATGTTCCATGCTACTTTTATGATGATACTCACATGTTTTATACACATTATATGTCATTATTATGCATTTTCCGGCACTAACCTATTGACGAGATGCCGAAGAGCCGATTCTTGTTTTCTGCTGTTTTTGGTTTCAGAAATCCTAGTAAGGAAATATTCTCGGAATTGGACGAAATCAACGCCCAGGGGCCTATTTTTCCACGAAGCTTCCAGAAGACCGAAGAGGAAACGAAGTGGGGCCACGAGGCGACGACACGCTAGGGCAGCGCGGCCCAGGTGCTGGCCGCACGGCCCTGTTGTGTCGCCACCTCGTGACGCCCCCTGACCTACCCTTCCGCCTACTTAAAGCCTCCGTCGCGAAACCCCCAGTACCGAGAGCCACGATACGGAAAACCTTCCAGAGATGCAGCCGCCGCCAATCCCATCTCGGGGGATTAAGGAGATCGCCTTCGGCACCCTGCCGGAGAGGGGAATCATCTCCCGGAGGACTCTTCATCGCAATGATCGCCTCCGGATTGATGTGTGAGTAGTTCACCCCTGGACCATGGGTCCATAGCAGTAGCTAGATGGTCGTCTTCTCCTAATTGTGCTATCATGCTCGATCTTGTGAGCTGCCTATCATGATCAAGATCGTTTCTTTGTAATCCTACATGTTGTGTTTGTTGGGATCCGATGGATATTGAATACTATGTCAAGTTGATTATCAATCTATCATATATGAGTTGTTTATGTTCTTGCATGCTCTCCGTTGCTAGTAGAGGCTCTGGCCAAGTTGATACTTGTGACTCCAAGAGGGAGTATTTATGCTCGATAGTGGGTTCATGCCTCCATTAAATGCAGGACAGTGACAGAAAGTTCTAAGGTTGTGGATGTGCTGTTGCCACTAGGGATAAAACATTGATACTATGTCCGAGGATGTAGTTATTGATTACATTACGCACCATACTTAATGCAATTGTCTGTTGCTTGGAACTTAATACCGGAAGGGGTTCGGATGATAACCTGAAAGTGGACTTTTTAGGCATAGATGCATGCTTGGATGGCGGTCTATGTACTTTGTCGTAATGCCCTGATTAAATCTCATAGTACTCATCATGATAATTGTATGTGCATTGTTATGCCTTCTTTATTTGTCAATTGCCCAACTGTAATTTGTTCACCCAACATGCTATTTATCTTATGGGAGAGACACCTCTAGTGAACTGTGGACCCCGGTCCATCTTTACATCTGAAATACAATCTACTGCAATACTTGTTCTTTACTGTTCTTCGCAAACAATCATCTTCCACACAATACGGTTAATCCTTTGTTCACAGCAAGCCGGTGAGATTGACAACCTCACTGTTACGTTGGGGCAAAGTACTTTGGTTGTGTTGTGCGGGTTCCACGTTGGCGCCGGAATCCCTGGTGTTGCGCCGCATTACATTCCGCCACCATCAACCTTCAACGTGCTTCTTGGCTCCTCCTGGTTCGATAAACCTTGGTTTCTTTCTGAGGGAAAACTTGCTACTGTCTGCATCACACCTTCCTCTTGGGGTTCCCAACGGACGTGTGTCAACTGCACGCATCAACTTGTTTCTATATTTCCTCCGTCTCTTCGGGGTTCATCCTGTAGGCGCCCTATTGGGCAGCGACGCGCCGGGGATCAAGTCAATTTGATGCTCAATACCACGCAATGGTGGCAATCCTGCGGGCACCTCCTCCGGAAACACATCGCTGAATTCCTGCAAAACATGAGAAACACCAAGACAAATAGGGGTCATGTCGTTAGAAACCAAAACCTCACCCTTGTACATGAGCACAAGAGGCATGGTTGTAGGATCCTCACTAAATTCTCTCATGTCCTCTTTGGTGGCTGATACGAGCATCCAACCTGATCCTCTCGGAGTTTGCCCGATCTTTCACAGCGAGACAACAGGTAGATAGAATCTTCCAATCACGCGGGGAACACAACCTGAAGATGAGGGACGAATCCAGCAAGCAACGTGTACATGAACTGCACGCCTCAAACCCTAGCTTGATAATCCTTGATGAATATCAGAACCCTCGCAGCAATCTTTATTATAAACTGATAAACGGCATCGCCGAACCTCAGAGGGATGCAACACCGTGAACACACGCGATAACTTTTAGTCTAAACTTGTCTACCTCTAACCCTAGCCGCACCATCTCCTTATATGAGGGGGTGGTGGCTGGCCAAGCCCTTAGTGGGCTTTCCTAGTTTGACTCGAACAGGCCCAAGTCGAAAACACACAACTTATTAAAAACCCTAATTGGCCCACATATGACCAGAAATATAAAATACATAAAATAAGATAACTAGCTAGGTGGAGTCGTGAAATTGGGCTTCACCTCGGCGTTCATGCCCGTATCATCCGCCCCCTTCAAGAAGCATTGTCCCTAACGCGTGAGGGTCTTCTCGAAAAAGTGACGTGATATGAACGTCACACGTCCGCGCCGTCTTCAAGTCTTGCCTGCCTACCACACCACATCCTCCCTCTCGGCGTGCTTGACTTGATACATCACTTGACACCTCCTTTCGCCTCCACATGAACTTGGACTCCGGCGCCAACATCTTCTTCTTGTGAGGTCTTGATGGAACTTTGTGTTTCTAAATATGAACTTTCTTCGTGCAACCCTGCAATGAGTATTGCCTGGGCCACAAAGTTGTCGAACACGACCATCATTACCTCTATGTAACATCCATGCTGCTGAAAACTGGGCGGCAATGCCGCTGGTATGAGGCCTGCTGGTGAGGCCTTAGGGCTAGGATTAGCCCAGATCTCATGAATTTGACCAAGTTTATGGATGGAAAAGGTGGAAGAGGAAGAAGAACACAAGATCCAAACCACAAACACACACACAAACCCAATAAAAACCAATTATACTCTTTTGGTAGGTTAGAGCAAGCCAATTGAATCAATCCTTGGAGAGACCCTTAGGTAGAATCCAAGAAGAGAAAGATTGGGGGAGGAGATCCAGTCTAGAACTTGGATGAGAGAGGGATTTCCCTAGAATCATCCATGAAGAGAATCAGATTCACAAGAGTGCCTTGATACAAAGAACTATGGTTCTAGGGAGACAAAGCTCAAGTTTCTTCTCAAATCATTGTCTAACCCTAATCTAGGTGGGGAATGAGATACATATAGCCCAGATTCAGAGCAGGGGTAACTTAGTCATTTGCAGAAAATAAACATAGCCATAGGATGTTAATGGACGGTTCAGATGACGTTGACTTTGGCGGGGCCGGCAGTGTCGGGGTGCTCCGGTCGGTAGTGCCGGTGTGCTCCGGGCGGTAGTGTTGGTGCATCGTGGCCGGCAGTGCCGGGGTGTGCCCAGCAGCAGTGCCGGCCCTGGCATGTGTCCTCCGACCGAAGGGGTTCTCCTTCTCCTTCCTTGTCCGGTGTTGGGCCACCCTTGCGTACTCCTCTCGAGGCTCGTAACTGATGACACATAGAACATATGCATGAGGTAGCATTCCATCCAAAGTAGTGTTGAGGTCGAGTGTAGAGAGTATTGAGTTCACCTTGAAATGTCGAGCTTTCACTCGGGATCGAGTTGGTCCACTTGGGGGACTAGTTGGCATTGGTGTAGTGTCGTCCTTGGGGGGGCTACATCATCTCCCCCCCTTGGAGAAGAGTCGTTCTCGACTCTTGTTCCTCCTCATCTTCGTGATAGGGTGATATATCCGAGATATCGATGTCAAAGGCATTGTTGTTCATGCGCTTGTTGACCTTGAAGGGGCCATCTCCACTTGGCTTGACCTTGGAGTTGCGTTGTTGTTGAAAGCGTTCGTTCTTCTTGGTGTTAGTTCTTGTAGATTGGTGAAGGACATGTTCTTGTATGGTTGCCCTTGTATCCTTATGTATTTTCTTCGTGGTGAGGGCATTCTTGTGGAAGACCATGTAGAGGTAGCTCTCTAGCGCGTGTTTCGTTAGCTCATGCTCCGTAGAGGTTGAGGTTGTCGTTCTTGTACCTCTACACACAATAGGCAAAAGAAAAAAAGCGTGTGTGCATGGTATATGAACGCATCATCCATCATGATGCGTCATGTCTTTTGCACATCACCATTAGTGTCAATCAAGGTTTTGTAAAATGCATGGCGAGTGTGCGTATGGCATGATGGTGTATTTGTAGCATGTGGTAACTTTGAATTTTCAAAAATTTAGGAGGCTATGGGGGCCATCTCATTAACAATGAAATAAGCATTCTTGCATACCAAGCATAGGAGAGGGAAATTGGTCAAAATCTTGGATGCAATGATCATGGAATATCGCAAACATGTAGGGAAAAGCATGCGGAAGCTAATAGCATCATTCAGCATGTCCACGATTGGGATCATGGCATCATCGGCACCATTAGTGTTACCTTGGTAGTCCGACTCATTTGACGTCGGTGTGGTTGTAGTGGTAGGCTTCACGTGGCCGACATCCTCATCTTCATATAAGCATGGTGTGGTGTGATCTTCATGCACCATGTACAACTTATTTTCCATGATCGGCGCGTCAATATCCATGGAACCTAGTGCAACATGAGAAGACACCATAGAGGGAGAGGTTGTGTTGTTAGAAAGTGAAATGTCCTGCATGGACCTATCAACTACCTCTCTCAACTCTCTCGGTGTATCACTCATGTCCTCCAAATGGGAGCACTCAATCTCACATATGGGGTAGGAGTCACCCAACTCACTATCGCTCTCACTCACGTGGCTAAGTGGCTCTCATGCTCACATGGGACTGGTACCAACTCATCAATCAAGCATATAGGAGTAGGCTCAGTTTTCTCATCTCCATGCACCTCCATTGGTGAAGGGAAAATCCCATGCTCACCCTTCTCAACTCCATAGCCTCCCAAATCGTCCTCAAGTGGTGGCGCCATAGTGTTGTTGAGAGCTATGCTCGTACCAACTTCACCCTTGAGTTGGCCTTGTTGATCTTCATCTTGAAGTGTAGGTGCCATAGACTTCTTGGTGGCTTGGGTATGTAGCTCGTCGAAGTGGAACTTGGTGGCGCTTGGCGTTGTGCATTGCCATGACATGTGACCCTTGGCCTTGCAAACATCACATAGGATATTGGGACATTCCCGTGTATGGTGGCCTTGTTTCTTGCACTTGTAGCATCAGAGTCCATAGGCATATGAAGATGTAGGGGCCATTGTGGTGGTGGCACAAGAAGTGGACGTCACCTTATGAAGAAGGTCCGCTTGATGTGCACTTGCCATCCTTGAAGTGGTAGACACCCTATGATGGTGTTTGTCGCCTTCATGTCGAGGCTCTCGTCTTCATGCATCATCACCATGTCTTGATGGGTGTCATCGAAGATCTTGACGAGGTTGTTGATGACGTCCATTGTTGGCTATCTCATCTTGAGCATTTGCCGGGTCTCCTCTTCCATGTTGGTTGTGGCGAGGATGATTCTGGAGATCACGCCGAGGTTGATCTTGATGACCTTGGTCTTGAGCATCCATGTGTGGCTCGCGGTGAGGTGTCGTGTCCATGTTGAGTATGACGTTGTCGTGGGGTTGGACGTCACACCCATGCTGGGCATGGCGATCATGTGGATGGCGGTCACGAGGTTGCTTGTGTCGGCGATGATCATGTGGTGACGTATGTCGATGGAGTCCAAGAGGTGGTAGTGGTCGACGATATCATGAGATGGTGTGTGTCGATGACGATCCTCGACATGCCTAGGAGATGGCTCACGTGCCTTTTCATGTTGCTTGTGACGCCTTGTGGAGCTCGGAGAGACGTGTCGATGGCGATCGAGTTGGGGAAGCTCTTGATGATCCATATGATGAGCTCGATGTAGGTGATCAT
Organism: Lolium rigidum; assembly: GCF_022539505.1. Lineage (NCBI taxonomy): Eukaryota > Viridiplantae > Streptophyta > Magnoliopsida > Poales > Poaceae > Lolium > Lolium rigidum. Next base: position 186,320,925 of record NC_061510.1, on the reverse strand, counting down.
GTGCAAAATCACTCTCATGGTGGCGCCATCTTGATGGTCCTCTATCTTCATATGTAGCTCCATTGGCCAATTGAGGGTACTTGAGGGCACTGGTGTTGTTCATGGTGGAGTCGAGGTGAGGTTCCACCATGGTGTCGATGTCGTACTCGTGGTGTTGCTCCACCATGTCGTCCATGCTTGTCGAGTCATTGTCTGTGTGGAGCTCCTCGATGCCGGTCATGTTGGCAATGATTGCGGAGCCATAGTCTGTGTCGAGCTCCACATGCTCCTCCACATCCGTGGTGCTTGCGGAAGTATCATCCTCGAAGTACTCCATGTAGTCCTTCGTATCCTCTTCTTCGCTATCCATGTTAGCACGACAAAATCTCGGCGGTGGATGTTAGTGGAAGAAACTACCTTCAAGTCTCACCTTGGAATGATGGGATTGGGTGAACTAACGAAACCAAGAGAAAAACCAATTTGTATTGGGTTACACACGCAACAACACACGCAAAAGCTAACAAATATTGTGGTAATTAAGTATTGTGGAAAGCCAAGAGACGAAATCCGAGATCAAGTGTATTGTTAAAAGTGGGTAAGCTCCAAAAATCAAATGTCCAAATGGTGATCATGGAAACACTAATGATGTGGAACACACACAAGATGATTGGGATTAGTGCGACCAAGGAATGAGTGGAAAAACAAGAACCAATTAGCAATGGTGGTGCTCGTTGTCACACTAACTCAAAGAGAGGCAAAGCATTGGTTGCAAATTGAGAGACAGCAAGATTCACACGCTGCCTCTCTTCTCTTCTCTCTTTTGCTTAAAAGCTTTTTAATCTTTTGTATATGGTGGCACTTGCACTCTTTTGTATCTATGGTGGCACTTGCACTCTTTTGTATTTATGGTGGCACTTGCACCCTTTTGCTCTTTTTGTGCTTTTCCGGCTTTTCTCGCACTATGATTGGGTTAGCCTTGATTTTGCTATGTTTCCGCACGAGCGTTTTGCTTATAAGCTTTACTACACACTACACACACAACCTCACGATCGGGGCCATGTGCAATGTCTCGCAACATTTGATAAGCAATGCTCGATAGGATAGATCGCAAAAGGAAGAGGGGCTACAAGGATATGCAAGTTATACCTAATGGGTTGTAGGCGGTGATGATCACTCAACTTGCGATGGTGGTGGTGGTGGGTGTCAAAGTACGTTTGGAGATCCGGGGTGCCGAGGTTGTCTTCGCTTTTGCGTCTTCGCCGCGGTGTTAGGGTATACAACTAAGGCACTCAAAACAAGAAACCAAACACAAATGTGAAATCGTGGTCGAAATTGAGCTTTTTCTTGCTCCTGGCGGCAGTGCCGGCCTCGGCGGCAGTGCCGGCCTGGCATGGGCGGCAGTGTCGGCCCTGGATGAACAACACGGACTAGTTCGTCCCGAAACGAACCCAAATCCGACCAAAGCGATGAAATCAATGGAATTGAAGGCTAGAAACGCAAGGGAAAGGTAGATCAACCCTAGGGACACAAAATCAATGGACCAAAAGCACTCAAAACGCAACAAAATCGCAGATCCGACCAAAGGCAATTTAGGGCTATTTTTGGGGAATTTTTTGGAAATTTTTTTGAGGTGAAATTGGGTGGGTGGAGGGTCAAATCCGTGCTAACCAAGAGCTTCTGATACCATTTGGTGAGGCCTAAGGGCTAGGATGTGCCCAGATCTCACGAATTTGACCAAGTTTATGGATGGAAGAGGTGGGAGAGGAAGATCACAAGATCCAAACCACAAACACACACACAAACCCAATACAAACCAATTATACTCCCTTGGTAGGTTAGACCAAGCCAATAGAATCAATCCTTGGAGAGACCCTTAGGTAGAATCCAAGAAGAGAAATATTGGGGGAGGAGATCCACTCTAGAACTTGGATGAGAGAGGGATTGCCCTAGAATCATCCATGAAGAGAATAAGATTCCACAAGAGTGCTTTGATACAAAGAACTATGGTTTTAGGGAGACAAAGCTCAAGTTTCTTCTCAAATCATTGTCTAACCCTAATCTATGTAGGAAATGAGATACATATAGCCCAGATTCGGAGCAGGGGTAACTTAGTCATTTGCACAAAATAAACATAGCCATAGGATGTTAATGGACGGTTCAGATGACGTTGACTTTGGCGGGGCCGGCAGTGCTGGGGTGGCCTGGCCGGTAGTGCCGGTGTGCCCTGGTCGGCAGTGCCGAGGTGCTCTGGGCGGTAGTGCCGGTGCGTCGTGGCTGGCAGAAAATAAAAATAACACCACACATGAGCTTATGGCCATTTTTGCAAAACTTTAACCTAGGCCATCTTACCTTGTGTCAATGGTTTGGGAACCTTACTAAACTCATAATAACAACATTTGAATCAAGGAAATGCAAAAAAATCAAAACAAATAGCAAAACCCACTCACATATGATAATGGTCAAAAGTGACAATTATATCAGGGTACCCACTTTGAGCCCCTGTATTAAGAAATTTTTAAACTAAACTCTCTCAACTCTTTGCAGCCCATCTAAGAGCACATCAAGGTGATCACTTTTGGTGTTTACCAACCATGCAAATTCCTTTTTAATTGCTTAGTATAAGAATGCAAAGTTGCAACATCAAAACAGAATTAAGATCACACCCAATTTGGATTTCACCAAATCATTTACAGTTTGCAAACCAATACCACCAATAAGTGTCAAACATTATTCGAATCACATCCATAAAAGAGTTTGGCAAAATTCAAAAATATTCTTCATGCGGCCATTTCATCAAACACTTGGTGGGCAGAATTCATCTATGTGCATACACTCTTATATCCAGCAGGTTTTAGACTAAACCATCACCTCATATGTCATCATTATCTTCTCCTTGAACCTCTTGGACAATGCCAAGCATTGGTACCCCTGTACCTCGATGGTTTTGACCAAACCATGGCCATGCCGTGTGCACCATGTCACCACCATGCCAACTCCCTCTCCTCTCCCATCTAGCCTACCTCATCATGTCCTGGAGACTCACCACCCTCTCCTGAACCTGCTAGTGCAAGCCGTTGGCCAAGAGGAGACAAGCAACATCCAGGCCAGGACGTGCCCGCGTCAGCACTGTGACGCCAGAGCGTGCACGATCGTGTCCACGGGCACGCCAGAGCGTCGTCTCGCCCCGTCAGCACCGTCCTCCCCTTGACCTCCTTTTCTGCACCGTGCATCATCACACCACCAGCTCCCTCCCAGACATGCTCGCTTACGCCGGAGAGCCCTGTCGCCGTCGTCCTCGTCATCGACTTTCCGCCACGGTACTGCAAGCTCTCGTCACTCTCTTGCTCGCGCCAGCCCTCCGTTTTCTGTGCAATCAAGCTTGCCATGCTCGCCATGACGTAGAGAACGCCGCTGCGTCATCGCCCACTCCTCTCCGCCACTGTATTGCCGTCGCCATGGTCGACCTAACCATGCCGTGCCGTGTAACGGCCCCGGGTAGGATCCCCTATAGATATTGCTTGTTCTTTTTATTTTGTGCAACATCATGGCATATGCATCATATCATCCATGCTTTCACAAAATAAAATAAAAACTATTTTATAAACCCTAAAATATTTCGGTTTTCCCTCTCATATGGTTTTTATATTAAACCACCCCTTTATCTTTTCTTTTCCACAAACCCTTAAACCTCTCTTGGGCCCTCTCTTTCTCCTGGCCGGGTCCTCTCCTCTCTTTTCCTGGCTTCTCTTCTTCCTGGCCCGAGCAGCCCAGCAAGGCCCGAGCCCATCTTCTCCCCTGGCTCGTAACGCTTCGACCTCATCGCCTTTTCTTTCCCTTGTCGCTTTCCCCGTCACGCAGGGAGCGTGAGCTCCTTGGTCCCCCATGCCGTGCGCTCCTCCTCCTCTCTCAACCACCACGCCAGCCTCTCCCTTATCCTCCCCAACCACTCTTCCTCTCGCCCACGCCTCCTCCCTTTCTTTTTCCCCTCCTCCACGCCAAATAGCCGAGGGAGAAAACCCCATCTCGCCACCGTCGGCCTCACCATGGCGCCGCCGCTCTGGCCCTCCCTCGACGAGCTGAGACCACCACGAGAACCACCGCGTCTCCCTGAGCATCCCCCTTGAAGGAATCGAGCCGGGGTGTGCTAAATCATCGCCGTTTTCACCGTTTCTTCTCCAATTCCGGCAGACAAAATCGCCGTCTGCGGCGCCGTCGGTCAACCTCCGGCCAAACCGAGCCCTCCAGCGTGTTCCTGGTGAGCTCACGCATCCCCTGCACCTCCTCTCCTCTCTCCTTGCTTCCTGGTTCGTTTTCCCGCCGTTGATGCCGACGGCACGCCCGCAGATCCTCGCCGCCGGTGATGCTCCGACGACCTCTTGGAAGCGGCGCCACCACCTTCTTGTTCCCCACGTCGACGCGGATCTCTGCACCAAGTCCTGCATCCTGGGGCGCCCTGCACCATCGGCACGCGCGACGGCTGACCGCCCTGCCTGGAACGCGCGCGGCACAGACCCCCCCCCCGTCGAACAGCTTCTGTGCGTTACAGCATGCTTTGCCACGCTGTCTTCCACGTCGGCACGCCAGGCCCCACCCGTCAGCGCCTCGGGCTAGCGACCCGCTCGGTGAGAAAAACATCCGATCCAGATCCATCTTCTTCTTGCATCTAGGCCCATGCAAGTCTTCCTTTTCAACCCGCCGTCCCTGGCTCTTGCATTCTTTTGAAAACCCCCTGTATCTTCCTGAAACTAACCCGGGGTCCTTCCCCCTTTTCAGAAATTTAAACCAGACCCTTTCCCTTTTAAAAATAAGTCTGTTTATCTATTTTCAATAATAAAAACTATTCTGTTAATAACTTTTAATTGGTAACTCGAAATTAAAAGTGTTGTATATGAAAATTGATCAGAAAAATATGCTGAACATGAATATGCCATCCATACATCTGTTTGCATCTCGCATCATGTCGTCCGATGATAGTTTGTGCATTTCACCTCACATATATGCGGAGTATTTTGGATTTCCAACTATGGTTTTCCCCGCTCCATTTAATATTGAAGTAGCGCACCCCTGCCATGTTATGCCATGCTAATCAACACTTAAATTTGCCGGTAGAAATGCAACTCCAACCTAATTTGCTTGTCCGGGGTTCCGACTCCGATTAATATGGATAAGTTGCACCGCATCATCCTTGCCATGTCGTGCATATCATCTTGAGCATGCTGGTTCTTTATACGTAGTAGTAAGATTGCATACGTTGTGTGTTCCAGCATTTGCTTCTTCCCGGATAGGATCACGAAGTGGTGATGTGAGATACGACGAGTTCTTCGACAAGTTCTTCTTCAGCTTTTCACAGGCGAGCCCACCTCCTTCACCTATTTTACATTTTGCTCTCGCTCTCACTGCTATCCTTATGTTGCAATTCTTCGAGTCACGTGTCCTATTCCACTGTCACCCATATGAGCCGTGTTAAATATCCACTACCTATCACCGTTGTTTGTTGGTTGAGCCTTTTGCGAGTCGTAGGCGTGTTTAGGTTCTGTTGTTTATCTCGATCTGTTATCGGGATATGTTGGGTTGTTGGGAGGTTATCACATGCTATATCAATTGTTGGAGATACACATGCTTTACTTAATTGTTAACAACTAAAATTGCTAAGCAGTGGCATCTGTGAGCCCCTTTGCGAAAGCATCGGATCTTTGTCTCGCTAATGTCCCCTAGGACCCGAGTTCTTGTTATCTGTTCCGAGATTGAGCGCTCTACCCGTACGTGGGGGAATGGGACCCCCATCACCCACTACCTTTCCTCGAGTCTGTTTATTGGGAGCCACAACCTTGGTTTTATTTGCCCATATGCACGATGCACGATTTACTTCCCGTTGCCTTCGGGTGTTTATTTCTGTATCGTACTCATAACGCGGGACTCTTTATCCTTGGCCGGTCGTTAGTGCCCGCCTTGGAAGCCGACGCAAACCTCTGGTTCCGTATCGGAGTACGGCCGAACTTCGTCACGGGTAGCTTAGTTGGGTGGCTCCCATTAAACTTTCTCTTGCATTGGGAACGGTCTTGTTGTGAGACTCCACCTGTAGTAAGTGGGTTCGAGCATGCGTATGGTTACATTTGGGCAACCCCTGCAGGGTGTACATCTTATCGATAAGCCGTGTCCGCGGTTATGGACGACTTGGAATTGTATAGCTTGATCATAGAACAACTTACACCTTATTTCCTGTTGCTAATAAAACATTTTCAAAAAGTGTGTGTGCCTTTGCCAGTACCTCTTTGCGATGGGGGATCGCATCGGCTGTGTTATGTTTGCAGAGTATAGAACTGTTACCTTGTGCGCTCTCTTATCTTATCTGAGTAGACGGATGTTGTAGCGTGTCTCTTTTGGATAGTAGCTTTGCTGCCGCTAAACTCCACATATAGCCGGGTGAAGTTTATACCGCCCACCAGCGAGCATAGCTGATCTTGTCTCGCAAGTACGTGCCAATGGTACTTACCCTTTCCTTCCTTTCTTTTTGTCTCCTCCCCCTTTTGTCGGCAACCGATGGCCCGACTTCGACAGGTACGAGATGACGATGTTAGCAAGGTTACCCTTCCGGCTTGGCCTGGGCAGGGTTATGGATGCCACTGGTTATCTTCAGGACTCTTAGTCCAATTTGTATCTTGTCCGTACTCGGACGTAGTCGATCTTCTGTATGATTTGGATCTTTGTATTGTACATTTGTATCTTGACTCGTTGGAGTCGTTGTAGTAACATATGTTTCTTGTGGGCTCTATTGTAATCCTGTTGTAATGTTACCGCTCGTGTTAATTCCTCTGGCATCACGTGTGTGATTCGTCGCGCACGTCGTGTCGGAGGGCGTCTCTGAATCGATATCGATATCATGCGGATTTCGGCGGGTTCGCTGGGATCCTCATGGTACCGGTTCTCGGGGCGTCACAAGTTGGTATCAGAGCTCAGGTTGACGGTACCCCACTAGTCCAGCCTGTAGGATAACCTTGCCAACAGACGTTAGTGTCAAAACTATTTTCTAAAATTCGTTGGATAGTTCTGATTAGCTCTGATTTTTCTCCTTACCTCAAATCTTTCTCCTCTTACCTATGCGAGTTTTGAGTCTTCTCTCTTATCTAAGTTTTCCGAGTCTTAGGTTCCGACGCGGGTTGGACGATCTTTGCCCCTCACCTAATAGGTTCGATCTTCGGTGGATCTCAGCAGAAGTGCATCATCATTAACACCGGAACAACGACTTCTTGTTAGTGGTGTCGCCCGATCAACATGGAGCAAGAACTCTTGTTAGTGGTGTCGAGGAGATCGACACGTCGCCTGAAGATCCGATAGTTCACCTCTCTCCCCCGTACCTTGGCGTGGGATCTCGGGACGCGATCCCTTGTTAGTGGTGTCGATTGTAACGGCCCCGGGTAGGATCCCCTATAGATATTGCTTGTTCTTTTTATTTTGTGCAACATCATGGCATATGCATCATATCATCCATGCTTTCACAAAATAAAATAAAAACTATTTTATAAACCCTAAAATATTTCGGTTTTCCCTCTCATATGGTTTTTATATTAAACCACCCCTTTATATTTTCTTTTCCACAAACCCTTAACCCTCTCTTGGGCCCTCTCTTTCTCCTGGCCGGGTCCTCTCCTCTCTTTTCCTGGCTTCTCTTCTTCCTGGCCCGAGCAGCCTAGCAAGGCCCGAGCCCATCTTCTCCCCTGGCTCGTAACGCTTCGACCTCATCGCCTTTTCTTTCCCTTGTCGCTTTCCCCATCACGCAGGGAGCGTGAGCTCCTTGGTCCCCCATGCCGTGCGCTCCTCCTCCTCTCTCAACCACCACGCCAGCCTCTCCCTTATCCTCCCCAACCACTCTTCCTCTCGCCCACGCCTCCTCCCTTTCTTTTTCCCCTCCTCCACACCAAATAGCCGAGGGAGAAAACCCCATCTCGCCACCGTCGGCCTCACCATGGCGCCGCCGCTCTGGCCCCTCCCTCGACGAGCTGAGACCACCACGAGAACCGCCGCGTCTCCCTGAGCATCCCCCTTGAAGGAATCGAGCCGGGGTGCGCTAAATCATCGCCGTTTTCACCGTTTCTTCTCCAATTCCGGCAGACAAAATCGCCGTCTCCGGCGCCGTCGGTCAACCTCCGGCCAAACCGAGCCCTCCAGCGTGTTCCTGGTGAGCTCACGCATCCCCTGCACCTCCTCTCCTCTCTCCTTGCTTCCTGGTTCGTTTTCCCGCCGTTGACGCCGACGCCATGCCCGCAGATCCTCGCCGCCGGTGATGCTCCGACGACCTCTCGGAAGCGGCGCCACCACCTTCTTGTTCCCCACGTCGACGCGGATCTCTGCACCAAGTCCTGCATCCTGGGGCGCCCTGCACCGTCCGCACGCGCGACGGGCGGCCGCGGTGACCGCCCCGCACCGGAACGCGCGCGGCACAGACCCCCCCGTCGAACAGCTTCCGTGCGTTACAGCATGCTTTGCCACGCTGTCTTCCACGTCGGCACGCCAGGTCCCACCCGTCAGCGCCTCGGGCTAGCGACCCGCTCGGTGAGAAAAACATCCGATCCAGATCCATCTTCTTCTTGCATCTAGGCCCCTGCAAGTCTTCCTTTTCAACCCGCCGTCCCTGGCTCTTGCATTCTTTTGAAAACCCCCTGTATCTTCCTGAAACTAACCCGGGGTCCTTCCCCCTTTTCAGAAATTAAAACCAGACCCTTTCCCTTTTAAAAATAAGTCTGTTTATCTATTTTCAATAATAAAAGCTATTCTGTTAATAACTTTTAATTGGTAACTCGAAATTAAAAGTGTTGTATATGAAAATTGATCAGAAAAATATGCTGAACATGAATATGGCATCCATACATCTGTTTGCATCTCGCATCATGTCGTCCGATGATAGTTTGTGCATTTCACCTTACATATATGCGGAGTATTTCGGATACCGACTATGGTTTTCCCCGCTCCGTTTAATATTGAAGTAGCGCACCCTGCCATGTCTATGCCATGCTAATCAACACTTAAAAATTGCCGGTAGGAATGCAACTCCAACCTTAATTTGTTTGTCCGGGGTTCCGACTCCGATTAATATGGTTAAGTTGCACCGCATCATCCTTGCCATGTCGTGCATGTGGGGACCCCGGACTAGCTGTCCGAAATACCCTGTTATGTATACCGTTCACGTTCCCATGATCAGTGTGCCGTGAACACATAACCGAACTGATATCAAATTACACCATCCATTACAAAGCGGAATAAGAAAATTACAACATGGTCACATGACCAATACTTACATAATAGCCTCGAAGGGCCTAACTAAACATCGAGTAGCATCATCACTTCAACGACGCAGTACCCAAGTCATCTGCCATAACCCTACGAGCAAGCGAGCGGGAAGACGTTCCTAGCTCGCATAGACGTCGTCAACTCCTTCTTCATCTGTCGAAGTCCTCCAGGTCTGGCGAAGTAAATAGCCAGGGACAAAGCCGTGAGTACATTTTGAATTGTACTCGCAAACCATTTACAAAGTAACATAACAAGGAGAACAAGGTACCGAGGACTAACTAGGAGATCAAGAGGGAATGACCACTTATATAACAAGAATATGTTATGTAGAAGAGAAGAAGTGTTTTAGTGGAGTTAGCATCTCAACTTCATGGGTGAAGGAGATGAGAGAATATATCTAAGACATCACTACTTGACTTCATTTAGAAGGATCTTTCACGACATAAACACTTAGGAAGGGTAGACCCAATTTTTATCAATACTTTTCCGACCACCTCATTGTGGTCAACAACCATTTTTCCAGTACTCCAACACAAATCCCGTTTCTTTCCTTTGTCAAACATTTTCATAAACAAAACACATCAGGCTAAGCAACAGCCAATCCAACCGTCCATGACCGCGGACACGGCTATTCGAATAGATTTGACTCTGCAGAGTTTGCACACTTTCCCCACAAGATCTGATAAATCCGCCGGGATCATCCCCGGGCCATCATACGAAAGTATGTGGGTATCGGATAACCAGTCAAAGCCTTTCACCCATTCTAATTAGCAAGAGGTCCTACCCTATGGAGTATGTACCTCCTCGGCACCGTGGCAGCTCACCTCCTTTTGAGCGTGGCTCCACCGCCAAGCCAGGAGACCCATAGTGTCTTCCGGACGGGTCAGCCCCGAAGGCCTCCCGTTATACTATTGTCCCAACTTCGACAATCCGGACTCGGGGGTAACCGTACCCTTGTATAGTTGTGCGGTGCCTCATGCTAAAGAGAACGAACGTCGAGCTAAGCCCCGTGCCCATGTTGGAGTAACGTGGTTGCGCTAGTTTGTTGTCATGGGTGAGTACTTAGGCGCCAAAGTTTTCGTAATATCCCAACCACTTTCTCATCCCCATCATTTTTACCAAATCCTTTCCTTTCTCAAATTCTCACTCGGGCATAACATTATACCCAAGGTTTTAACAAAAACTTTTACAACAAGGTAAAACCTTGAGGGTTTTCCCAACCTAAAGTTTATGTGTGAACTAAGATGTAATAGCATAATGATTGCCATCAACATGAAGGGTGTCAAAGGCATCCATACTCCAGTTGAGCATGAATGGAGATAATCAAAAAAAATAGGGCAATTTTAATGATATTATCCCAAGTGTTTACTAGAATTAGGATGTCAAAAGGCGGTGAAATGTGATTCACATACTTAGAGTAAGTACGCAAAATATCGAGAGGGGACATTACACACTTGGTAGCAAGTATGTAAAAGAATCAAATTAAGCAAACCCAAGGAAACACAAGGAATCAAGAGACCAAGGATAGAAGGATCTCAACCAAGAACATGGATAATCAAGGAGTCAAAGTAAATGGCTTGCCTTGGCTTATTTGTCCCTGGACTTCTTCAACTTCATCAATATAAGAATACCAACAATATAAATAAAATCCTTGTCCGATCCACTTCTTCTTCTCCGGAATCGTTCGCATCTATCGTCGGAAAATATAAAAGGAACACAATAAAACACATTGCACCAACAAAACAATAAGCAACAAGCATCAATCAAAAACTAACCACTCTACTAAGGCTAACATATCAAGGACATATAGATACTACAAAGCATCTAGAAGAAACGCCATTTTATTTACCTAATAAAGGTATGAGAGTACCATGCTTAGCAATTGCCTCTCTCGGTTATCACCATGGCATAAACCAAATATCCCTTGGTAGATAACATCATAAAGAGGACAAGTGCATTAGTTTGGCATCACAAACGTTCATATTAATTTGAAACATTTTTGGAAAAGCGGGAAATCATTCTCTCTATTTTATAAAGCTTACATAACACTACACAAGAATAGGAAGTAAACAATATTCCACATCATTGGAAAACTTAAGCCAACAATAGAACTAAGGTTAAGTTGCAGAGGTTTTGTTTTGCAAGAATAAAACATTGGTTGACCAATTTTTAATGCAAAGAGGTGGTTAAGGTTTCCAAATAAACCAAAAAGTTTTGCTACAACAACCCATGTCACACATACACATTACTAACAGTAACAAAAATGCATGAACAGAGACTAACACTATTTTTCCTAGATGGACAGTACTAATACAAGACTAACCCAATTGGATTCACTCAAAAATATTAAACCTACAAATTTAGGAATTTGTTTGAATCTGACTGTACAGAAAAAAAGATCTGTAAGCCATAAATCATATAAAAAATCCTAAAAATATGGGACCACTGGCATTTGAAAGGTATTTAAACAGAGAGGCATACACAATTGGATTTGGGTTAAAATTGTTTCTGAAACTCTCACAAATGGATTGACAAGATTACTGCATGTCTATACCATTTGCTTTACCTCTAGAGTTACAGAACAGATAAAGGTTTGAAACTTGTTTGAGAAGATTAACAAAACATTCCGTAGTCCTACAGAACTGGAATCACTCAATTAGGTTCAAAAATGGATTTTTGGTGATTTAAAAGCTAACAGCCATGTCTGCAGAACACACAGAACAAGTTTAATTCACCACAAATCGTACACGACTCATAAAAATATGAGGCCAGCTCCATCGGAAATGTATTGAAAATCTGGTTCTTACCCAATTTGTTTCATTCAAAAATTCGTTCCCAAGCTCCTGGTTTAATTCGACAAAACCAGATCTGTCCAGATCTTGATCTGTGAACCATTTCAGTTTCAGGAGGTCAATCGAAGTGAAACCACCGGCAAAATCAAGGTATTGAAGAGTGCTTTCACCCGCAGTTGAATTTGCTCAAAAAGGTTTTGTAAAACGGAACAAATCTAACAAACAGTGAATCTGCATGTTTCCAGAACTTTATTTACCATGGAGAATCTGTAACGAATTTGAGGATGAGACCAACGCCAAGTTGTAGCTATTTTGAATACCTATCCGCGGAACTTTGAACCACTCGATTTGGATCTGCACACGAGATTTGGTGGATTTTACAATTTCGTACCAGAATCTGAAACAGCAAGATAGCAGAAATTACTGCAGGGATTTGGACGAACTTTGCTCAAGAACTTCAGATCTGAGGATAGCTCAAGCTTCTCCATGCTTGGACCAACATGCACCTGCATCAAGATCTACTCTTAGCAATGGAGGAAGAGGAAGAGGAGATAAAACCATCTAGGGTTGGGGAGAAGAAGGAGAGGGAGGCTCTCATGGTGAGGAGGAGCTTGAGGGAGGAGGGAGCTTCATCTTGGAGTTCTTTCCATGGCCATGGACGGCCATGGGAGCTAGGTGGAGCAGCATTTTCGTGGGGGAGAGTAGGAGAAGAGTGTGAGGGAGTAGATAAGGTGGAGGAGTGAGTGGAGAGAAGAAAAATGAGAGCAAGAGGAGTGGAGGTGGCCGGCCAAGGGCCATTTATAGAGGGAGAGGGGGTTGGCTGCCTCCTTTTTGATTGGCTAGGATGGGTGGCTGCCCATTTAATTGTTGGGGTAGTTGAGAGGCAAATCTTGCAAGAGAAGAAAGTGAGGAGGAAAGTGGCTGGCCGAAATTGCCATGCCAACACAATTGGCCGGCTCCATTCTTGCCAAATACAAGTGAACAATATGAGGGAGAGGCACAACATCCATGTGAATAGATATGTGCATGATATTGAGGAGAAAATGTCAAAGAGTGACTTTGATGATGATAAAAATAGGAGTAGATACATATAGATAAAAAGGAGTATGAAAGTGACATGTGCCATGAGAATAATCTCCACCACTTTGGTTGAGACCAACTTATGATGAAGATAGTTCCCAAGGTATATTTGATGATTAGTAGCTTTTATAAGAATTCAATTTTGGAAGGATTGGGATGGACCACATGCAACAATGCATGTGCATGTCAAGGTAAATGGGATGGTGATGGTGGTTTAGACAATTATAGAGCAAGACTAAGAGACATGGTGAGTGAAGTAACCATGTACTCACAAGGATGAATATGGTGGCAGAAATCACCAATTCATGAGGTCAGGGTGATGATGGAAAAGAATAGAGGATTGAGATGGGTATGATGAGATATAACTTGTTCTTCAAATAAGAGGTAAATTGGGAGTGATTTGAAAATATCAAATGATCATCCATTTGATCAAAAATTTGAGGATGGAGGGGATACAATGTGGTGGATCGAGAGATGTGCATAAGATGTGCAAGAGTTGCCATTTGGAAAAGAGTTTAATTGAAAGGTATGGGACACACCTCAATTGTCTAGAGACAATTGGGAAAGAACCCAAGTGGAAATGGAATTTGAAAAGGTTGAGAGAAAACTAGTTGGAACATAGGAGTTCAAAATATTCTACTTGCTTTCTCAAGTTAGGTAGAGTTTTTCTCAAATGTAAAATAATCAAGAGGGAAACAAGAAATGGTATAGGTACCATAAACAAGCTTTTTGTTAAAACAAAGCAAAATAGAAATAATGTTTTATAAATCAATACTTGGTAGAAATGGGATGAAAAACAAAACCCATTTTAGTTCCTTGTTTTCTTTGAAGAGAAATCTTGGAAGGTTTTAATAAAACTAGAAGTAGTTTTGTGATCAAAACTAGAGAAGGAAAACTGTAGGATTTTTGAGGAGGGAAACTAATTTAGGGAGGAGTGTTCTCAAGGGTAGATGGTGGCTACACAATGTATCCATCATTACCACTCTTGGTTTTGTGAAGATTAAACTTGAATAAAAACAAGAGGTAAAAGTGAAGGAAGTGATCTAGAGTTGAATCATTGGATAGGGTATAGGATCAAGTTGAATATATGTGATGCAAGGGTAGAATGAGATCACCAAGTTGTGAATTAAGGATGATTGAGCTATCTTGTGCCACAAAGAGAAAAATCAAGATGGCACACCCATGTTGTCATCAGGAGAGAGGTTTGATGTAGTAAGAAGGAAAACAATCCTTCCTAAGCCACACATGTGTTTTATTTGGTGAGTTGCTTGTTTAACCACTAGGGGTGTCGTTCTATGAGGTAGCTCAAGACAAAATTCAACAAGCAAAACAAGACAATTCATCTACCAACAGATCAAGGCAATTCATCATAGCAAACAGATCAAGGCAATTCACCTTAATTAGTCTATAGAAAAAGTTTTTGTTCCCCCTGATTTTTGAAATAAGGACAACTAATCAAGGTTGAAAAAAGTTGGGGTGTTACAGTGCATATCATCTTGCTTCTTCCCGGATAGGATCACGAATTAGTAAGATTGCATACGTTGTGTGTTCCAGCATTTGCTTCTTCCCGGATAGGATCACGAAGTGGTGATGTGAGATACGACGAGTTCTTCGACAAGTTCTTCTTCAGCTTTTCACAGGCGAGCCCACCTCCTTCACCTATTTTACATTTTGCTCTCGCTCTCACTGCTATCCTTATGTTGCGATTCTTCGAGTCACGTGTCCTATTCCACTGTCACCCATATGAGCCGTGTTAAATATCCGCTACCTATCACCGTTGTTTGTTGGTTGAGCCTTTTGCGAGTCGTAGGCGTGTTTAGGTTCTGTTGTTTATCTCGATCTGTTATCGGGATATGATGGGTTGTTGGGAGGTTATCACATGCTATATCAATTGTTGGAGATACACATGCTTTACTTAATTGTTAACAACTAAAATTGCTAAGAAGTGGCATCTCTGAGCCCCTTTGCGAAAGCATCGGATCTTTGTCTCGCTAATGTCCCCTAGGACCCGAGTTCTTGTTATCTGTTCTGAGATTGAGCGCTCTACCCGTACGTGGGGGAATGGGACCCCCATCACCACTACCTTTCCTCGAGTCTGTTTATTGGGAGCCACAACCTTGGTTTTATTTGCCCATATGCACGATGCACGATTTACTTCTGTTGCTTTCGGGTGTTTATTTCTGTACTGTACTCATAACGCGGGACTCTTTATCCTTGGCCGGTCGTTAGTGCCCGCCTTGGAAGCCGACGCAAACCTCTGGGTCCGTATCGGAGTACGGCCGAACTTCGTCACGGGTAGCTTAGTTGGGTGGCTCCCATTAAACTTTCTCTTGCATTGGGAACGGTCTTGTTGTGAGACTCCACCTGTAGTAAGTGGTTTCGAGCATGCGTATGGTTACATTTGGGCAACCCCTGCAGGGTGTACATCTTATCGATAAGCCGTGTCCGCGGTTATGGACGACTTGGAATTGTATAGCTTGATCATAGAACAACTTACACCTTATTTCCTGTTGCTAATAATTTGCTAATAAAACATTTTCAAAAAGTGTGTGTGCCTTTGCCAGTACCTCTTTGCGAAGGGGGATCGCATCGGCTGTGTTATGTTTGCAGAGTATAGAACTGTTACCTTGTGCGCTCTCTTATCTTCTCTGAGTAGACGGATGTTGTAGCGTGTCTCTTTTGGATAGTAGCTTTGCTGCCGCTAAACTCCACATATAGCCGGGTGAAGTTTATACCGCCCACCAGCGAGCATAGCTGATCTTGTCTCGCAAGTACGTGCCAATGGTAATTACCCTCGCCTTCCTTTCTTTTTGTCTCCTCCCCTTTTGTCGGCAACCGATGGCCCGACTTCGACAGGTACGAGATGACGATGTTAGCAAGGTTACCCTTCCGGCTTGGCCTGGGCAGGGTTATGGACGCCACTCGGTTATCTTCGGGACTCTTAGTCCAATTTGTATCTTGTCCGTACTCGGACGTATTCGATCTTCTGTATGATTTGGATCTTTGTATTGTACATTTGTATCTTGACTCGTTGGAGTCGTTGTTGTAATATATGTTTCTTGTGGGCTCTATTGTAATACTGTTGTAATGTTACCGCTCGTGTTAATTCCTCTGGCATCACGTGTGTGATTCGTCGTGCACGTCGTGTCGGAGGGCGTCTCTGAATCGATATCATGCGGATTTCGGCGGCGCTGGGATCCTCATGGTACCGGTTCTCGGGGCGTCACAAGTTGGTATCAGAGCTCAGGTTGACGGTACCCCACTAGTCCAGCCTGTAGGATAACCTTGCCAACGGACGTTAGTGTCAAAACTATTTTCTAAAATACGTTGGATAGTTCTGATTAGCTCTGATTTTTCTCCTTACCTCAAATCTTTCTCCTCTTACCTATGCGTGTTTTGAGTCTTCTCTCTTATCTAAGTTTTCCGAGTCTTAGGTTCCGACGCGGGTTGGACGATCTTTGCCCCTCACCTAATAGGTTCGATCTTCGGTGGATCTCAGCAGAAGTGCATCATCATTAACACCGGAACAACGACTTCTTGTTAGTGGTGTCGCCCGATCAACATGGAGCAAGAACTCTTGTTAGTGGTGTCGAGGAGATCGACACGTCGCCAGAAGATCCGATAGTTCACCTCTCTCCCCCCGTACCTTGGCGTGGGATCTCGGGACGCGATCCCTTGTTAGTGGTGTCGATTGTAACGGCCCCGGGTAGGATCCCCTATAGATATTGCTTGTTCTTTTTATTTTGTGCAACATCATGGCATATGCATCATATCATCCATGCTTTCACAAAATAAAATAAAAACTATTTTATAAACCCTAAAATATTTCGGTTTTCCCTCTCATATGGTTTTTATATTAAACCACCCCTTTATCTTTTCTTTTCCACAAACCCTTAACCCTCTCTTGGGCCCTCTCTTTCTCCTGGCCGGGTCCTCTCCTCTCTTTTCCTGGCTTCTCTTCTTCCTGGCCCGAGCAGCCTAGCAAGGCCCGAGCCCATCTTCTCCCCTTGCTCGTAACGCTTCGACCTCATCGCCTTTTCTTTCCCTTGTCGCTTTCCCCGTCATGCAGGGAGCGTGAGCTCCTTGGTCCCCCATGCCGTGCGCTCCTCCTCCTCTCTCAACCACCACGCCAGCCTCTCCCTTATCCTCCCCAACCAATCTTCCTCTCGCCAACACCTCCTCCCTTTCTTTTTCCCCTCCTCCACACCAAATAGCCGAGGGAGAAAACCCCATCTCGCCATCGTCGGCCTCACCATGGCGCCGCCGCTCTGGCCCCTCCCTCGACGAGCTGAGACCACCACGAGAACCGCCGCGTCTCCCTGAGCATCCCCCTTGAAGGAATCGAGCCGGGGTGCGCTAAATCATCGCCGTTTTCACCGTTTCTTCTCCAATTCCGGCAGACAAAATCGCCGTCTCCGGCGCCGTCGGTCAACCTCCGGCCAAACCGAGCCCTCCAGCGTGTTCCTGGTGAGCTCACGCATCCCCTGCACCTCCTCTCCTCTCTCCTTGCTTCCATGTTCGTTTTCCCGCCGTTGATGCCGACGCCACGCCCGCAGATCCTCGCCGCCGGTGATGCTCCGACGACCTCTTGGAAGCGGCGCCACCACCTTCTTGTTCCCCACGTCGATGCGGATCTCTGCACCAAGTCCTGCATCCTGGGGCGCCCTGCACCGTCCGCACGCGCGACGGCTGACCGCGGTGACCGCCCTGCCTGGAACGCGCGCGGCACAGACCCCTCCGTCGAACAGCTTCCGTGCGTTACAGCATGCTTTGCCACGCTGTCTTCCACGTCGGCACGTCAGGCCCCACCCGTCAGCGCCTCGGGCTAGCGACCCGCTCGGTGAGAAAAACATCCGATCCAGATCCATCTTCTTCTTGCATCTAGGCCCCTGCAAGTCTTCCTTTTCAACCCGCCGTCCCTGGCTCTTGCATTCTTTTGAAAACCCCCTGTATCTTCCTGAAACTAACCCGGGGTCCTTCCCCCTTTTCAGAAATTAAAACCAGACCCTTTCCCTTTTAAAAATAAGTCTATTTATCTATTTTCAATAATAAAATCTATTCTGTTAATAACTTTTAATTGGTAACTCGAAATTAAAAGTGTTGTATATGAAAATTGATCAGAAAAATATGCTGAACATGAATATGCCATCCATACATATGTTTGCATCTCGCATCATGTCGTCCGATGATAGTTTGTGCATTTCACCTCACATATATGCGGAGTATTTTGGATTTCCAACTATGGTTTTCCCCGCTCCATTTAATATTGAAGTAGCGCACCCCTGCCATGTTATGCCATGCTAATCAACACTTAAATTTGCCGGTAGAAATGCAAATCCAACCTAATTTGCTTGTCCGGGGTTCCGACTCCGATTAATATGGATAAGTTGCACCGCATCATCCTTGCCATGTCGTGCATATCATCTTGAGCATGCTGGTTCTTTATCCGTAGTAGTAAGATTGCATACGTTGTGTGTTCCAGCATTTGCTTCTTCCCGGATAGGATCACGAAGTGGTGACGTGAGATACGACGAGTTCTTCGACAAGTTCTTCTTCAGCTTTTCACAGGTGAGCCCACCTCCTTCACCTATTTTACATTTTGCTCTCGCTCTCACTGCTATCTTTATGTTGCGATTCTTCGAGTCACGTGTCCTATTCCACTGTCACCCATATGAGCCGTGTTAAATATCCGCTACCTATCACCGTTGTTTGTTGGTTGAGCCTTTTGCGAGTCGTAGGCGTGTTTAGGTTCTGTTGTTTATCTCGATCTGTTATCGGGATATGTTGGGTTGTTGGGAGGTCATCACATGCTATATCAATTGTTGGAGATACACATGCTTTACTTAATTGTTAACAACTAAAATTGCTAAGCAGTGGCATCTGTGAGCCCCTTTGCGAAAGCATCGGATCTTTGTCTCGCTAATGTCCCCTAGGACCCGAGTTCTTGTTATCCGTTCCGAGATTGAGCGCTCTACCCGTACGTGGGGGAATGGGACCCCCATCACCCACTACCTTTCCTCGAGTCTGTTTATTGGGAGCCACAACCTTGGTTTTATTTGCCCATATGCACGATGCACGATTTACTTCCTGTTGCCTTCGGGTGTTTATTTCTGTACTGTACTCATAACGCGGGACTCTTTATCCTTGGCCGGTCGTTAGTGCCCGCCTTGGAAGCCGACGCAAACCTCTGGGTCCGTATCGGAGTACGGCCGAACTTCGTCACGGGTAGCTTAGTTGGGTGGCTCCCATTAAACTTTCTCTTGCATTGGGAACGGTCTTGTTGTGAGACTCCACCTGTAGTAAGTGGGTTCGAGCATGCGTATGGTTACATTTGGGCAACCCCTGCAGGGTGTACATCTTATCGATAAGCCGTGTCCGCGGTTATGGACGACTTGGAATTGTATAGCTTGATCATAGAACAACTTACACCTTATTTCCTGTTGCTAATAATTTGCTAATAAAACATTTTCAAAAAGTGTGTGTGCCTTTGCCAGTACCTCTTTGCGAAGGGGGATCGCATCGGCTGTGTTATGTTTGCAGAGTATAGAACTGTTACCTTGTGCGCTCTCTTATCTTCTCTGAGTAGACGGATGTTGTAGCGTGTCTCTTTTGGATAGTAGCTTTGCTGCCGCTAAACTCCACATATAGCCGGGTGAAGTTTCTACCGCCCACCAGCGAGCATAGCTGATCTTGTCTCGCAAGTACGTGCCAGTGGTACTTACCCTCGCCTTCCTTTCTTTTTGTCTCCTCCCCCTTTTGTCGGCAACCGATGGCCCGACTTCGACAGGTACGAGATGATGATGTTAGCAAGGTTACCCTTCCGGCTTGGCCTGGGCAGGGTTATGGACGCCACTGGTTATCTTCAGGACTCTTAGTCCAATTTGTATCTTGTCCGTACTCGGACGTATTCGATCTTCTGTATGATTTGGATCTTTGTATTGTACATTTGTATCTTGACTCGTTGGAGTCGTTGTTGTAATATATGTTTCTTGTGGGCTCTATTGTAATCTTGGTGTAATGTTACCGCTCGTGTTAATTCCTCTGGCATCACGTGTGTGATTCGTCGCGCACGTCGTGTCGGAGGGCGTCTCTGAATCGATATCATGCGGATTTCGGCGGGTTCGCTGGGATCCTCATGGTACCGGTTCTCGGGGCGTCACATGCCGCCCCCGCTCGCTCGCTATAAAAGGGGCGCTCCCCCGCTCCAATTCTTCACGCCAATCTTCTTCTCTCATCTCACAACCCCTCCTCGAGCAGCGCCACCTCCCAATTTACACCGTATCCCACCAATCGCTTGCCGGAGTACCGCCAGACCGCCGCAGAAGCTCGCCGTCGATTGGAGCCGCCCCAGGAGACGCCGCTGGTACCAGGAGAACCGCCTTCGTCGACAAGCTCGCCCTGCATCGTCGCCGATCATCGCTGGACCTCCGGTGAGCCGCCGACCCCCTAGTGCTTGCCGCCAGTAGCGCCCGTACTCACCGTCGACGACGACGATCGTCGACCGTTAGATTTGGATCTAATCCAACGTCCCCCATTCAGCGTACCGTTTCGGTGTTTATAACACGCTGACATGTGGAGCCCACTGTGAGGCGGCCCGTGCGTGCGAGACGCGTAGCTGGGCCGGCCCTTTTCCCTCTTTCTCTCTCTGGCCCGTTAGCATTTTCCGCCAAGCCCGTTAATTAGAATTTGATTTAAATCATTTAGTCTAAATTCAATACTGATGCCATGTTCAAAATTCAATAGAACAAAATCTATTGAGCCAAAATTCATGAATTTAATATTGTTGGAAAGCTTATGAAATTATCTAGCCAACTACACTGGTCTCAACCCTAGATTTGTTATAGAACAACTGCAATGAAAATAACAAGGCAGTACCTTTTCAAACTTCAAACATTTATTAAAAATCAACCCTAATTCATTTTGAGTTGATTCCAACTCTCATAAATCACATTTCAAATTCACTACATGATTATGTAAAAATATAGCATTATTGTTTACTATGATCATGGGCTAGAGCAAAATAATGGCTATGTGGCCATTTCTAGTCCATTTAAATTACCCCAATTTATTTATTAAAATAGTATGAGAGGTATCCCCTCATTTAAATCATTGTCCCAAGTAATTCAATATGAGGTAATGACCTTAGTCTATGGAACCTCATATTTTATTACTTAGTGATATTAAATTGTTTCCAAAGTAATGTTTAAATTGTATGAGATGTGTTGTCTCATTTAAATCATGTTCCCAAATTAATAAATATGAAGTATTGACTTTGGTCAACATGATCTCATATGTTATTATTTGAGGATATCAAATCTTAATAATGTTCAATGAGAGGAAATTATTTCTCAAAGGAAATAAATAGAAACCCTAGTCAATATTTCAATGAGAGGAAATTATTTTTCTTAAAAGAAAACCAAGCCAACCCCAATGTTAATAATGTTGTGATGCTAGATTGTATTGTGTGAACCGATTGAGTGTTAAGTCTAGTACTTAAGTATTGTTTGGTGATTGTATACCTCGTATCCGTTTATAGACGCTAGTACAGAAGGCTATCAGGAGGAGGAGGTCTTCTACGAGGAAGAAGAAGAAAACTTTGATCACTGTACCACTCAAGGCAAGCTATACTCTTGCAAGCTACCCTAATGCAAGCTCTATTGAGCAAGGCACCATTGTAATATTACTATGTGTTTAAGGAGTTATCCAAGCCCAATTTTTTTATCTTGCAAGCTTTTACTTTGGTTTATCAAAGTTTATTTTGTTCATAGTTAACTTTGGTCTAGATATGGAGTATTACAAGAGCATCAAATTTAGCCTAAGAGCTACAAGTTAGTTAGCACCCCTCATGACTAGTTGCTAGTTCTAAAACTAAAATTGACTACTCTAGATGGGAACATGTGAATCAAATGACTTGTGAAAACCTTGGAATGATGAGTCATTCTATCGAAAGATTTTGAAGGTGAATATGACTTGAATGACATGGTGAATTTTACAAAAGACTGATGATTGGGTTCGGATGCGATACCCTTCCAATTTTAGAGTACCCTCACAATACCTGATTATGGGTAGGGCTTAACTGGAAATTTATGCACTTTAGTATGGGTTCCCTCTAAACAAGCGTCATAGGGGTTATGCCGAGGCTGCCTCCGTAAAAAGTGAAATGATGTGAATAAGAGGTGAAGGTCCTACCCAAGCCCTATGCAGTTCCCAGGATGGTAGATTGCTATTACCGGGAGGCCAAACTTATGGGGGAGGTGCCTATACTAGGGTATGTAAGTGAAAGATTAATGGTTTATGATCCGCATACTGAGTATGATTATTCAGGGCTATCCCTGACGGATGTAATCAAAAGTTGTGGCACAAGTGTACAACCTCTGCAGAGTGTTAAACCTATTCGAATAGCCGTGTCCGCGGTTATGGACGATTGGATGGCCATACTATTCCGTTGTCAGATGTTTTCTAAAAATGAATGGTGAATTGAAAGGTGAATTTGACTTGATCACAACAGAGTTGTGGGAATGACACTAATGTTCCCACTTGAGTTAAGTTAGGCAAATGAAGAGTCTTTTATTACTAAGTGCTTATGAAATAAAACTGGCTTTATGCAAATGAACCTAGAACTTAGCACCCCCTTACTATACTTGATAAGTGCTTACACTAGTATTAGTTTGCGAGTACTTTAAGGTACTATGAAGAGGAGCAACAGTATCAGGATGATGGACAACAGGACATCTACGATAACTAGGATCGTCTCCTGACATCAAGCGTTTCCTGTGGAATAGATGGACCGCTACTACTTTGCTTCTGCTATGTATTTTGAAGGTTGATCTTTAGATCAACTGTTGTTGAATATTGGATCATGTGATCCCGTGTTGTAAGACGATTATGGTTTGTAATGAATAATGTTCTGTGATATCAACTGTTATGTCTCGCAAAAACAATCTTCATGGGATTGCGATGTATGGCATAATCGGCATCTGGACTTAAAAATCCGGGTGTTGACAAGTTGGTATCAGAGCCATTGTTTGACCTTAGGAGACCCTAGTTAGAATGGACGTCTGAAAAACTTAGTTTCAAAATAAAGGAAGTGAATATTTATGAAAACTTATTCACACTCTTACCTTTGAGATCTTTTCAAAAGGAGAAATACATGCTCTACTTTTCCTTATAATTCTACATAAAATTTTGACACACTTGTTCACCTCTCTAACTTACTCATCCAATTCACTTACAGATGGAGCAGCTCAACCACACCAAGTTTTACCAGCTGGGCAATGGAGGAAGCCTGATCTTTGAGAGGGACTTAGATGCCCTATCTGAGTATCTCGAGCGCCCGCACCCGGAGTTCTTTCGAACTAGAGTCAACGACCAGCCTGGAGGAGAACTACAGTGGGTTGTAGTTGCAGATCTGAGGGGCAAGATGGAGCCACCCATGTCCGAGAGGATTCAGTTTTCCATCAGGGAGAACAACTGGCTAGATGGACTAGCTCGAGCTCTGCAGGAAGCACTTGTCCGTCTGTGTGGGCAGAATGTGACTCAGATCCAGGGGATTCGCTTTGCCCACTTTGCAAGGCATGACTCCATTGGAGGACCCATGGACCTGTCACCGCACCCGGAGTTGAAGTATCACGTGGAGCACTTGGACTTCATGCTGCATGAGACCCGCAAGGAGCTGGACAACTCCCGCGCCTACGCCAACCAGACTCACCTCCACATGTCGCAGCAGACCGAGACCATCAAGATGCTTGCTAAGGATCGCAAGTAACTCCGCCAGCAGCGTGCCAAAAAGGAATCCACCATTGCTCGCCTCCACGCGAAGATAGCATCCTTGGAGGAAACTGTCAAGGCACAGGAGACCTAGTTGCAGGATCTGGAAGAAGAAGGAGAAGACATTCAGGGAGGAGCAGCCTACCTGAGTGATGATGATGACTTTGAGGAAGACGAAGACACTGATATGGAATGCTATGAGTTCATGGACGCCGGAGAGGATGACTTCATCCCGATAGATGTGGATGATGAGTAGGAGTAGTATCACTAGAGCACTTGAGTAGGTGTGAGTTTGTATCATGATCCCTTGTATCGTAGAACGAAGGAATGGTTCTTAAAACCATTGATGTGTTAGCTTGTAATGTGTGTTGTTTGAAATGAATGAAAGTGTTGTTTGAATTCAACATGACAACTACTCAAGTTTTAAACTTTTAAACTTACCCAAACAAGCCATAGAAAATTCCCTCTTATCTCATGATCTATCTCAATGTTCAGATGGCCCCTCCAACTCGCAACAACAATCAAGATGCAATGATGCAGATTTTGCAAATGATGGTGGCTGATAGAGAGGCCGAAAGAGCCGAGCGACAAGCCAATATTGCCGCACTTCAGCAGATAGCCTACAACGACCAAGGCCATGGAAACCATGATCATCCTAAATCCAAGCTGAAGAATTTCCAGAACACTAATCCTCCCATGTTCAGCAAGACTGAAGAGCCATTAGATGCAGATGATTGGCTCCAAACCATGGAGAACAATTTGGAAGTTGCAAGAGTTGAAGCTGCAAAAAAGTACTGTTCGCCACCCACTACCTGTCAGGACGAGCCAGAGCATGGTGGACTAGTGCCCGTGCAATGAATGCGGGACATATGATGACTTGGGAGGACTTCAAACTCAAGTTCAGCAAGTACCATGTGCCCCCGGGTCTGATCAAGAAGATGAGAGACGAGTTCAGGGAACTAAAACAAGGAAGGATGTCCATGGTGGAATACCGTGACAGATTCCTTACTCTGTCTAGGTACGCGCTGAGACCGACACCAATGAGAAGAGGAAGGAGAGATTCCTGAATGGACTACATGATGAGATGCAGACTGTACTTGTGAACATCCCGTTTGCTGATCTAGAAGCACTTGTGGATTCTGCCATCCAGATGGAGGGAAAGCTCCATCAAGCCAATGAGAACCGCAAGCGCCGAATGATGAACCAGAGTGGGCCCAGCAATACCCCAAGGTATCGCCCCAACTCAAGTGGAGGATTTTCCCCAAGACACAACAAGCCCCCGATGCCGATGTCACGTCCGAGTTTCCCCAATCGGAGTGGAGGACACCCAAGGCCAGGAGGCCACAACAACAACCATGCCAACAACAATCACTTCAACCGTGCCCTGATGAGAGCCCCCGGCAACCACAACAACACCAACACTGCTCCAAGGACTGGGAGCAATGTTGTCCCCATCACCCCAAAGGATAAGTCAACTGTGACTTGTTATGAATGTGGTGTTGTGGGTCACTAATCCAATGAGTGCCCCAAGAAACTTGCCAAGACTGCCCCCAATACCACTGCACCTGCCCAGCAGCAGCGCCGTGTCTCAACCGGAAGGAAGTTTGCCCCAGGAAACCCAAACAACCGCAGCGGCCGCCTCTTTCACATGAATGCCGAAGAAGCCCAAGAAGCGCCAGATGTCGTGCTGGGTATGTTTTCTGTTAACTCAGTACATGCAAGAGTGTTGTTTGATTCTGGAGCATCGCATTCGTTTGTTACTGAAGATTTTGCATGCACTAGTAAGATTCAACCAATCAGTTTGAAGCATGTTATGATAGTTCAAATACCGGGTTCAACTACAAAAGCTATAAAATTTTGCAAAGATGTGCCCATCAGAATACATGAAATAGATTTTTATGCAAATTTGATTGTTCTGGGAACAACAGCTTTGGAAGTAGTACTGGGTATGGATTGGATGTCAAAACACCATGGATTGATTGATTGTGCCAAGAAGGCCATCACCATGACTAGTAGCACCGGTGTGTTAGTAGAACACGTGTATGAAAGGCTGCCCAGAAAATTCACCTGCAACCAGAGTTTAGCCAAGCCAACCTTGGATCAGATCAGGGTCGTTTGTAGATACCCCGATGTGTTTCCTGATGATTTACCCGGTATGCCCCCAGATCGGGATATCGAGTTTATCATTGAGTTAATACCTCGAACATGACCCATAGCTCGGAGACCCTATAGTATGAACCCGACAGAGCTAGTAGAACTGAAGAAGCAACTGGATGATATGCTAAGCAAAGGTTTGATTCAACCAAGTGCCTCGCCATGGAGATCACCAGTTTTGTTTGTGGATAAGAAAGACGGTGCCACTCGTTTGTGTACGGATTACCGTAAGTTGAACGATGTCACCATCAAGAACAAATACCCCTTGCCCAAGATAGAAGACTTGTTTGACCAACTGACCGGTGCCAGAGTGTTCTCTAAGATTGATCTTAGGACTAGTTATCATCAGATGAAGATTCGTGCAATGGGTATCCCCAAGACTGCCTTCACCACCAGATATGGATAGTATGAGTACAATGTCATGTCATTTGGATTAACCAATGCCCCAGCTTATTTCATGAATCTCATGAATAAGATCTTTATGAACTTTTTGGATAAGTTTGTCGTTGTCTTTATCGACGACATTCTAATCTACTCCAAGTCAGAAGAAGAACATGAGCAACATTTGGAAATTATCCTAGAAACCCTTAGAGAGCATCAGTTGTATGCCAAGTTCAGCAAATGTGAGTTTTGGTTGAAGGAAGTTGGATTCCTGGGACATATTATGTCTGCAGGAGGAATTGCTGTAGATCCCGCAAAGATCAAGACCGTTGAAGGATGGAAAGCCCAAACCACTCAAACCGAAGTCCGAGCATTTCTTGGGTTAGCGGGATATTACCGCAGGTTTGTTGAAGGATTTTCAAGCATAGCCATACCCATGACTCAGCTGTTGAAGAAAGACAAGAAGTTTGAATGGACTGACAAATGTGAAGAGAGTTTTCAGAATCTCAAGAACAGATTAACCTCAGCCCCAATTCTGATCATGTCTGACATCACTAAGCCATTTGATGTCTATTGAGACGCATCCAAGATTGGTCTTGGATGTGTGTTGATGCAAGAAGGCAAAGTGATATCATATCTTTCTAGGCAACTGAAGCAACATGAGCAGAATTACCCAACCCATGACTTAGAGCTAGCAGCAGTAGTTTTAGCCTTGAAGGTATGGCGTGATTACCTCATGGGTAATCGATGTGAGATCTATTCGGATCATAAGAGCCTGAAGTACATTTTCACTCAGAATGAGCTGAATATGAGGCAGAGAAGATGGATAGAGTTGATTAAGGATTATGACCTAGAAATTCACTACCACCCCGGCAAGGCCAATGTGGTAGCGGATGCTTTGAGTAGACAGCCGTGTCAATTGAACTCCATGATCGCAGAAGAGCAACCTAGTTTGCATCAGGAATTTGAGCAGTTTAGACTGGAGCTAGTTAGTGAAGGATTCCTAGCAAGCATAGAGCTCCAACCTACCTTGATTAGTCAGATAAAGGAAGCACAGAAAGGAAACGCTAGCATTGAGGGAATCAAGAGCCAAATAGCTGCAGGAAAGGCACCAGGATTTACCGAAGATGAAGAAGGAGTGCTTTGGTAGAACGGACGCCTATGTGTGCCAGCAGATTCAGAGCTGAAGCAAGTCATTTTGAAGGAAGCTCATGATACCCTTTATTCCATTCATCTCGGTGGAACCAAGATGTACCAAGATTTGAAGGAACAATTTTGGTGGCACGGAATGAAGAGATAGATTGGAAGTTACATAGCCAAGTGTGATATCTGTCAGAGAGTCAAAGCAGAACATCAGCGACCCGCAGGATTACTGCAGCCATTACAGATCCCTGAATGGAAATGGGATTCTGTAGGAATGGATTTCATAACTGGATTGCCCAAATCAAGTAGAGGAAATGATTCTATTTGGGTAGTGGTCGATAGATTAACCAAGGTAGCCCATTTCATCCCAGTTAAGACCACCTACCAAGGCCCTAAGCTAGCGGAGTTGTATATCTCAAGAATAGTTAGCCTACATGGAACCCCAAAGTCAATTGTATCAGATAGAGGATCCCAATTCATCTCAAGATTTTGGCAGAAGGTACACGAAGGACTAGGAACCCGGCTGAATTTCAGCACAGCTTATCACCCGCAAACTAATGGACAGACGGAGAGAGTCAACCAGATACTTGAGGATATGTTGAGAGCCTGTGTGCTAGAATATGGATCTAAATGGGAAGACTGTCTGCCTTATGCAGAATTCTCATACAATAACAGTTATCAAGCCAGTTTGCAAATGGCCCCCTTTGAAGCATTGTACGGAAGGAAGTGTCGTACCCCTCTAAACTGGTCAGAAGTCGGAG
Source organism: Lolium rigidum (assembly GCF_022539505.1). Classification (NCBI taxonomy): domain Eukaryota; kingdom Viridiplantae; phylum Streptophyta; class Magnoliopsida; order Poales; family Poaceae; genus Lolium; species Lolium rigidum. Next base: position 186,292,583 of record NC_061510.1, on the reverse strand, counting down.
ATAGTCAAATATTTGGACCAAATATTCTCCGAGAAGCTGAAGAGAAGGTTCACAAGATCCGCGAATACCTCAAGACTGCCCAATCTAGACAAAAGAGTTATGCTGACAAGAGACGCCGAGAAATGACTTTCAATATAGGAGACTTTGTGTATCTCAAAGTATCACCTCTTAAAGGAATGCAGAGGTTCCAACTTAGAGGAAAGCTTGCACCTAGATATGTTGGCCCCTTCAAAGTTCTAAGTCACCGAGGAGAAGTATCATATCAACTGGAACTGCCGGAGGAAATGTCAGCTGTACATGATGTGTTTCACATCTCGTTACTTCGGAAATGTTTGGAAGTGCCCGAGAAGACCGAGGTTTTCAAAAACATCGATCACAGATCTGTGGATATCAACAAGGACTTGACCTATCGTGAAGTACCTATTCGTATCCTGGAAGAAGCATTCCGAACCACCCGCACCAGGAGTATCAAGTTTCTGAAGATTCAATGGAGCAACCATACTGAAGAAGAAGCTACCTGAGAGCGAGAAGATTATATTATGACTGAATTCCCAGATCTCTTTAGTTCCTAGTTTTCTTTAAGATCTCGGGACGAGATCTTTTGTAAGGGGGAAGGGTTTGTAACATCCCAAGTTTTCAAATCAATAAAGAGACCAATTTCCATTATTCAAAATTGGGAGCCAACAAAAACTTAAATTGAATTATATTGTGTGCATAGGGCTCATGCATAAATCTCTTGATCTTGCCATGAATGTTTGTTTGAAGCATCTAACATTGTTCCTAAACCCTAACCATACCAAATTGGATCAAAGAGAGACAAAGAAAAAGAAGAGAATAAAAATAACACCACATATGAGCTTATTGTCGTCGTGGTGAACAGACAGATGCCATAGGATGGCTTAAGTTGGGGATGGATTCCCGGATGCTATCTGGATGAACTTGGCCTTGGCCAGAGGTAGAAGAAGAAGAACGCAAGGGCTGATTCACCTCTAGATCTCTCTATTTCTTGATCAAACAAGGTTACAGGTTTTCGTACATAAGGCTTGACGTGCCCGCGATGGGGTGTGCCCCCTCTCCTTATATAGGGGAGAGGGTGGCTTACAGGGGAAGAAACCCTAGGAAACCCTAATGGTATCTTTGACTGGACAAACTACTTTACAAAGCTTCTTTGGCTACCGGTGATGCTGGTATGTCTTTAATCAGGGAGCTGTGACGTCCTCCGGTACCTTTTACGTCATCATCTGCTTTTGCCTCAGAGCTTCGATTAAAGCTGAAGTGCTTCGCTCATCCTTGTCCTCTAGCTCTTGAGAGAATCTTTGGCCAGTCTTGCCGACGTGCTACAGTGTAGCCTGTACCGGTAATCCGGTACCTTCTTAGCTCGTTCCGGTATACCCCTCTGGGGATACCGGTATAAATTTACTTAGCCGAAAGCCTAGCTTCACAGTCCGGAATAACCTTTAAACCGGTATCTTGATAGCTCAAACCATCCGGTTTGGCATGCCTTTGCCATACCGGGGGTCATCCCCCCAACATTAGTCCCCGAAGCTGGTATAGTCCGGTGGATTCTATCCAACGGACCATGCCAGGTTCCTCATTACTCAAGGTACCGGTTTAATCCTCCCGGCACCCGGTTCGAACTTTCCGGCATCTCTTCCGGACTTTCCTTTCCATACCGGACTTTTCCGGTACCTTTGCCATTAAAACCTTCCTCGGTGAAGTCGAGAATTTCTCGGGTACAGTGCATGTCAGTGACATGCGCACTGTTTCTGACGCAGCAGTGTCAGGGGTCACTTCCCTTCGACTTCTGCGCTAGCATTTATGGCGCCACACTGGATCTTCGCCGCCGTTCCGGATCCATGGGGCCTCCCTGTGGCACCTTATCTTTTTGTGTGTATTTCTGTGCCACATGGCGGCCCACGAGGTGAAGCGCCGCGGCCCAGCGGTTGCCGGCCCACTACTTTCTTTCCCTATTTAAGGGCGGAGCGGTTCCTTCTCCTCTTCTTCTCCGCACTCTCCCAGTTCTCACGCGCTCTGAGCCTTTGCCCCTTGCGCTCCTCTCGCCGCCGAAGCTCAGTTCTCCGACGAACTTGCGAAGAAGCCCCGCAGGGCTCTGGTCCGCAGAGAGTCACCGCGCGCCTTCGCCTCTTCTGTCTTGAGCACTTCACGGCATTCCCTTTTCCTCCTTCTCTGTTTGTCTTCATCGCCTGCCAGTTCAATCTCCGGCGGCCATCATCTTCGTTGCTCTCCGCCGTCATTCTCAGGTCAGCATCAATGCCTCTTTACTCTCTTCTTTTTGCCTCCTAGTTCTTGGGCCGGTAGGGGATTTACTTTTCCTTTTCTTCTGGTTTTTCTCTTAACGTAGATCTTCGCGCGAAGCTAGATCTTGGGAAATATGTTTGTGGGTAGATCCAAACTCTTTTTACCGGAATGTCTTCCAAGGATTACGAGTCACCGTCCGCGGCTAGCAGCCAGCAGAACGAGAGTCCCATTACTTCTTCCGGAGGGGAGACTCCGGTGACCCAAGCCTCTGACGGTCTTACAGCCGACATAGCTCAGATGGAAAACGACTCCGGCATCTCAGCTCATCATACCGGTAACCAAGGAGAAACCGGCAGCTCGAGCCAGGGCGCCGGTATAGACTTGGATTCCTACACACGCGGGGCCTGGATGGGCTCCGACATGACTCAAGCGGAGATCGATTGGCTTTATCGCTCCCAGAGGATACCAGAAGAGGTTTGGTGTCGCATCCCCGTCCAGGAGCGCCAGCCCGAGCCTCAACCGGGTGAACACGTGGTCTTCGCCGCCCATTTTGAGCGCGGCCTAGGTCTTCCGGCGTCGGACTTTTTCCGGCATTTCCTTGACTTCTACGAACTCCAGCCTCACCATCTTCCCGGCAATGCTGTCTTTTATCTTTCTTCCTTCGCCGCTTTCATGGAGGGGTACTGCGGTATCACTCCTTCCGTAAATAACTTCTCCTTCTTTTACTATCTCCGGAAGAATTCTATCCAGAATAAAAAGCTTCCGCACCCCAAAACCTTTGTCAAGTGCGGGGGTTGCATCCTATCGCCCCGTCAAGGGAGCAACTTCTTCAAACTTGCCGGTTTGGAATCTGTCCGAACTTGGCAAAAGTCTTTTTTCTATGTCCGGAATGGTGGCCCGGACGATTTCATCAATCTTCCGGAATATATCCCTGGCCCCCCCTCTATGACAAACTGGCTCCACAACCCCCGGGATGATAGAGAGTCCCAGCGGGTGGCTCAATATGTTGAGCAGAGCCAAGAAAAGACCAACCTCTGTGTTGAGGATATTGTGAGGACCTTCCTTTCTCGCCGGGTGCTGCCGCTCCAGCGTCGCGGCCATAAGATCTGCCAAATGTCGGGCCTAAGGGACCCGACAAGAATTACCACTCATTCGCTGAGCGCCGAAGACTTGGTCCTTAAGGCCAAGCAAATTTGCCAGAACCCGGTGGGCTCCAGCGGGAAATACGGGATGATCCCTTACAGCCGCAGCAACCCTCCTCCTTCCGAAGTAAGATCATGTGGTATCCGGAAAACCTTTTTTCCGGTATTGATGAGCCTTTTGTTGACTTGGTTTTAGTTGTTGCAGAACTTCCGTCGAAGCCAGAGGGAGGTGCCGGCTAGCTACGCGCCCAACCAGTGTTTCCGCAACGACAGCGAGCCCGACCCCTGTATGAAGAGGCACGAGATGGGCCCTACCTACGTGAAGCGCCCCGGTAACTCCTCAAATCCTTCGGTTCACCCTTCCGGAAGTGACGACGAAGTCGTTACTCTCGAGGTATATCGTCCATCTCTTTTTCCCTTATAAGGCTGCTTTTCCGTAGTTCCTCCTTCAGCCGGTGACACTCCTCAGGTTGTTGAGCACGCGACCCCTCTCCAAGCTGAAGTTCGCCAGGAGTTCTTGGACAACTTAGCCTCCAGGGGGGCGTAAAAATAAAACTCCGGCCCCCGATGCTGGCCCCAGCGAGGTTCCACCTGCCAAGCGCTGAAAGAAAGACGCTCGTGGCAAGCCCTACACCACCAAACGCTACCGCAGCGCTATGCCGGTAGCCAGCGGGTAAGCTTCCGGTTTTACTTGCTTTATCTTTTGCTCTTGATTTTCTCTCATGCCTTTTCCTAAGTTTCTTTCTCTCTTTTTCTTTCCAGGCCTGCTCTGAGCCTCACCCGGAGCGCCACCGGCATGAGGCCAGAGACCTCTGAGGATGCCGCTAGGGCCTCACCTCCTCCTCAACCAAGCCCGGTACCATCTGGTACCGGCAAATCTCCTGCCTCCTCTCGGGGAGGCAACACAAGTGCGGGGTGCGCGGCCCCTGAACCTACTGATCACCGCGCGGAGGAGGATTTATCTTCCCCTCCAGAAGCCAGAGATACCGGTGACAGCAACATCGGCGCGGATACTGAAGATGCCGGGAGGGCAGAACGTCTGGTTCCTCCCGTCCCCAAGAAGAAGAAGAAGAAAGCAACTGCCTCCTCCCCCTCAAAGACCATGCCGGAGCCTTCCGCTCTGGCAAACTCTCCCCCGGGAAAGGAAGCACCGGAAGCTTCCGCGCCGTCGAAGGACTCGCCAACACCTTCACCGGCTGCTCCTATCGGCAGGCCAGCCACCGCCAAGCCAACACCTCCGGAGGGCGCCAAGCTCACTCCGCAGGAACTTGCGACGGTGGTCACCGCTGCAACCGCTCCCTCCTCCGGCTCGCGGTCTCTTGTACTGCATGCCGGCCGCGCCGCCCTTGTGGCCGGTGAGACGGCCTCAGGTCAGCTGGGCCGGATCACCGAGCTTAACCGCGGAGGAGCGCACCTGGGCCACCTGCTTGACTACGCTGAAAAGTGGAATCAGGCAGATTTGTCCCCAGCGACGCTCGGCCTCGGGAAGGATAAGCTGCCGGTGGTTGACCCTGCAGGCCCTCGGAGCATCGGGCAGCACTTTGGCCGGCTTAGGCGCGCGGTCAAAGAGTTTGACACCGCGTGGCACGATGCCAACAACAACGTGGTGGTAAGTTGCACAAAATCTCAAAGATCTTTAGATTTATGTCGGTTTTCAAACTTCCAACTTTATGTATATATACTCCCAGTCCCCGAGTTTTGGGTTGAGAACGCAGTTCTTAGCGCGAAACTTTCTTAGAAACACAAAACACCGGCATAGCCAGTCCCCGAGTTTCGGGTTGAGAACATAGCTCTCAGCGCGAAACTCCTTTCGATACCGGCATCTTCTTACCGCAATTTTTTACTTAAACAGAGCACGCTGGACACCCGGAAGCGGCTCTTCGAGGAGCTTCTGTGGGAGCACCGGTACCTCGCTGAGGCCCACAGCAAGTGCCAAGGTTAGTTTCCGCGCCTCCGGCTTTTTTTTGGTTTCCTTTCCCTTTCATTACTTATAAATTCTTTGCACATCAGCTCTTCCGGAAGCCTCCTTCGAGGACCTCCGTACTCAGCTCTCCGCGCTCAAAGGTATGGATTTCTTTTCCGGTTGTCTTGCCTCTCTTTTTCTATCGGTTATTTTTCTGTTAACATTTCTTTTCCGGATTTCATCTGAAAAGGAGCAGCTTGTCTTGGAGCACCGCAAAGCTCTGGACGCTCAGGAGACTATCTCCTCGGGGCTCAAGGATCAGCTCGTGCAGGCTGAGCTTCGGCACTCACGGGAGCTGAAGGAGGCCCAGGCTGCATCTGAGGCCAAGTTGGACGAATCTCTGAAGGAGTTCACCAACTCCAGCGCTGTGTTGCGGGCGGAGCTGGGGGAAGAGACCGTGGCGCGGAAAGCAACGCAAGACCGGATCGCCACCTTTACCACAGACCAGGCTGAGTATGACCGGTTGGTCACGCAAGCCGATGCGCTGGCCCTCAGTAAGTCTTTTTCCTTTCCCTCTTTTGCTTATAAGCTTATACCTTGCGGGAACATGTCCTTATTTCTTCTTCTTTCTTTTCTTATAGGGCTCTTCCCGGAATCACAGCCGCATGCGCACAAGAAGGTAACGGAGCGCAGGGCTGAGCAAGCCATGAGCAACCCGGCTGCGCCCTGGGACGCTTATGACCACTTGGTTGCGCTTGCCGCCCGGATCCAGCACATGCGAGCTGTGGACCGGCACCTGGTCAATCTGCCTGATGTGGCAATACAGATCTTCAAGGTACTGTGGCCTGAAGAGGAGGTGCCGGCCAACCTGACGCTCACCTCCGAACGCCTGAAGGACGCTGGCCGGAGGATCCGCGAGTGGAAATGCTCAGCGGCCCGTGCCGGAGCAGATGCAGCGCTACACGTTGCCTCTTCTTGGTACGAAGGACTGGATCTGGACGCCCTCCATAGCCTTTGCGGCGATGCGCCCACTAACAAGGATCCGGTTTTAACGGCCAAGCGGCAGGATCGCGCCTACCGGATCGCGGAATCCGCCCACATCCGCACCTTCATCCCTCCTCCTCCTGACGGTAGGGATGCACTCTTTGACGATGAAGAAGAAGGCGTCGTTGAGGAGGGTGAGGATGCCGGAGAAGGCGATTCCCCTCCGAAAGCTGGCGATGCCCCTCCGGAAGCTCCCGAAGCTGGCCCGCAGCACCCCATTGCCTAGATATTCTCATTCTGCACCTGTTGTATCTGTTGGCTTAAAACAATGCTGGTTAAATTCTGCCCCGGTATGCCGGGGTCTTTAATGTAATATGAAACTTAGCATCTCTTTTGGTTGTGCTACAACTTTTATGCCGGTGTCTTTTATACCGGTAGCTTATCAAACTACGTTGGTTTGCTACTTTAGCAACTTGCCTTTACTGTTTTGCTTTGATCTTGCACTGTGGAAATTCCGGAATTGTTTCCGCATCCAATTTGATGCACACTTGGTTCTTTTACTTTGCCTCTGCCTAACTCTCTGGGTGTTTTGGCGTATGAGTTACAAAGTTCTTTTGCCAAGCGAACACTTTCTTGAACTTAGAAATAACTCGAAAATTTTCACAAAAAACCGGTATAGCCGGGGTTAATTAAACTTTTTCCGGATTGTTTGTTCCCACTCCCTCTTTTCGTGTTTCACGTGCTTAGTTCCTTCCGGTTTATCTTGCTTGCCATGAAGCCGGGTTGCGGACAGCAGCAAAGTCGAAGACTCCGATAGGTTTAGCACGTTACTAAACCGTAAAGAAAAAGCGTCCAACAAGCAACCGGTAAACTGAAAAACTAAACACATTACATGCAATTTCGGTAGAGGCAGTCCCCGAGATTCATTCGCGGTGCTGGCATCTTTTATTCATAGCAAATAAGGTACAAAAAGGAACTTCCTACACCACATCTTCAGGAGTAGAAGGGACGCAACAAAGCTATGTTCCACGGACGCTTGGTCTCATCTCCGGATCTGTTCGCCTTTCCTTCCTTCCATTCCTGTGCATCGATCAAGTAGTAGGCATCATTGTGCAGAGCCTTGCTCACAATGAATGGTCCTTCCCACGGAGGTGAAAGTTTGTGGCGTCCCTCAGTGCGCTGCACTAGGCATAACACCAAATCTCCTTCCCGGAACACCCTCGGGTTAACCTTCCGGCTATGATAGCGCCTGAGGTTCTGCTGGTAAATGGCTGTTCTTGCCAAAGCCAGCTCTCTTGCTTCTTCTAGCAAGTCCACATCGTTTTCTCGGGCCTCTTTTACCTCTTCTTCGGTATAGAGCTGAACCCTTGGTGAATCATGGATGATATCAATTGGTATCACGACCTCTGCCCCATAAACCAGTGTATCCGGTAGACCGGTTCGGAGTCGTTCTTATGCTCCACAACACTGATGGCAGCTCATCGAGCCAACATCCCGGTGTCTTTTCGAGTGGTTCAATGAGCCTCGGTTTTATGCCGGAAAGCACCAGCGCATTTGTTCTTTCCACTTGGCCATTGCCTTGCGGGTGTGCCACTGAGCACAAATCCAACCGGATGTTGTTATCTTCACAGAATCGCTTGAATTCTCCTTGGGCAAAGTTTGAGCCATTGTCCGTAATGATGGTATGCGGGTATCCATACCGCAAAATAACATCTTTCAGGAATTTCACCGCTGTATGTCCATTACACTTTACGATAGGTTTTACTTCAAGCCACTTGGTGAACTTATCCACCATTACTAGGATGTGAGTCATGTTCCCCCTTGCAGTTTTGAATGGGCCAACCATGTTAAGGCACCAGACAACAAAAGGCCAAGTTAACGGTATGGTTTTTAGACCGGACGCTGGGGTATGGTTTTGCTTGGCTTACCTCTGGCACCCGTTGCATTTCCGTACCAAATCCTCATCATTTTCCAGAGCAGTGGGCCAGTAGAACCCATGCCGGAACACTTTTGCCACTAGCGCCCTGGATGAGGCGTGGTGCCCGCCTTCTACTTGGTGAATCTCCACAAGCATCTCTTTTCCCTCTTCCGGTTCCACACATCTTTGAAGGACACCGGTAACACTTCTCTTGTACACCTCACCATTGATGATGGTGTATACTTTGGACCTCCGCTGGATCCTTCTCGATTCACTTTCGTCAACCGGCAGGGTGCCGTTGATCAGGAATTCCTTAATAGGTTTAACCCAAGATGGTGCTTCTCGAACCAGAAACACCGATACGTCTATCTCCATATTATCCACTAACATTGCTTCTTCCGGCATGGGCACCACAGTCCCCGGGTTTACCGGAACAGTCTCCGGGTTTCCTTCGTCAACATCCATTGGCACCACATGCGATTCCGGTACAAAAATTGATTCCGACTCCGGACTTGGTTTGATCGATGGTATCCTTAAGTGTGCCAAAGCTATTCCGGGAGGAATTTCCTGCCTGGATGAGCCCAGCTTGGATAAAGCATCCGCGGCTTCATTTTCCGCCCGAGGTACATGATGAAACTCGCACCCCTCAAAGAATCCGGCAATCTTTTGCACATGAAACCGGTATGAGGCCATGTTGGCATCTTTTGCGTCCCAATCTCCGGAACATTGTTGCACCACAAGATCTGAGTCACCGTAGCAAATGATCCGGTGTGCACCAATTTCTTTTGCGACCTTAAGTCCATCGATCAAAGCCTCATACTCAGCGACATTGTTCGATGCCCTGAAATGTACTTGCATAACATACCGGAGATGATCTCCCTTAGGTGAGGTGAGTACCACACCGGCACCCAGACCCTCTTTGAGTTTGGATCCATCAAAGTGCATCTTCCAGTACTCTATTTTCTGTTCCGGCGGCTTATATTGCATTTCCGCCCAATCGACTAGGAAATCAGCCAAAGCTTGTGACTTTATGGCATCTCTTCTTTCGTATACCGGCACGTAAGGTGACAGCTGAATTGCCCATTTTGCAATCCTGCCGCTAGCATCTTTGTTGCACATGATGTCTGAAATGGGTGCCTCACTCACTACCTTCATGGGGTGCTCCTCAAAGTAATGCTTAAGCTTCGTGGCGGCCATGAACAAGCCATAGGTCATTTTCTGGAAGTGAGGGTAGTTTTGTTTTGAGAGGGAGAGCACCTCGCTCAGGTAGTATACCGGCCTTTGCACGGTTTTTCCTTCCTCTTCTCTTTCCACTACAACCACAACACTCACGACCCGGTTGGTTGCTGCTATGTACAACAACATGGGTTCCCTTTCCAAAGGCGAAGCCAACACCGGCGCAGTAGCTAGCATTGTTTTTAGCTCCTTAAATGCTGCGTCTGCCTGAGGGGTCCAGACGAAGGTATCGGATTTTTTCATCAAAGCATAGAGTGGCAGAGCTTTTTCTCCCAACCTACTTATGAACCGGCTTAGCGATGCCAAGCTTCCGGTAAAATTTTGCACGTCTTTGAGATCTTGTGGTATAGTCATTCTTTCGATTGCCCGGATTTTTACCGGATTAACCTCAATGCCCCGGCTTGATACAAGAAAGCCAAGCAATTTGCCGGCAGGGACACCGAAGGTGCATTTTGCCGGATTGAGTTTCATCCGGAACCTTCTTAAGTTATCAAATGTTTGCCTGAGATCATCGATCAAGGTTTCTTTTAGCTTAGCTTTTATCACAACATCGTCCACATAGACTTGCACATTTTTCCGATTTGATCAAACAAGAATTTTTGCATACAGCGCTGGTACGTTGCGCTAGCGTTGCGCAAACTGAAAGGCATAGTGACATAGCAATAAGCCCCGTGCGGGGTAATGAACGCAGTTTTTATTTGATCTTCCTTTTTCAGGGGAATCTGGTGGAAACCGGAATAAGCATCCAGAAAAGACAACAACTCACAACCAGCAGTAGAATCAATCACCTGATTGATCCGGGGTAAAGGGAAAGGATCTTTTGGGCAAGCTTTGTTCAGGTTGGTGTAGTCGATGCACATGCGACACACCTTTGGAGCTTTAGGTTCCTCCTCTTTTTTCTTCTCGACCAGCACCGGATTGGCTAGCCACTCGGTATGCAGTACTTCCACGATGAAATCGGCAACCAGCAACTTTGTCACTTCGTCTCCAATGATTTTTCTCCTGTCTTCATCGAACCGGCGTAAGGGCTGCCTTACCGGCTTCGCATCCTTCCAGACATTTAGAGAGTGCTCAGCCAGCTCCCTCGGAACACCCACCAAGTCATCAGTAGACCAGGCAAAGATATTCCGATTCTCACGGAGGAAGCTGACGAGCGCGCTTTCCTATGCCTCACTCAGGCCAGCACCGATACGAACGGTACGCTCAGGGTGTGCCGGATCCAGCACAATGTCCTTTGTCTCCTTGATTGGCTTGAACGCCGGTGTTCCCAAGTTGCCACTCATTGCTGCTAAGCTCAACTGTGAGGACTGAGCTAGCGCAACTGCAGTCTGCATCCTTCTTTTTTCCTCTGCGATCACCAACGATTCTGCCAGGTTTGATCCGGCGGAAGCGGTTTCCAGTGAGACTTTGTAGTTTCCCACCACCGTTAAGGGTCCACGAGGTGCCGGCATCTTCATCTTGAGATACGCCGTATGAGTTGTGGCCATGAACGCTGCCAATGCCGGTCTCCCCAGCAGTGCATGGTAAGGACTGTCTAGGTCCACCACTTCGAACACCAGGTTTTCGACCCGGCAGTTGTCACTTCCTCCGAATGACACATCCACCCGGACTTTTCCCATGGGCGAACAGGATAGGCCCGGAACAATTCCGTGGAATGTTGTGTGAGTTGGTTGTAGCATGTTTTCTGTTATTCCCAGCGTATGCATAGTGTGCCGGTACATGATTGATGACCCACAAGTATAGGGGATCGCAACAGTCTTCGAGGGAAGTAAAACCCAAATTTATTGATTCGACACAAGGGGAGGCAAAGAATACTTATAAGCCTTAACAACTGAGTTGTCAATTCAGCTGCACCTGGAAAAGCACTAGTAACAGGGGTGATGTGAAAGCAGCAGTAATATGAGAGCAGTAGTAACAGTAACACAGCAGCAGTAGCAGTAATATGAGACCAATGGCACCAGAAAATAGTTGATACTACTTCCAATGACATGTAGGAACAAGTATATGATGATGAAAGATGGACCGGGGTTCCTAGCTATCTACACTAGTGGTAACTCTCCAATAACAAGTGTTGGGTGAACAAATTACAGTTGGGCAATTGATAGGATTGAAATAGCATTAAGACAAAACATCAAGATTATTAATCATGTAGGCATGTTTTCCATATATAGTCATACGTGCTCGCAATGAGAAACTTGCATAATATCTTTTGTCCTACCAGCCGGTGGCAGCCGGGCCTCTAGGGAATCTACTGGAAATTAAGGTACTCCTTTTAATAGAGCACCGGAGCAAAGCATTAACACTCCGTGAAAACATGTGATCCTCATATCTAAGCCTTCCCCTCCGGTTATCCCAATTGCTGTCACTCTGGGGCCTCGGGTTCCGGACATAGACATGTGCAAACAACTTGTAGATACAATCTAAGCAATAAGTATAGAGCTTAAATCTAAGATCATGCCACTCGGGCCCTAGTGACAAGCATTAAACACAACAAGATTGCAGCAACAATAACTTCACAAACTTTATAGATAGACTAATCATAATGTAACAATCCATCGGATCCAAACAAACACAACACCGATTACATCAGATGAATCTCAATCATGTAAGGAAGCTCATGAGATCATTGTATTGAAGTACATGGGGGAGAGAGTACCAACTAGCTACAGCTAGAACCCGTAGTCCATGGGGGAACTACTCACGGAGCATGATGGAGGCGGTGGCGTCGATGGAGATGGCTTCCGGGGGCACTTCCCCGTCCCGGCGGCGTGCCGGAACAGAGATTCTGTCCCCCGAAACGGAGTTTCGCGATGGCGGCGGCGCCCCTAGAGTCTTTCTGGAGTTTCGTCAATTCGTACCGCGTTTTAGGTCGAAAGGGTTTATATAGGCGAAGAGGCGGTGCAGGAGGGGCAACAGGGTGCCCTCCCCACCTGGTGGCGCGGCCAGGCCTGGGCCCGCGCCCAGGTGTGGTGTGGTGGCCCCTGGCCCGCCTCCGACTCTCCTTTGGTGTTCTGGAACCTTCCGGGAAAAATAAGATATTTGGCCTTCGTTTCGTCGAATTCCGAGAATATTGCCCGAACAGCCTTTCTGGAACCGAAAACAACAGAAAACAGGAACTGGCACTGTGGCATCTTGTTAATAAGTTAGTTCCGGAAAACGCATAAAAACATTATAAAGTGTGAGAAAAACATGTAGGTATTGTCAATAAACAAGCATGGAACATCAGAAATTATAGATACGTTGGAGACGTATCAAGCATCCCCAAGCTTAGTTCCTGCTCGCCCTCGAGTAGGTAAACGATAAAAAGAATAATTTCTGTAGTGACATGCTACTTACATAACCTTGATCATACTATTGTAAAGCATATGAGATGAATGAAGTGACTCAAGGCAACGATCTATAGTTTGCTTACAAATAGATAACATATAGCAAAACTTTTCATGAATAGTACTTTCAAGACAAGCATCAAAAGTCTTGCATAAGAGTTAACTCATAAAGCAATAAATTCAAAGTAAAGGCATTGAAGCAACACAAAGGAAGATTTAAGTTTCAGCAGTTACTTTCAACTTTCAACATGCATATCTCATGGATAATTGTCAACACAAAGTAATATGATGAGTGCAAATAAGCAAGTATGTAAGAATCAATGCACAGTTGACACAAGTGTTTTCTTCTAAGATGGAAGGAAGTAGGTAAACTGACTCAACATAAAGTAAAAGAAGGGCCCTTCGCAGAGGGAAGCAGGGATTAAATCATGTGCTAGAGCTTTTCAAGTTTTGAAATCATATAGAGAGCATAAAAGTGAAGTTTTGAGAGGTGTTTGTTGTTGTCAACGAATGGTAGCGGGTACTCTAACTACATCGTCAACCAGACTTTCAAGAGAGGCTCCCATGAAGGACGTTATCTCTACCAGCAAGGTAGATCATCCCTCTTCTCTTTTGTTTACACATGTACTTTAGTTTAGTTTTTTTTTTATTTTTTTTTGATGACACTCCTCCCAACCTTTTTCTTTCACAAGCCATGGCTAACCGAATCCTCGGGTGCCTTCCAACATTCACATACCATGAAGGAGTGTCTATTTGCAAAATTAAGTTGCTTACTGATAGATCAGGGCAAAACATGTGAAGAGAATTATTAATGCAAGTTAATTAATTGGGGCTGGGAACCCCGTTGCCAGCTCTTTTTGCAAAATTATTGGATAAGCGGATGAGCCACTAGTCCATTGGTGAAAGTCTGTCGAAGTAAATGACAAGATCGAAAGATAAAACACCACATACTTCCTCATGAGCTATAAAACATTGACACAAATAAGAGATAATAGCTTTTGAATTGTTTAAAGGTAGCACATGAAGTATTTGCTTGGAATGGCAGGAAATACCACATAGTAGGTAGATATGGTGGACACAAATGGCATAGGTTTTGGCTCAAGGATTTGGATGCACGAGAAGCATTCCCTCTCAGTACAAGGCTTTGGCTAGCAAGGTTGTTTGAAGCAAACACAAGTATGAACTGGTACAGCAAAACTTACATAAGAACATATTGCAAGCATTATAAGACTCTACACTATCTTCCTTGTTGCTCAAACACTTTTACCAGAAAACATCTAGACCTTAGAGAGACCAATCATGCAAACCAAATTTCAACAAGCTCTACGGTAGTTCTCCACTAATAGGTTTAAACTACATGGTGCCGAGCTTAATCATGATCTACTTGAGAGCTCAAAACAATTGCCAAGTATCAAATTATTCAAGACAATATGAAGCATTTTCTGTTTCCAACCAAATATCAATAAGTGCAACGGTTTTCAACTCCGCCATGAACATTAAAATAAAGTTAAGAACACCAGTGTTCATATGAAAAAGTGGAGCGTGTCTCTCTCCCACACAAGGATTGCTAGGATCCGAATTTATTCAAACATAAACAAAAATAAAAACAAACAGACGCTCCAAGTAAAGAACATATGATGTGAACGAATAAAAATATAGTTTCAATAGAAGAAACCTGATAAATTGTTGATGAAGAAGGGGATGCCTTGGGCATCCCCAAGCTTAGACGCTTGAGTCTTCTTGAAATATGTAGGGATGAACCACGGGGGCATCCCCAAGCTTAGACTTTTCACTCTTCTTAATCATATATCATCCTCCTCTCTTGACCCTTGAAAACTTCCTTCACACCAAACTTCTCATAAACTTCATTAGAGGGGTTAGTACTCAAAAAAACTTTAATCCACTTTAGTCCTATAGTGAAACATTGCAAGAACTCAATAAAACATTAGCTACAGCTCTCCACGTCTAGAAAGCCTCACTTAAAGTCCACAAGAGACAATGCAAAAAACAGAGACAGAATCTGTCAAAACAGAACAGCCAGTAAACACGAATTTTTAAGAGGTACTTCCGTTGCTCAAATCAGAAAACTCAAAACTAATGAAAGTTGCGTACATATATGAGGAACACGCACGTAAATTGGCAGATTTTTCTGAGTTACCTACAGAGAGCCCTGCCCAAATTCTTGACAGATAGAAATCTGTTTCTGCGCAGAAATCCAAATCTAGTATCAACCTTCTATTAGAGACTTCACTTGGCACAACAATGCAATAAAATAAAGATAAGGAGAGGTTGCTACAGTAGTAACAACTTCCAAGACACAAAAAAACAGTAGCAAAATAAAAACATGGGTTATCTTCCAAGAAGTGCTTTCTTTATAGCCATTAAGATGGGCTCAACAATTTTAATGATGCTCACATAAGGATGAGAGTTGAAGCAAAAGAGAGCGTCAAAAAAGCAAGTTCAAAACACATTTAAGTCTAACCCACTTCCTATGCATAGGAATCTTGTACACAAATAAATTCATGCAGAACCAAGTGACAAGCATAAGAAGATAAAACACGAGCAACTTCAAAATTTTCAGCATATAGAGAGGTATTTTAGTACCGTGAAAATTTCTACAACCATATTTTCCTCTCTCATAATAATTTTCAGTAGCATCATGAACAAACTCAACAATATAACTATCACATAAAGCATGTTTCTCATGATCCATAAACATATAATTTTTATCAAGCTCAAAAATAGCGGGATTAAAACTTTCAAACCCACTTTTATTAATAATATAACAAGATGATTGATAATCTCAAGAGATATGGGACTCCTAGATAAATTCAAGACCTCTCCAATCCCATTTTCATTAGTAGTACAATTAATATTATCAAGTAACATAGGACCATCATCTAGAGATTTATCATAAACATTTGCCAAGCAAAACTCTTTAGTACCATGCATTTCGACATCAGGCACAAACAAAGCATTATCATAAGATTTATCAAAGTAGCATGGATTATCATAGATAACAGTAGCATAATTATTCTCGCAAGTTTTACTCATAGGGAATATTTCAAGAGAATCCACAGGAACATAACATTCATCCGCCTTTGGTAAGCATGGAGGACAATCAAATAGTGTAAGAGATAAAGAGTTACTCTCATTAGAAGGTTGGCATGGGTAGCTAATCCATTCTTCCTCCTTTTGTTCATCACTCTCCTCTTCTTTTTCATCCAATGAGCTTTCATGTTCATCAATTTCTTCTTCCACAGGTTCCTGCAAATTGTGAGTGCATTCTTGTGCACTAATGAGTCTCTCTTTATAATCAATGATATAAGGATTATCACTGTAACTTTCTATGCAAAAATTAAGGATAGAAGAGACATAATCTTTAAGGTCCTTACAAACAACACAAGTTTCATAATTTTTAGACATGAAGGATTCTACCTCAGAGGCTCCCATAAATATGACAAATTGTTCTACCTCTTCGAACCCAAAATGAATATAGCTATTCCAATTATAGTTCTTAATTAAAACTTCCTCACTAAAGCCACATTAGAATTTCAGATGTTTAGTATCTTGTTTAGAGCAACAGTTTATATCATGGCGTTTAAGCAAGATTTTAGCAATTGTATTCAATTTTTCTATCACAGCACTCATAACTTTTCCCGTTCTTGATTCTCTATAATTATTATGTAATACTATAAGCTCAAAATAGGTTGTGGGTTCTCCCATAACAACAGTTTTTAATTTTTCGGTTTTTCAATTTTTAATGGATTTTTGGGTATATGAGAAAAATAAAACAAGACAAAAACAAACTAGACAAAGGTAAACGCGCCAGAAAATAGTCTTGATGACCCACAAGTATAGGGGATCGCAATAGTCTTCGAGGGAAGTAAAACCCAAATTTATTGATTCGACACAAGGGGAGGTAAAGAATACTTATAAGCCTTAACAACTGAATTGTCAATTCAGCTGCACCTGGAAAAGCACTAGTAACAGGGGTGATGTGAAAGCAGCAGTAATATGAGAGCAATAGTAACAAGAATACGAGCAGCAGTAGCAGTAATATGAGAGCAATGGCACCGAGAAAATAGTTGATACTACTTCCAATGACATGTAGGAACAAGTATATGATGATGAAAGATGGACCGGGGTTCCCAGCTATCTACACTAGTGGTAACTCTCCAATAACAAGTGTTGGGTGAATAAATTGCAGTTGGGCAATTGATAGGATTGAAATAGCATTAAGACAGAACATCAAGATTATTAATCATGTAGGCATGTTTTCCATGTATAGTCATAGATGCTCGCAATGAGAAACTTGCATAACATCTTTTGTCCTACCAGCCGGTGGCAGCCGGGCCTCTAGGGAATCTACTAGAAATTAAGGTACTCCTTTTAATAGAGCACCGGAGCAAAGCATTAACACTCCGTGAAAACATGTGATCCTCATATCTAAGCCTTCCCCTCCGGTTATCCCAGTTGCTGTCGTCACTCGGGGCCTCGGGTTCCGGACATAGACATGTGCAAACAACTTGTAGATACAATCTAAGCAATAAGTATAGAGCTTAAATCTAAGATCATGCCACTCGGGCCCTAGTGACAAGCATTAAACACAACAAGATTGCAGCAACAATAACTTCACAAACTTTATAGATAGACTAATCATAATGTAACAATCCATCGGATCCTAACAAACACAACACCGATTACATCAGATGAATCTCAATCATGTAAGGCAGCTCATGAGATCATTGTATTGAAGTACATGGGGGAGAGAGTACCAACTAGCTACAGCTAGAACCCGTAGTCCATGGGGGAACTACTCACGGAGCATGATGGAGGCGGTGGCGTCGATGGAGATGGCTTCCGGGGGCACTTCCCCGTCCCGGCGGCGTGCCGGAACAGAGATTCTGTCCCCCGAAACGGAGTTTCGCGATGGCGGCGGCGCCCCTGGAGTCTTTCTGGAGTTTCGTCAATTCGTATCGCGTTTTAGGTCGAAAGGGTTTATATAGGCGAAGAGGCGGCGCAGGAGGGGCAACAGGGCGCCCTCCCCACCTGGTGGCGCGGCCAGGCCTGGGCCCGCGCCCAGGTGTGGTGTGGTGGCCCCTGGCCAGCCTCCGACTCTCCTTCGGTGTTCTGGAACCTTCCGGGAAAAATAAGATATTTGGTCTTCGTTTCGTCGAATTCCGAGAATATTGCCCGAACAGCCTTTCTGGAACCAAAAACAACAGAAAACAGGAACTGGCACTGTGGCATCTTGTTAATAGGTTAGTTCCGGAAAACGCATAAAAACATTATAAAGTGTGAGCAAAACATGTAGGTATTGTCAATAAACAAACATGGAACATCAGAAATTATAGATACGTTGGAGACGTATCAATGATATTTATGTTGCTTCCATTGTCTATCAGCACTTTGCTGAACTTGACTCGAGTCGTTGGCCCATGCATGATTGGGTCCACGACAAGAGCGTAGCCACCTGGGTTAGGCATAATCTTGGGGTGATCCTTGAATGACCAGGTAATTTCCTGATCTGACCACAACATGTATTTTGGAACTTCCGGCAACACAACGCAGCACAAGTGCGGGTCCTTGTAAACGTTCCGGCCCAAAGGTGCCGGTGGTGGTGGTTGGTCATTGCCATCTTCCACCTGATGAACTTGCTGGTGCTGCTGCCGGTTTGGTTGAGGCTGCACCGGTAGAGCGTTTACTCCAGTAAGCGGTGGTGGCGGTGGCAGTTGTTGCCGCAAGAGGTCTTGTCATGGTGGTAGTATCGTTGTACAGCCTTGCGCTTGCGCATCTTTTACCGCACCTTTCAGCATCAAGTACTTGGTCCAGGAACAATCTTTTGTCAAATGGTTCGCCGGCTTCGTCGAATTCGGAGTGTGCCACCGGCATGGTTGTTCCATTGCCGATTCCATGGTGTACCTTGCATGTTCTTGCCAATTCTTTTTCTCTCCCCACGGTTTTTTTTCAACCCATTGTTTTTTAGGACCCGCCCACGGCTGCGATCCGGTTTTTTTGCCTCTGGCTTCCGCTGGCGCCAGAGTTATCTTGCACCACGGCTACTTGCTGCGGACCATACCTTCGATCCGGAAAATCTTCCCTTCTTTTGTTGTGTCGGTTATCCCGGTATTGATCTTGACGTGGCTGGCTTGCTTGCGCCGGATCATCTTGTACCGCCGGTTGCATTGGGTCTCCCAATGCGTAGCTATCTGCCACACGTATCATCTCTGCCAAAGTTGCCGGCATGTTTCGCTGCAGATTTTGCCACAACGGCGAACCTCTTCGGCACCCATTGCAAAACCAAGCAATGGCTTGTGCCTCGATCACTCCTTCACAGGAGTTCCTTGTGGAGTTCCACCGGGTCAGGTAATCCCGGTCTGTTTCATTTGGGCGCTGCACGCACAGAGCGAGCTGTTGTGGCCTGTTTGGCCTCCGGTACGTACTGCTGAAGTTACTCACGAAAGCTTCCTCAAAGTCCAACCATCCATTTATGCTTCCTGCTGGCAAGTTGTTAAGCCAGATGCGTGCCGGCCCCACCAGAAAGGATGGTACAATTCTCACGGCCCAACGCCGGTTACCTCCGCCTGTTACGGTTCCTCCGCCGCCAGCGACATATACCGCGGTTACGTAATCCGCGAGCCAGTCTTCTGGTTTAGTGGTTCCATCATACGTCTTTGTGTCACAGGGCAACTGGAAGTTGCGAACCGGCGGTTCCTCTTTCATGATTCTTGGGCCAAAGCACTTTGGGCCAGGAGGACCTTCTGCCTCGATCATTTCAGATAAATACACCATGTCCAGCCGGTGCCTCGCATCCCGATCTGGCAGGCGTCTTTCCCCTACGCGTTCCCCCAATGGGTTCCGGTAGGCTGCAACCCTCTCAGTTGCTGACTCAGCTTCATCATAACGTTCCGGTACCGCGGCCCTTGCCTGCCGGTACCTTGGTGGAGGCATTTCCTCTTCAACATAAGCTTCTCTTGGTGCGCGATAATTTTGCCCGGTTTCATATCTACCGGCATAATCATTTCCGGCGTAGCCATTTCCGGCATAGCCACAACCTGCCCCTTGGCTTTTTCTTCCGGCCTCGTGTCGCCCGGCTTGTTGTTTCCCGGCAAGTACCGGATCATACACAGTCAATTGCTGCGCATTCACTTCTTTTTCTTTTCTCCTGTCTGGATGGGGGGACGATGCCTGCCCATGGGACTTGCTTCCGGCATTCTTTGCCGAACGCAAAGATTTCGATGCCGTGGCTGCTTTGTTTACTCTAGCAAGCTCAGGATTTTGTTCCTGAATCATGTCAAGCAACTCTCTAACACGATCTTGTTGTTTTGCTAAAGCATCTCCGGTAAGCGACTCACACAGCTCTACAGCGGCCCTAGCAGCTTTTATGGTTTTATCTGGGCTACTGTACTTAGGTTTCTCTACGATGCTCAAAGATGCAGAGGTACTCTTGCCGGCAAGAACTTCCTTACGCAGATCCTGATCTAGATTGCGAGCTCTAAGCCGGTTTTCCGGCACTCTAGCATCCTGCGCGCTAACAGAAGCAAAGCCATGGGCAGCGTTATACTCACGTAGGGTTAGGTTCAGCTCGCGCTGCGCCCGGATGATGTCCGCGCTTCCGGAGAGCAGCTTCTTCCGCGTTGCCTCCAGCTCCGCCTGAGCCGCTGCAGGGTCGATGTTCTGTGCGATGGGCGTCGCCAGCACGTTCATCGCCGCTTGGAGAGGAGTCTCCGGTGGCGCTGCAGATGCACTCACAGCCCCTTGGTCACGCTCGGTCGGCGGTTTGGCCG
Source organism: Lolium rigidum (assembly GCF_022539505.1). Classification (NCBI taxonomy): domain Eukaryota; kingdom Viridiplantae; phylum Streptophyta; class Magnoliopsida; order Poales; family Poaceae; genus Lolium; species Lolium rigidum. The sequence continues at coordinate 186,272,025 of NC_061510.1, read as the reverse complement.
TGCGCGTGGACTTCGCCTTTCCAGCGCCTTCCGCCGTGACCTCCTTGCCGGCGTCAGCCGCGCCAACCACCAGCACTTCGACGCTGCCGGCGGCGTGGCCGTTGCGAACTGCAGATCTTGGCGGGTCCGGCGCTACCAGCACCGGCGAGAGGCACTGGCGCGCAAGGACGGTGCCGAGGTAGACGCGGTGGCTGCTGAACTCGATGATGCGGCCGTTCTTGGGGAACTTACCGCCGTTGGAGAAGCAGCCAGCGTTGTCGTTGATGAAGTCCAGCGAGCCGAGGCGGTAGACGAGGCCACTGACCACGCGCTCGCCGGAGATGGTGAGGAGGCCCACCCGAATATGAACTCCAGCAAGCGCCGCTGCTGGCCCCACGGTGGGCGCCAACTGTCGTCGTGGTGAACAGATAGATGCCATAGGATGGCTTAAGTTGGGGCCGAATGGACGCTAGAGGATTCGGGGGAGGGTTTTGGTTATATGGGATGGATTCCCGGATGCTATCTGGATGAACTTGGCCTTGGCCAGAGGTAGAAGAAGAAGAACGCAAGGGCTGATTCACCTCTAGATCTCTCTATTTCTTGATCATACAAGGTTACAGGCTTTCGTACATAAGGCTCGACGTGCCCGCGATGGGGTGTGCCCCCTCTCCTTATATAGGGGAGATGGTGGCTTACAGGGGAAGACACCCTAGGAAACCCTAATGGTATCTTTGACTGGACAAACTACTTTACAAAGCCTCTTTGGCTACCGGTGACGCCGGTATGTCTTTAATCAGGGAGTTGTGACGTCCTCCGGTACCTTTTACGTCATCATCTGTTTTTGCCTCAGAGCTTCGATTAAAGCTGAAGTGTTTCGCTCATCCTTGTCCTCTAGCTCTTGAGAGAATCTTTGACCAGTCTTGCCGACGTGCTACAGTGTAGCCTGTACCGGTAATCCGGTACCTTCTTAGCTCGTTCCGGCATACCCCTCTGGGGATACCGGTATAAATTTACTTAGCCGAAAGCCTAGCTTCACAGTCCGGAATAACCTCTAAACCGGTATCTTGATAGCTCAAACCATCCGGTTTGGCATGCCTTTGGCATACCGGGGGTCATCCCCCCAACACTTATGGCCATTTTTGCAAAACTTTAACCTAGGCCATCTTACCTTGTGTCAATGGTTTGGAAACCTTACTAAACTCACAATAACAACATTTGAATCAAGTAAATGCAAAACAAATCAAAAGAAATAGCAAAACCCACTCACATATGATAATGGTCAAAAGTGACAATTATATCAGGGTACCCACTTTGAGCCCATGTATTAAGAAATTTTTGAACTAAACTCTCTCAACTCTTTGCACCCCATCCAAGAGCACATCAAGGGGATCACTTTTGGTGTTGACCAACCATGCAAATTCCTTTTTAATTGCTTAGTATAAGAATGCAAAGTTGCAACATCAAAATAGAATTAAGATCACACCCAATTTGGATTTCACCAAATCATTTCCACTTTGCAAACCAATACCACCAATAAGTGTCAAACATTATTTGAATCACATCCATAAAAGAGTTTGGCAAAATTCAAAAATATTCTTCATGCGGCCATTTCATCAAACACTTGGTGGGCAGAATTCATCTATGTGCATACACTCTTATATCCAACAGGTTTTAGACTAAACCATCACCACATATGTCATCATTATCTTCTCCTTGAACCTCTTGGACAATGCCAAGCATTGGTACCCCTGTACCTCGATGGTTTTGACCAAACCATGGCCATGCCGTGTGCACCATGCCAACTCCCCTCTCCTCTCCCATCTAGCCTACCTCATCATGTCCTGGAGACTCACCACCCTCTCCTGAACCTGCTCATGCAAGCCGTTGGCCAAGAGGAGATGAGCAACGGCCAGGCCAGGACATGCCCGCGTCAGCACTGTGACGCTAGAGCGTGCACGGCCGTGTCCACGGGCACGCCAGAGCGTCGTCTCGCCCCGTCAGCACCGTCCTCCCCTTGACCTCCTTTTCTGCACCGTGCATCATCACACCACCAACTCCCTCCCAGACATGCTCGCTTACGCTGGAGAGCCCTGTCGCCGTCGTCCTCGTCGTCGACTTTCCGCCACGGTACTGCAAGCTCTCGTCACTCTCCTGCTCGCGCCAGCCCTCCGTTTTCTGTGCAATCAAGCCTGCCGTGCTCACCATGACGTAGAGAACGCCGCTGCGCCATCACCCACTCCTCTACACCACTGTGTCGCTGTTTCCATGGTCGACCTAACCATGCCGTGCCGCCCCCGCTCGCTCGCTACAAAAGGGGCGCTCACCCGCTCCAATTCTTCACGCCAATCTTCTTCTCTCATCTCACAACCCTTCCTCGAGCAGCGCCACCTCCCAATTTACACCGTAGCCCACCAATCGCTTGCTGGAGTACCGCTGGAGCGCCGCAGAAGCTCGCCGTCGATTGGAGCCGCCCCAGGAGACGCCGCTGGTACCAGGAGAACCGCTGATGAGGTCTAAGACCTAGATTGTGGCCCAATCTTGCGAATTCGACCCGAAATCGAAAGGGGAAAAGAGGGGAAACAAAGAACGCGATGAACACGAAGAACACACACACACCACAACCCAATACAAACCAATTATACTCCCTTGGTTGGTTAGACCAAGCCAATAAAATCAATCCTTGGAGAGACCCTTAGGTTGAATCCAAGAAGAGAGAGATTGGAGGAGGAGATCTACCCTAGAACTTGGATGAGAGAGGTGTTGTCCTTGAATCATCCATGGAGAGATTAAGATTCCACTAGAGTGCCTTGGATACAAAGAACAAGAGTTCTAGGGAGACAAAGCTCAAATCATGGCTAAGACAAATCTTGTCTAACCATAACAAATGGGGATACGTGAGATACATATAGCTCAAATTCGTGCAAGGGTAGTTTAGGTAAAGAGCAACTTAAGTTACAACCGCTAGATGGTGAATGGACGGTTCAGATCTGAGCTAAAACGCCTGCGAGCGGTACCACGGGTGGAGGTACCGGTCAAGGTACCGGGGAGAGCATCAGCTTGGTCGAAGAGTTACTGGGAGACGGGGCCTCTGGGCGGTACCACGGCCGGAGGTACCGCCCAAGGTACCGGGGAGCTGCAGCACATGTTACTGGGGCTCGGGGGCGCCCCAGCGGTACCTCGGCCGGAGCCTCCACCGGAGGTACCGGTCTTGCCTGTTTTCCCGCGGCTAAAGAAGTGCTCAGCAGCACTGGCCGGTAGTACCGGCCAGGAGGGGCCGGTACTACCGGTCTCCCTTTCTCCCGCGCGACCAAGAGTAGCGCTGGCCTCCGGCCACCCTTGGGTAGAGGCTCCGCCTCCTTTGGGCTGGAGGTACCGGCCTCCTTTGGCTGGAGGTACCACCAGCCTTCTCTCTTCCTTCTTCTTCCTTCTTCTCTTCTTCTTCTCTTCTTCTTCTCTTCTTCTCTTCTTTCCTTCTTCTCCCTTAAGCATGATGAACTCCTCCATTGTGAACTCTTGTCGATGTTCGTACCTAACCACACGTAGCACATTGGCATGAGGTAGTATACCATTCAAGTGTATGTTGAGATCGATCGTAGAGAGGATAGAGTTCACCTTGACATGTATAGCGTGGTTTCGTGTTGTCGGTCCACTTGGGGGACTCCTTGGCCATGGTGTAGTTTCATCGTTAGGCGGGGCTACATCATCTCCCCCTTGGGGAAGAGTCTTCCTCGACTCTTGTTCCTCCTCATCTCCATGTTGTGGCGAGAGGTCCGACATGGTGAACGTCTTGCTCACCAAGTACTTGGAATGTTGTTTGACGATGATGTAGTCGTTGATTCTTGAAGCTTGGTGAAGGACATGTTCTTGTATAGTTGCCCTTGTATCCTTATGGATGTTCGTCGTGGTGCGGGCGTCCTTGTTGTAGTCCATGACGGTTCTCCCGTGAAGTGGTGGAGGGATAAAGTCGTGGTCGAAGAAAAACTTGGGGAAAAGCAACTTGCGAATAGAGAGCTTGTGTATGCCAATTTTGTTATCGGTGGAAAATAAGCTCTCATGCAAATATGAAGCATCAAGTCGTTTCTCCAAGAGGCATTTGGCAAAAATGGGAACCAAAAGAGTGTCGATGTATCCAAAATGTGGTAGGGCAAAAATTTGTGCATGTAAAAGTTTGCTTTGTAAGGTGTCAAATATGTGTTGTGAAGTATTGTCCCACACAAATGGAAAAATCAAAAGGCAAGTAACGGCGGCAAAATTTTGGGCAAAATTGTTATGTGCAATAGCAAAGATATGGAAACTTGTAGCTTGGGAAATTATGGTTGGCGTGAGCCGAGTATGAGTATCCTCAAGTTTCAAAGAATCCATTTCAATTGCCATAGATGAAATGAGAAATCCAAAGGAGAGCAACTTTTTGTGTGACATGTGGCACAAGATGCATAAGGTGTCTCTCTCATGTATGACATGGTCCTTGAGATTCTCGGAGTGTATGATGATAACATCAAAACTTACAACAACCATTGTGCCAACAAGATGTGTCAAGAGATGTTGCATAAGAGGCAAAAGAGGTGACGAGGAGTTGGGCCAAACCGAAAGCTCGACAAGACAAGTTGGAAACACATGAGGGCGAAGGCTTTTGGGAACATACCCTTTGGTGTGAATCCCATGGGTTGGATCATGTATCTCGTCCTTGTTGGGGTAGCTCTCAATTGCGCGTTTCGTGAGCTCATGCTCCGTGGCGGTGGAAGTTGTCATTCGGGTACCTATATACACAAAAGAGAAAACAAAAAGCGTGTGTGCATGCACTAGTAGGAAAACCCTTATAGGCGATGCTTAGTTTTGTGGCGCACCGTTTAAAATGCGCCACAGAAAGTTATTTTGTGGCGCACCAGACACGGTGCGCCACAGAAATAGCTTAATTTTGTGGCGCACCAGGGATCCATGCGCCACAGAAATTTGGTGGGGCCAGCCCCAATCATTGGTTTCACTATTTACGTGGCGCACGGGATCACGTGCGCCACGAAATAAGACATTCAGTGGCGCACCGGCACGGTGCGCCACGAAATAAGACTTTACGTGGCGCATTGTTCCTGGTGCGCCACGGAACTAAGACTTTTGTGGCGCACGTGGGATGGTGCGCCACGAAAGCCTTATTTCGTGGCGCACATGAGTTCCATGCAACTCCACCCCCCCCGTGGATCGCCTTTTTAACCTCTGTACAAAATAAAAAATAGATAAAAATTTCAAAAAATAAATCCCTTCAAGATGCCTATGTATTATGTCATCTTTTACCACTGAGAATTAACAAACAATAATTTCGACTTTTTTTGCAAAATTGCGTGGGAAAATCATCAAACTGGATTTATGGTTGCATACGAACTCGAAAAAAAACGCATAATATATCAAAATGTTCCCACGAAAAATCTACATCCGAATTCACCGGGGCTTGCCCGGTTGGACAATTTTTAGAATCTCAAAATTCCAAAAGAGTAAAAAGTTACGGCCAGTTAAAGATTTTTTGCTGCAAAATAGAAAAAAAGAAAAAAAATTCTGTGGCGCACCAAGTGTCCGTGCGCCACAGAATTAACGTCCAAATTTGAAATTTCTGGCGCCCACTTCTCCTTCTCCTCCATTTCTCCCCTTCTCCACTTCTCCTATTCTCCTCCTCTCCTCCTCTCTTCCTCTTCTCCACTTCTCCACTTCTCCCCTTCTCCTCCTCTCCTCTTCTCTTCCTCTCCTCCACTTCTCCACTTCTCCTCTCTCCTCTCCTACTCCGGCGACCAACTCCGGCGAACTACTCCGGCGAACTACTCCGGCGAACTACTACGGCGACCACGACCAACACCTACTCCGGCGACCACCTCCTCCTCTACCACCACCACCACCACCACCTCCTCCTCCTCCTCCGGCGACCACCTCCTCCTCTACCACCACCACCACCACCACCACCACCACCACCTCCTCCTCCTCCTCCTCCTCTACCACCACCACCACCACCACCACCACCACCACCACCACCACCACCACCACCTCCACCTCCACCTCCTCCTATACCACCACCACCACACCACCACCTCCTCCGGCCGGCCTCATCCTCCACCCACCCACCCACCCACCCACCTCCGGCGACCCTTCCAGAAAAATTTAAAAAAAAATTCGGCGGCCCCAGATCTAGATCTAGATCTAGATCTGGCCGCCACTTTTTTTGAAATTTAAAAAAAAATTCTGTGGCGCACCGGCGGTGGTGCGCCACAGAAATAAGACTTCTGTTTACGTGGCGCACCACCGTCCGTGCGCCACGTAATAAGCTTACGTGGCGCATTGGCTGGTGCGCCACAGAATCCTTATTTTTGTGGCGAGAATTCTGTGGCGCACCACCCATGCGCCACAGAATGTGTTTTTGGTGCGCCACTGATGAGGCTTTTCCTACTAGTGATGGTAGAGGAACACATCATCCATCATGATGGTCCATGTCTTGTGCACATCACCATTAGTGTCAATCAAGATAGTATGGAATGCATGGCGGTAGTGCATATGGCATGATGGTGCATGTGGTAATTCATGATCATCAAAAATTGAGAAGGCTATGGGGGCCATCTCGTGGACAATGAAATAAGCATTTTTGCATAGCAAGCATAAGAATGAGCAATTTGTGACCATCTTGGATGCAAGGATTGTGGAGTATTGCAAACATGTGGGGCAAAGCATGCGGAAGTTAATGTCATCATTGTCAACAAGACATGTCAAAGAGCAAGTAGTCCTCATATCGCAAGCAAATGGGAACAAGTCATCATGTTTCATGTCCACAAGGGGAAACATGGTCTCATCAATACCTTTGGTTTTACCTTGGTAGTCCGACTCATTTGATGTAGGTATTGTGGTAGTTGTATGCTCCACATGGTTGACATCGTCATCGTCATCCAAGCATGGTGTGATGTGATCTTCTTGCACCATGTACATGTTCTTCTCCATCCTTGGCGCTTCAACATCCATGGAACCTAGTGCAACATGAGGAAACACAAAAGAGGGAGAGGTTAGGGTGTTAGCAAATGCGATGGCCTCCATGGACCTATCAACTACCTCTCGCAACTCACTTGGTGTTTCACTCATCTTCTCCAATTGGAAGCACTCAAACTCACATATGGGGTGGGAGGCACTCAACTCACTATCACTCTCACTCAAGTGGGCTAAGTGGCTCTCATGCTCACATGTGATTGGTACCAACTCATCAATCAAGCATATAGGAGTAGGCGCGACTTTCTCATCTCCATGCGCCTCCACTACAAGAAAAGTTCTGATAGACAACGTCTCAAAATCGTCCGCTAAGGGGTATTTTTCGTCGCCTATGGGCCTAACCCGACGATATGGGTTCTGTTGTGGAAACTGCGTCAGGCAAAGTCCAACGACGTTTTTTCGGTCCGTCGCGCTTGGGCGCCCTTCCGCCACGGAAAATCGGACCGTTGCGCAAGTGTTTCCGGGAGCCCGTTGACTGCTGACGTCATGCAAGCCGACACGTGGCGGACGCCGTTAGCCGGCGGTTAACGGCATTAACCGGCTGAAACCCCGTGGTAGATGGTAGGCCCACACGAGGCTCGCCACGTCTTAAGCGGGCCGGGCCGGCCGACATAGTTTGACCGGTCAACTATATAGCTGGGCTGGTCCATTAGTTACGTGGGCCGGGCCTAACCTCTAAGGTTGACTGGTCAAAACTTAAATGGGCCGGCCCATTTAACATGTGGGGTCCACCTTACAGCTACTGGGCCGGCCCAAGAAGCAAGTGGGCCGGGCCGAAACATAGGTGGGTCCCACTTTCCTGTTAAAGGGCCGGCCCATTTAGTGTGTGGGGTCCACCGTATAGCAAGTGGGCCGGGCCAAAAACACAGGTGGGTCCCACTTTCCAGTTAAAGGGTCGGCCCATTTAGTATGTGGGGTCCACCATATAGCAAGTGGGCCGGCCCAACAAGATAGTGGGCCGGGTCAAAAACACAGGTGGGTCCCACTTTCCTGTTAAAGGGCCGGCCCATTTGGTGTGGGGTCCACCATATAGCAAGTGGGCCGGCCCAACAAGATAGTGGGCCGGGCCAAAAGCACGAGTGGGTCCCACCTTCCTGTTAAAAGGCCGGCCCATTTAGTATGTGGGGTCCACCATATAGCAAGTGGGCCGGCCCAACAAGATAGTGGGTCGGGCCAAAAACACAGGTGGGTCCCACTTTCCAGTTAAAAGGCCGGCCCATTTAGTATGTGGGGTCCACCATATAGCAAGTGGGTCGGCCCAACAAGATAGTGGGTCGGGCCAAAAACACATGTGGGTCCCACCTTCCTGTTAAAGGGCCGGCCCATTTACCATGTGGGACCACCATATAG